>NC_137944.1:28676098-29251098 GCF_963969265.1 Rhamphochromis sp. 'chilingali'
TGAATGTTTACGCTTCATTACAATTCATCCAGCAGTTGAGATGTGACCAACAACTCCGTGATACTTGGCCTTTACTGCGACCCACGGGGTCTGCAGTAAATGCAATACATCGATAGTGGTTGAGATGCCCTGCAACCCTTTATTGGAGGTCAGAGGTCAAAAAGCCTTGTTCTGCTGGAAGGTTTCTACAGTCATATAAAAAAAACACTAAAAATGAATAACGAAGATTGTTACATGCCGTAAGCTGTCTATCAAGGCTGCCTTGTTTGTGTGGATCTTTTACTTTTTGCAAAGCAGAAATCTTGGGTGAGTGATAGATGCTATATTGACTGCTGAAGAGAAAGTGGTTTTCCAGGTTTGGCCCCTTTTTAGGTAGTTGGAGTTCATGTGGAGGGCAGAGATCCTGCAGCTGATGGAACAAGCCCTCTAAACAAAACTAGTCTTGGACAATCAGGGCTGAGGTTGAGCTTTCAGAAATAATAAAGTCATGGGTCCAAGTTCCTCCTCTTTTATATATAAAACTCAGTTTATTTCAGATTTTTTTTTAAATCCTATTTAATAATCTAAGGGTAGCTGCAGCTTCAAAGCCCTGCCAAGGAGTCTGGAGTAAACTCTTGAATTTTTTTCTTCTGAGTTTTCTTTCTTTTGAAGGTTAAAAAAAAGCTAATCACAAACCTTGGAAACAGGCAGAGCCTGGCTGTGTCACAAAAATTCACAAATCAGGACCCTTAAAACTTTTAAACGAATAAAGTCTTAATTTATTCAAACAAAATGGACAGAAAGCTGGAGATGGAAACTCAGCTGTGAAGGTGAGAGCCAAAAGCTGCAGTACCTCTAATGACCACTTGAGGCTGGCTCAAAAAAAACGAGTCAGTGACGACTGACGTTAAAATGTCCAACTGCACATCTTCAACAGCAGCTACAGTCTTGTCCTCCATAAAAGTCTCGAACGTGTCTGATTTATTGCTCCAGCATCCAACATATATAACATCATAATCTGTATTAGGAGTTCCCACAATATATAACTGTGACAAAGGCACATATAAAAATATCAATGAGTGATTAAAAAAAAAAAAGATTCAGATAGTTACCAATAATTTGAATGACTGTTCCTTTTTTTGAGAAGACACGAGATGACTTTGATTTTCAGTGTAAACTGTGACAAATGTCTTATAGTCAATGCTGGGTGATGACCTCCAAACTGGCAGCTTTTCAGGAGCTAATAAGCTTCCCTATCACATCATGTGTTTAAAAGTTAGCATGCCATTCCCAATATATTTAAATGACAGCTGGATTAAGGATACTCCCTTAGGGAAACTTGTCCAAATAAACAGAACAGTCTTTTCTGCACTGAAGCATATATAGGTTATACTGAAGGCATCCAGAGGTCCTGATTAGAAAATGCTCCATTGCTCTGCTATTGAAGTTCATTTGCTAGGATCCACCATGTTGATGCTTCTGGATACTCATTGTATGCTGTATCACTATACATACAGAAGTTACAGTCTTTTACAGGGAGAGGGAGCAAAAGTAACACCCAAGGGTGGGTTTAACATTCATATTTAAAAGAGGAACTGTGTTTAAAGCAAAAATATTTCACAGTTTTGCAACAGAGAATACAGAGTAGACGTGTAGTCTGCAGGCACGCTGGAAATGTTCAACCTCTGCACTACAACCTCCTGTGGAACTGTAGCCCCTTTAATCATTGAATCCCTTTGTGATATGTGCTTTAAACCAAATTAGCTCTTCATTGCAGAGAATTAAACTGACTCCCGTGGTTGCAATAAAAGGATATTTGGCTACCTCAAAGCCTCACTCAAAACAACATTAATAAACTAATAGGAGATTATGAAAAGTCATCTCACAAGGGACAAAAACAGAAGAAAATGATTAGGAATGAAGTGCAACATTTGTATTTACACATATATCGAATGTAGTCTGTGCCAAAATGATAAATTACACTCAAGAGACCAAACTACAGTAAAAACTAAATATGTAAGTGATCAAATAAAAAGAGAAAAGAGGAATAATAATCAATAAGAGAATAGTAATGGAGTGACTTAGATCAGTGGGTGTGACCAAAGTGAGACACATATGCACTTGTTAGTTTCTCTAAAAGCAAATGCTGCACCCTACAGTAAAATGTGAAACAGCAGCTGTGGTGTAAGACTCAACAACTCATGGCTTCAGCACAGAAAACCTCAAACTGCTTTTGTTTACATCTGTCCACATGTAACATTTTTAAGACAGCTATCCTGCTGCTGAGCCCAGCTCGGGGGACGCTCTCTGTTCTCTACTCGCTTTGGCTTTTCTCAGTCAGTTTTCAATGTGTGAAGCTGCTTGGAAAAATGTCTCCAGCCATTCACACAACTGAAATAGGGAGACAATCATTAGCCAGGCACAACAGATGTGCAGGTTAGCACTGTTGCCTCACAGCAAGAGGGTCCTGTGTTTGAATCCACCATCTAGAGTGTGGCGTTTACATGTTCTCCCCATGTCTGTGTCTCTCTGGCTTCTCCGGCTTCCTCCCAAAGTCCAAATTCATGCAGTTAGTGGGGTTCGGTTACTTGGTGACTCTAAATTGCCTGTAGGTTTGAACGTGAGTGCCAGTGGTTGTCGATCTCTATGTGTTATCCATAGGTGTAATCTTCAGGATGTCAGTTACAGTGCTTAACTTATTATTTATTAGACCAGGTGTCACACAAACAAGAAAACACAAATATTTAAAAATCTTCCAAGACCTTGTTTAAAACTAAAAATTATGTCTTTATTTTACAAGCAAATTACAAACTGATGTCACATTTTTATATCCAATTTTTGGGGAAAAGTAATCAAGTATAACATTTAACTAAAAAACTTTTTTTTCTGTTTGGAGATATAAGTAAATAACTGTAATTTGGCATCTTTATCAAGAAATAATTATGTCATTTATTATTTTTCTTGTTTTTTTGAAAACTAATTGAAATGAATGGATAACAACACTATTTCAGCATTAAAAACATAATTTGGAATAAAGCGCTTGCATGTGCTGGTGAATTAACCACTGTAGAAACATAAAAATGATTTTGACAATTACCAATGCTATTGATTTGGGGCAGCATAAACCTGAGCTCATAAATTCATTAAGCACTGCACTTTTGAGCCGTGGTAGAAAATATCTGAACATATTCATTTATAAATTTAAGCACGTAAGTAAGGTTTGGGATACTTATTATTTTATACTTACACAGTACAGTTCGATGTCTTACTCTCCCGTGTTTAGTATTAAAGTTTTATTTAAACAGTGTGAGTATATTATTATGAATATTATGTTTTATAGTGAATCTCAAGCATTTTGCATTATTTGATGAGAGTATTGTGAGAGTATTCTTCATTTTCATTCACCATGTATTTGATATTTATTTTTAATTTGTCAATTTACATCTACAGCATTCATTTAATCTTCTTTAACTGAATTATTTAATTAATTATTGCTAAATTATTTTCTGTATCATTTTTATTTAGTAATTAAACAGAGTTTTATTTATTTATTTACTTGTTTATTGATCTATTTATTGTTACTTGCCCACAGTAAGGAAATATTTTCATTTTAAACTTTTGAGGCATTTAGACAACACTCTGACACTCAGTAAGAAAGATCACTTTAGTATTTCAGCAACAAGCAATGACTTTATGAAATCACCTATCGCAGGTTCACACAGCTTGTGACCCTTCAGATTGATCTTGTTGCACTTTCAGGGTCAGAATTTACAGTTCTTTATCTCCGGCTCCACTTACCCAAGGACAGATGGTTTCAGCACAATGATGGAAAGTGTACGACCATCTTCATGCACTCTTGTCTCTTCCTCTGGCAATTAAGTAGAGTTGGCCGAGCTGATGTGGGCGATAACCAAGGTTAGATATGTTACTTTAGGCAATATTTGATTGATGCAAAGTTTCTCTCTTTCTTTGCTTTACTGTACACGCTGCCCACGGTCTGTTAGTTTTGTGTTTGTGCACTTTTGTCCTACAGCTCTGTTTTCTACAGTATGTGGAGCAAAGTACACAACTTGGGAAAAAAAACTGTGTTTTAGAACTTTCAGCAGTAAACATCAATATTTTAGCAGTTTTCTGCATACTGGAAAGCGTGGTGTACAACACTAAACCCTCTGAAGACATTACTGTAAACGCATAAATACGATATATAGATGTATATCGATTGTGGCTGAAGAGTTGGGAGTTTGCCTTGTAATCGTAAGGTTGCCGGTTCGAGCCCTGGCTTGGACAGTCTCGGTCGTTGTGTCCTTGGGCATGACACTTCACCCATTGCCTACTGGTGGTGGTCAGAGGGTCCGGTGGCGCAAGTGTCCGGCAGCCTCGCCTCTGTCAGTGTGCTCCAGGGTGGCTGTGGCTACAATGTAGCTTGCCATTACCAGTGTTTGAATGTGTGTTTGAATGGGTGGATGACTGAATGTATAAAGCACTTAGGGACTAGTAAAGCGCTATTCAAATACACACCATTTACCATATATATATATATATATATATATATATATATATATACTTTAACAGTACTGGGTAGGAGCCTCTTTTGCTCTCAGAACTGCCTTACTTGGTGGCATAGATCGAACAAGGTGCTGGAAACATTCCTCAGGTCAATGTTGACATGAAAGCATCACACACTTGCTGCAGATTTGTCGGCTGCACATACGACTGTCATGTTCAGTGAACCAGTTTGAGAAGATTTGAGCTTTGTCCCATGGTGGGTACACTGTGGTCATGATCAGCAACAATACCTAGGTAGACTTTAGCATTTAAATGATGCTCAGTTGGTACTAAAAAGTGTGCCAAGAAAATATCTCCCATTCCATTACACCAGCAGCAGCAGCCAGCACTGTTGATCCGAGGCGGGGTGGATCTCCACCTCCATGCCATATATGTCAAATTCTGATCCAAAAGTTGCAGCAGAAATTGAGGCTCATCAAACGAACTAAGATTTTGTATTTAATCTTGAGTTGTCTAATTATGGCGAGCCTTTGCCAATTGCAGCCTTACTTTCATTTTCTCACCTGACAGGAGCGGCACCCAGTGTGGTCTACTGCTGCTCTGCTTCAAGGTTTGACATATTGTGCATTCAGAGATGTTCTTCTGCCTGCCTTAGTTGTAACAAGTGGCTATTTGAGTTTCTGTTGCCATCTTATCAGTGCAAAACAGTGTGGCTTACAAGAAACTTTCTTTTGTTTTTTGGACCATTCTCTGTAAATCATAGAAACAATTGTTTTGGAAAATCCCAGTAGATCAGCAGTTTCTGAAAACCTCAGACAAGCCTCTGTAGTACCAACAGCCATGATGCATTCAAAGCCACTTAAACCACCTTTCTTACCTGAGGGGGCAGCTGGCATCAGTCCAGTGTGGAACGTGCCACACGGCATGGTTCAAATACCAAAATGCAACAGGAGGATGCTGATGAATTTTGCGTAACCAAAAAATGTCATAAAATTTAAATATTGAGCTGTGTGAAAAGACATATCTTTGAATATTTTTCAAAAATATTATAGTTATCTTTTTAAAAAAGACAAACAGGAAATGAAGACGTAGCTCTTCAGCACCACCTCCCCCCTCCACCTGCAATGCAATCAGTTCCTTTGAGCAAAGCATCAAACGGTTATTCAGCTGCAGCCTCTCGGTGTCTGACAGCACGGTGCTTTAGTAGTGATGTGTTCTCCTGGGGTTTTAGTGTGTCTAACCTAATCTCCCCCTGCAACCACATCCCCTCGGCAGTAAACAGAAAAAGGGAAAATTCATCTGTCTAAATACGACTTTAAGTTCAGAGCTGCAGCAAAAGGAAAGCCAACTGCTGAGAGATGTATTGAGAGGACAGCCTGCTAATATTTTGCTCCATCACAGCCAGACAGAAAACCACCAGACTACTCCCCATGAGATGTTTTTCTAGTAACACTGCTGCTCTGTTGTTTATGATCTAAAGTGATTTGTCATTTCCTCCAGAGATGCTCCCAACCAGCAGGCCCATTTTATTTACACCATCCGGTGAAGTGTGGCATTTTACACTGACGGATCTGCTGTGAAGCCAGAGCACAAGTGAAGCTAAGAATAGCTGATAGGAAGCCAGCAGCAGCAGAGGCAAAGACGCTGGTCCAAGGTTAGGCTAGGACACAAAAGAAGTCAGATGGCCTTGCAGCAGGGCTGGGAGGAGGGCTGACTGGACAGAGCAGTGACGGTGGATGCACAGAGACTCACACTGTATGTCTCCAGACTGGTTTGTGTGCTGTGGTCACCACTCAGAGGCAGGGTGCATACAGTAAGAGCTGAGCAAAGCTGCAATTTAAAGCTGAGCTCTCTTTGCTCTCACTCAGCACTACTTAAAGGATGTTTTCATTGAAGTTCATATAGGGAAATGATAAAAAGAAAAAAAATCCCACAGATATCAAAGCACATTTGCCCCGAGATCAGGAGTGCAGCAGAACTGCCAGCAGCAGTGCATAAGCTGGGAGTTTGAGCCCTTTTCTATTCCATCTGTGTTTCCGCACCCACAAACAAACATGTGAGTTCACACATGAGTTATTGGACGTGATCCTGACTGAACGTCTGGTTTTTGAGGCTGATGTAGATGAACTTTCAGCTGAACCTGCTTCTCCAAAATCTGTCTCGGGAGGACCGTTTTCTGTTGTTGTTTTGCAGCAGATTGTCTGAACAGTTGCTGCGTCATATTTCCGAGACTGACTTTTTCCCCCTTATTGTAGATTTCACGCAAACCCAGAACAGTGTGAAAATAAACTGCAGGTACAGATTAACGATCATGACTAAAGAACACACAAAAACATGAAAAATGTGCAAAATTGCTGGGAGAATACACTTTTAGTATTTACAAGTGAGTTTTATGTTAGCAAAAACACCTTTTAAACTGCACACAACATCAGCTTTGGGCCATCTGTTTATTTCCAGACAGAAAATATTCAGGCCTGATTCCAGGATAACACAACAGAAGAATCTGAAATGAGTCCAAATACATAAAATATGTCAGCAGATGCTTTAATCATTATCAAAGTGCTTTATCTTTATGCTAACTGCATAAATATGTTTCTGGGAAACTAACACTTCATGTACCTGAATTCTCAAAAACAAAGTCAGGTTTATGGTGCAATGAACGAGGAATTTAATGTATGTTTCCTATGTACATTTAGGGCACTTGTATTTTGTTATACATAACATAATATACACGTGGGTTTATTATTTGTATTTATTTACTTTCTTTAAACAATACAGGAATGAAACATATTCAGGATAATGACACAGACTTACAAGAACCACAAGATGAGCAATCACTGGGAGAGTAGGGACATAATAATGTTTGTAGTGCATATGAGTAGGTTTCACTATATTCTGTCATTGATCAAATAAAACGGGACAAAATGATAATAATAATAAAATGATAATGATAATAAGAACAATAATAACCGTAATATTAATGCTACAAAGTAATAATAATGACAAAGTAAAAAAGTAAAAGAGAAGATATAGACATATACTGATGTAATAGAATTGATAACAAGTAGAAGTACACAGGTAAAAAAGGCGGGCGTTGTTGGAGTGAGACAATCCAGAGCATGGCCATCACCAAAAATAACAAAAAAAACTAAACAGGGTAAAGCCTATTAATTAAATGGCCATCGGTCAATTATTTTTCAGTGTTTTATAAAACAAAGATAAAGTCAGTTGTCTGTCGACCTGCCCATGGTGCCTAATCCTGCCTCTCCACATATTCTAATCTAATCTGAATATGGTCCTCTTCTAGGTTAACGAGTTACATTTAACATACATGTGAAATTAAATAAAACTGGCAGTGTTGGAACTTGCACCTGAGTATATAATACATACATTAGCAATGATTTAGAACAGGAGCTGAAGTTGTGGACATCCATGGCACTCAAATGATGTAAAATGATGAACCAGAAACTGTTGCTTTGTCTGTCTTTGTTTATGATACGCTTAGCTGCACTTAATGCTAGTTAGCAAATGATAGCATGCTGAACTCAGACAGAAAACAATTTGTATACCTGCTGAAAATGAGCATGATGTCACTGTTATTGTGAGCTTGTTAGCATATGTAAAGTTGGGATTATCAAAGGATGTAGACTCACCTTATTCAGTTCAGGTTTAATTATACAGTCAGATTACAACAATGGCCATCTTACAGTGTTAAAGAGAAAACACCAACAATCCACATACTCAGTGTGGAGGACAAAAATAGTCTGCAAGGCACATTAGCTTGCAAACTGCAAATATGATGAAATGCAGGAGGACATCCAGGGATTTTTGGCATAATGCATTTGGTACTGAGAGATATTATACCTTTTTCTGACATACTAAATGGAGCAATAAGCACTGGATCATTCCTTTGCTCTCTTGCTGCACTAGAGATAGTGGAGCAATCATTTCTACAAGACACTGTCAATCAAACAGGTAAATTAAATGTCAGCACAGTCTATTATTATGTGTTCTTCTCTGAAAATGACAACCAGGACAGATTTAATCTGATAACTCCAACTCCAACTCCAACGTGTCCAGAACTCTGCTGCCCGTATTATTACTAGGACTTCTTCTACCCACCACATCTCCCCAATCCTGAAGCAACTTCACTGGCTCCCGGTCAAATTTCGCATCCATTTTAAAATAATTCTGTATACATTCAAGGCTATTCACTCTCTCTCTCCACCGTACCTCTCTGACTTATTACAGATGAAGCTCCCATCCCGCTGCCTCAGATCTTCATCTTCTCTTTCTCTCTCTGTTCCCTCTGCTCGTCTGATCACAATGGGAGGGAGGGCCTTTAGTTGCTCTGCCCCTCGACTTTGGAATTCCCTACCCCCGGACCTCAGAAATATTAGCTCATTCTCTCTTTTTAAGTCCACCCTTAAAACTCATTTGTTTAAAATTGCCTATTCTTAAATTTCTGTATGTTTTAACTTTTATCTTCTATTCTTATCATTGTGTATATTTCCAGTTTTTATCTGTTGTACAGTGTCCTTGGGTGCTTTGAAAGGCGCTATTTAAATAAAATGTATTATTATTATTATTATTATTAACTTGACCCACTTTTGTCACCAGCAGAGTGCAGAGAGTGTCTCAGACATCTCAGACATCAGACATAGAAATCCAGAATGTATGTTTTGCTGTTTTTGACCATCCCAGAGGAATAAAAGAACCACAGTAAAATGGATTTCAGCTGAACTGTCCTTTCAGTAGACTATTCCGATTTTTAAAAATTCACCTGTTCGGAACAACTGACTGCAAAGGAAAAGTCTTTCTTTTCACAGGAGATATGTTTGTATGTTTATGAAACTACTGAGAAAAGAAAACCAAATTTTGAAGAAGAAGACCAGATTTTGTTGTGAATAATGTTTTTTAAACTGAGAAATGTACCTGGCAATAGAATATACTCAAATATCAGACCTGTTCACCCAAATGCAGACCTATACACTCAAATCAAAAGGTCAGCTTTATTTAAAAGCTGTTTCATTATTTGTGGAGTGCAGGATCCAAGAAGCATACCGATGTTAACAAAAGGCAAGCCAGTTATTAGACTAATGCAGTAGTCCAAAAGTGCAAATCTAAAGATTCACAGGAGTACATGGAGGGAAAGACAAAGAGACATCATGACAGAGAGTGATGGGAAGAAAGGACTAGTTATAGACAAATGGTGATTATGGAAGAAGGAAACAGAAAAGAACAAGAAACAGGTGCTCAGGATCAAGCTGATCAACAAGTCGAACTAAAGACAAGATAAGAGTTACTGACAAAGTAACACAAAAAGATAACTAAGCACAAATTCACTCTGAACAAGACACAAAAAGAAACACCAGGGAGGCCAAAAAATAAGAAAACAAAGTGAATAAAAACACAAAACACAAAGATCTGAACTATTATTACTGGGAAAAATAGGAAAAGTCGAAACAGAAAGCTAAACTCCAGATAAAAAACAAGGAATGACTTAATGGATCCAGCTGATAGCCAAAGCTCAAATAAACAGCAAAAGGATGAAGAAAACAGGACTGTGTATACACTGAGGACTAACTGCTGATTAGAAACTGAAACACAGGTTAAATTAAGCAAGTCACACAGTCAGGAATAAAACAAACACTCAATCTTACTATAATGCTCATAATATAGGCATATATGTCTGCTGCCTAACTCCTCCTACGCATTAATCAATTAACTGTTACACTACAAGTACTTAGGCTATTGGGACTATATCTATATAGCTTTTGGGAACTACTTTTACAACACTCATATCCTCACAGTTTATATATATCATGTACAGTAGCTGATCTTGAAGCAAACGGCAACATTAGAGCTGCACTACAAGCGTGTGCATTGTTGACATTATGTATGCGCTGCAAAACAATTTTTAGTGCAGTGGCACTGTGAGGTCACTGGGTGTCATGCATATCTATATTAGTGATGCTAATAGTGTATGCACTTAATTATTTGGTCTGTACTGTGAATATGTAACCTGAAAAGAAGAAGAACAATAAATATGAGTGAACTGAACAAGCACAGCAGGGCCTGGTTTTTGCTAGTAATGTTAAACAAGAAATGCCAGGAAGCCCTGGGATCATGACACCACATGCTGTTCAAGTGTTTCTTCTTTCATTTTTAATTCCAAATTAAAGATGTTTAAATCAAGCCTCCCACGTCCTTAGGCATATCATTTTCTCTCAGTTCTATCCCTGTGCCGACAAACACGTGTACAAAAACCCAGGAGTATCGTTGGGAATTAGCTGGCTAATTTGACGCTTGAGGTATGCGATGAAAGCTGCTCATTTGACTTTTTTGTCAGCAAAATTACACAAAAACTACAAAAATTAATTTCATGAAAGTTTATGGAAAGTAGGCAAAGAAAAAAACTTGTGTGAATACAACGTGTCTTTAATATAGAGCCGTGAAACACAGCCCTGGCTTTGGTGGTGGAGCCACTCTCGAAACGTCCATGAAGCTCATTATTTTTACTTATGTAATATCTTGAGCTATAAAACATAAACATAAAAAATCTGTATTTTAAGTGTCTTTATTACTATACTACATATTACTATATCTAGCAAATAAAATGTTTAATCTTTCTGAAAAGCACCATTAAGACGTGATCGTGAGCTTGATTTCTGTTCTGTAACAGTGCTCTGAGAGTGTGATGGGAAAAAAGAATTTACAGTTTAACGCTGTGTTTGGAGACCTTGGGTTACATCGCAATGAGCACATTCATAACTTAATGAATTATGAATGTGATTTTTTTCACACCCACATACCTCCACACTGTCACACCTGAATGCTGCCCAGAACAAATGCAGCATTCTGCTGTTGTGATGAACACAATCAGGCTCCCTCTGCATTTATCGTGCAGCTGTGTGTGTGTGTGTGTCGTACTGAGGAAGTGACTACCAGGGCGGTGAAGAAAACAAGAGAGCTGCCTTATGAGTAGGAGTGAAGCTTTCTGTCAGTGGATGTTATATACTGGACCCCACAGTGTACTTACCATTAATTGAAGGAGGTCAGGGTCAGAGCGGCGGGTAGCTTGTTTATGACTAGACGTGAGTCATGACTCTTTAGTGTGTGTGTGCGCGTGCAAAGCTGACAGCCATATGGGTCTCGGCTGGCTTGGACTAAGTTCCTTTAAAATGACCTGCCAGCGTCTCGGTAAATCAGAGTGGTCAAAGGTCATTTTACATTTTAAAATGCTCTTATGCACTGAGGGATTTATGGCATATACAGTGTATGTGTGATGAAATACAAAAGCAAGCCTGACACCCCACCAGCCCCGCCCCCAAACACACACACACAGCTGACAAATGCATTTTTTTTTTATTTTTTTTTTTATTTACTGTGCACTATATGAGTGGGCCTGTGTTGGATTGCTGCGCACATTGTGAAGCTGTAATATAACTCAAACAGAACGGCCACTTTTATGTTTATAGCGCTTTGAGAAGAGACACGGACGCACTGATAAATACATATGTTACAGGCTTACAATACATCCATATTCATCAGACACCTGCAGAGCATCCAATCTTTCTCTCGCTGGCATCTTTTATAGCATTTTGTCAAACCTGAGCAACACTTGTTTGTAGTTAGTGATCCACTTACTGTGGGAAATACGGTAGCTAAATGTTTTCGAGCTCAGACACCATCAAGCCCTCCTGCTCAGCTTAATCTGTTGAATTTCTGCAGATTTGTCTCCTTTGCTTCTTTTTCCTTTCTATACACCTTTCTAAATATAAATGGGACAAAAATAACATTTTGCGGCTCCTGTTACTTCCTGGGTGACGTACAGAAGTTCAGCAGGTTTTACTCTATGCTTTTTCTTTCAAGGAACACTTCAGTGGTTTCACACAGGAGATCTCGCTGTCTCATCTTGGAGGCTGCGGCTGGCCCATGAAAACAGTTTTACGTCCTCTGAGGGTTTTTAGGAGCTTTGTGAAGCGAGAGAAATTAACCACATTGGGATTTTTTGTTTTGACACGAGTTTCTACTTCTGTTTAATCTTTAAATTGTTCACACTGTCATGGTCGGCTGTGTGGCAGGCAGGATGAGGACCCAATCGCAAAACTCACGGACTCAAGGGATGAACTCAAAAGGCAGCTTTATTGCTGACAGGATGACAGGAAAATACAAAACTTAAACTGGGCACAATAAACTAATACTTGGAGAGAGACACAGGGAAATCCACGCAGCATGAGGGAGACTACGACACAGAACTGAGGGAGACGCAGACATAAATACACAGAGGGTTAACGAGGGAAGTGGGAGCACACGGGGAACACAGCTGACACAGATAATCATAACGAGACAGGGCAGGAGTGAACACAACATGACGCATACTGACGAGAGACTGTCAAAGTAAAACAGGAAGTACAGAGGTTCAGACAGGAGGAGAGAGCACGGGGAGAACACAGACATAACAGGCTGGGGAAAACATGGAATAAAACACGAAAGGGGACAAGGGCTCATGAATACATAGAGGGGCACACAGGGGGTGAGAGTCACAAAGGGAAAGCACACAGGGAACCACATAACAGGGCAACTCAGGAAACAGAACCTAAACAGGGAACTGAATACAAAAATACAAGAGAACTAAGAATACTGGGCCAACACGGCCCAGGACCATGACATCACCCCCCCCTTAAGGGCTGGCTCCAGACAGCCCAAACACAGGAAAACAAAAAACCAAACAGAAAACGACCCAGGGCGGGCGGCGGGGGCCCAGGACGGAGGGCACGGAACAGAAAACAAAGGAGCACAGCAAACACCGGAGCCCAAGAAAAACAACCCAAAACACAGTGCAGTTCAGGGGGCCGACCATGCGGACGGGAACGGTGGAGACGTGGAAACAGTTCAGGGGGCCGGCCGTGCGGAAGGCAACGGCGACGGCGAAGGAGACGACGGAGCAGTCCAGGAGGCCGGCCGCGCGGAAGGCAGCGGCGAAGGAGACGACGGAGCAGTCCAGGAGGCCGGCCGCGCGGAAGGCAGCGGCGAAGGAGACGACGGAGCAGTTCAGGAGGCCGGCCGCGCGGAAGGCAGCGGCGAAGGAGACGACGGAGCAGTTCAGGAGGCCGGCCGCGCGGAAGGCAGCGGCGGCTCTCCAGTGTTAGGCATGCTGGCCATGGCCTGGTGGGCACAGGACCAGGCGAGGCAGGACCAGGCGAGGCAGGACCAGGCGAGGCAGGACCAGGCGAGGCAGGACCAGGCGAGGCAGGACCAGGCGAGGCAGGACCAGGCGAGGCAGGACCAGGCGACGCTGAAGCAGAGGCACAGGCTGGCCCAGGCGTAGCAGAAGCACAGGCGGATGCAGCCGGACCAGGCGACGACGAGGCGGTCGCAGGTGGCGGCTGGACAGGCTCCTCGGGCCCTCCAGCTGATGCGGCGTGAGGCTGAACGGGCCCCTCGGACCCTCCAGCGGAGACAGGAGGCTGAACGGGCCCCTCGGACCCTCCAGCTGACGAGGCGTGAGGCTGGACGGGCCCCTCGGACCCTCCAGCGGAGACAGGTGGCTGAACGGACGCTAACTGTAGCTGCACAGGGCACGCAGTCTGCTTAGGATGCAACGGCTGGGGCTGTGCAGGGCAAACAGTCTGTCCAAAGTTTGTCAGCACCACGCAGTCCTCAGCTGGCGGAGAAAGCTCACAAAGGCTTCCAGCTGAGGTTGGCAGTGTCTGAGCGGGTTGCTGTGCTATGAACTGAGCTGGTGACAGAGGTAATGACAGAGCTAACAATGACTGAGCCGTTAACTGAACAGGCAATGGAGTAAGACACTGAGGTGGTAACAGAGCGGATGACTGAGTGGGTAATGGAGCCGTTAACTGTGCTAAAGACTGAACTGGTGACAAAACAGGAAACTGTGCTAATAACTGAGCCACTGACTGAGTTATGGACAGCAATGCCAGTTGTAGTGGGAGTTGCGCTTGTGGTAGATTAGGTGTCTGGCTCTGGGCTGCTCTCCTCCGGGGAACAGGAATGGGTGCTGGGCCTGGCCGAACACCAGCCATCCCCACCCGAGGAACAGATACGGGTGCAGGGACGAGCTGGGCTCTGGCTGCCTCTACCCTGGGGGCTGGTGTAGGTGCAGGAGCTAGCTGGACCTCTGTCGCTCCCACCCGAGGAACTGAGACGGGTGCAGGAGTCGGCAGGGTCACGGCTGACCTCACCCGGGAACCGGAACAGGAGCAGGCAAAGTCTGGGTGTCCATCAACCCCACCCGAGGAGCAGGTACAGGTGCCGGGATGATAGGAGCCTCTGCCAGTCTGAGAACAGAAGCAGGGACCAGCTGGACCTCAGCTACCCTCTCCCGAAGAACTGATACGGGAGCTAGGGAAGGCTGGGCCCACGCTGCCTTGGTTACAGAAACTGAAGCGGGAGAGCTGAGCTCAGGAGCAGAAACAGACACAGGGAAAACAGAGTTAGTGGAGCTAGAAACAGTGTTAGCGAACAGAGATTCATGGCGGGCCACTCCTAGCGACTCTGTAGGCCTTAAGCTGTCCATCTTAGGAGTAGCAGTCTCTAAAACAGTCATTGCACAGGAAGATCCAGGTTTAGCAGAGTCAGAGTCTGTAATACCGGGCACAAAGGGATCCGTTATGGACACAGGAGCATTCACACAGACCGTTTCTAAATATACAGGTTGGGGAGCAGCATAGTCCAGGAGTGGAGACACACCACTCACAGTCTCACACTCAGCAGGTACAGAGACCGCAGAACTGTTAACTTCACAGTGCTGTTCACAAGTATGCGGCTCAAAAACGGTCTTTTGCTTCTCTACGGTGAAATAATCTGTCTGTGAGTTAATTGCTGCCGACCTGGGAGGAGCACAGGAAACATAGTCGCTCTCAAACACGGGCGTGAGGGTAGGCACTGCAGGACCAGAATTAACAGACCCAGAGTTAATGGCCTCAGGGATGACGCGCACGGGGCTTATAGTGCCAGGATTCTTTAATTTAGCATGAACAGCAGTCTCTAGAGTGGTGATGAAGTCAGTCTCGTGCGTAATAGAAGCGGAGGCGAACGTAGAAACAGTATGAGGCCTAGAAACACAGTCATATTCAACCTTTTTGTTCTTCTCTGGTGAGTTACGGACGTGAAAAACAGCGGACTCAGAAAACGAATACTGTCCGAGACGGTCGGGCTTGGAACTCGCATGGAAAAAGCAGTCAGATTCACTCACCACCGGAGCTTGCTCAGTAGCTTTAGCGTGGCGACGGCGTGAGCGTCGTGTTTTCCCGGGAACTGTGCCGTGAGTTCCCGAGGCAGTGGGCGCAGGCACTTCGGTGATGTCGGCTGGCTGAGCCGATGACGAACCAGGCTGCGCCGGAGAGACAGGGAGCTTGTGCAGCTCTGAGCGCGGAAGTCCCAGGTAGAGCGCAAAAGCCTGCAGCGGGGTAAGGCCGTTTGTCGTCGGCTCGAAACCACTCCCCGACCGCCGAGTAACCCTCTTCTTTGCGCGGGACGTGGGCGGCGACCGGAGAGGCGAACCAGAAGTCGAAAATGCCGGAGGAGTTGTGGCAGGCGATAGGCTGACTCCTCCAACTCTTCTTACCGTGGGCCGGTGTGGGGAAAAAGCAGCAGCCTTTGCCATTTGGACGCTGCGCGGCCCACCTAGCGCCCATAGAGTCCCATGAAAGGCAGACTCGTGCTCCCGGGCGTGCCGAGCCTCCTGCCTTCTCCTCTCGTTAGGGAAGGCGGAGTTTGCACGCTGCCGGTTCCGAACGGAGTTTGCTGGGTCCATTACTGGTCGTAGTCTTCTGTCATGGTCGGCTGTGTGGCAGGCAGGATGAGGACCCAATCGCAAAACTCACGGACTCAAGGGATGAACTCAAAAGGCAGCTTTATTGCTGACAGGAAAATACAAAACTTAAACTGGGCACAATAAACTAATACTTGGAGAGAGACACAGGGAAATCCACGCAGCATGAGGGAGACTACGACACAGAACTGAGGGAGACGCAGACATAAATACACAGAGGGTTAACGAGGGAAGTGGGAGCACACGGGGAACACAGCTGACACAGATAATCATAACGAGACAGGGCAGGAGTGAACACAACATGACGCATACTGACGAGAGACTGTCAAAGTAAAACAGGAAGTACAGAGGTTCAGACAGGAGGAGAGAGCACGGGGAGAACACAGACATAACAGGCTGGGGAAAACATGGAATAAAACACGAAAGGGGACAAGGGCTCATGAATACATAGAGGGGCACACAGGGGGTGAGAGTCACAAAGGGAAAGCACACAGGGAACCACATAACAGGGCAACTCAGGAAACAGAACCTAAACAGGGAACTGAATACAAAAATACAAGAGAACTAAGAATACTGGGCCAACACGGCCCAGGACCATGACACACACTGTTTCATCCTTCAGCTTTACTTCCAGCCTGGAAGTATCCATCCATCTTTTAACACATATCAAGCTTACAGTCATGTATGTTATATTATAACATATATTTCACTAGCAATGAATGAAAAACATTTATTGATAATGAAGCAAAACGCTAAGCCACAGGCTGCAATTTTGAGGAAGGCATCAGAGGATCGCTGGCAGCTCCGGGCTTCACAGATCCTCCTGATAACTTTGAGAGAGGCTGACAACCAGAAATGAAACCAAATGGGTGTGTGGCGTAAGCAGGCATTTACAGATGTATGCCAGAGAGAGGAGGTTTTTCAGGAGTGGCCTAGCTCTTGATCAAATCGTCTGTACTTCCAGACAGTATTTGAACTTTTGGAAGTTTTCTCATGTTTCCCACTAATTCCTGTTTAACCTCTTTGATCTTATTCTTTTTCTTCGTTTTTGTTTTCTAGTGTACTCGTTGGTCACTTCATTGTCTACCTTCATATATTTAATTCTGGCTTTGAAGATTTGAAGATTTAGAGATTGGATCTTACGCTGCCTCTGGTGTTATGCGTCTCTTCCTGTAAACGTGGGAAGCGCTGTTGTGTCATCATCAAATCATCGTCAAATTTAACACTGAAAATCTGGAATTTGACATTTTTATCTCACAAAAATGCTCCTGGTTTAAGCCTCCTCTCCGGCTGGGGCCTTTCTGTGTAGAGTTTTCATGTTCTCTCTTTGCCAGTTTGGGTATTCTCCGCCTCCTCTCCCTTTCTCCCACAGTCCAAAGACATGCATGTTAGGTGATTAACTGGTGATTCACAAGTGACATAGATGTAAATATGTCAACCAGTCCAGGGTGCACCTGAAATCTCTCCCCATGACAGCAGGAATAGAGTAATCCCACCTGGACAAGCAGTTAGGAAAACGGTTGGGAATGCTGTGATTGATCTCTGCTGTATCAGTTGTGGCCGGTCTTTTATAAGCAGTGACCTGCGCTTCCCTCAGCAGTACAATAACTTATTGGAATGTTTTTAAAATCATTGTTTAATAGCTTTGCAGCAGTAGACAGCAGGGAGCAGCAGAACTTTTATCTGCAAAGCACATTATACAATAAAAACTGACCAAAGTGCTCCACAGAGTTGACCTAATGGTTGGATAAGAATACAGAAGTTGTGAAAAAGTCATGAGCAAAACAGCACTGCACCGAGAACAAGTAACCACAAAGCAAAGAGGGTGAGCAATGACTATTAAAATGGTAGTGAAAGAGTAAAGCTCATAAATACATTAACTAAAGAGAAATATCTGATTATTCATTCTAGAATTTTCTACTTAATTACAGAGTCACTGGATTCACTGGATTTTGCATCAGAAGTTCTCAAAATATCTGTAAAGAAACATTGTTAATGGCGTTAATTCTGTTGGGAGTGGACTGCAGAGAGCACTGAAATGCAAGTTGTGCAAACAAAGTAACAAAAAATGAATCTTTGATTAGAACAATTCAAAAGTCCAAAGCAAGTACAAATTCCAGGAGATCAGAGACAAACAGAGATCATAAGAAGGGGAAAGACTACATGTATGCAGAGGAGAAATAGCCAGGAAAAAGATACGTGTGAATGCAATCAAACACAAGTGAGACTAATAAACGCAAAGCAGATAATCACACTGAAGGAGAAAAGGAAGTAAAACTGCAACAGGACACAACCATCAAAACAAAACAGGCCAAGAGACAAATAACAGTGAGACATGAAGATTAACTTGAGCACGACAAATTCAGAATAACGTATGACAAAGCTTTTGTTACTTTGAGGCTGTAATTCATCATCATCATCATCATCATCATCATCAACTTTATTTATAAAGCACTTTAAAACAACCACAGCTGACACAAAGTGCTGTACATTGGAACTGTAAAATAAAATTACATGAGATATAAATAAAAAACAAATAAAAGAAGAGTGAAATCATTAATTAAATAACTACTGCATTAAAAAAGAAACTAAGTCTCACTGAGGTTAAAAGCCAAGGAATAAAAGTGGGTTTTAAGACGTGATTTAAAAGTGGACAGTGAAGGGGCCTCTCTAACATGCATGGGCAAATTATTCCATAATTTTGGAGCCACAATAGAGAAGGCCCTGTCCCCTCTGAGCTTCCTCCTGGATCTCGGTACCTCCAGGAGCAGCTGGTCAGCTGACCTGAGAGACCGACAGGGTATGTGGGGATGAAGAAGCTCAGAGAGGTAAGGCGGGGCAAGACTGTGTAGACATTTAAAAACAAACATAAGAATTTTAAAATTAACTCTAAAAGACACAGGCAGCCAGTGCAGAGAGGCCAGCACGGGGGTTATATGCTCTCTTTTTCGAGTTCCTGTTAGGAGTCGTGCAGCCGCATTTTGAACCAGCTGCAGACGTGAGAGCAATGACTGACTGACCCACACATAAAGTGAGTTACAGTAGTCCAGGCGGGAAGAAATAAAAGCATGGATCACTGTTTCAAGGTGCTGCCTCGAAAGAAAAGATTTTAGTCTTGCCAGTCGCCTTAAATGATAAAAACTGGACTTCACCACTGCTCTGATTTGGTTGTCCAATTTAAAATCACTGTCCAACTTAAAACCAAGGTCAGTAACAACAGATTTAAAATAGACTTCCAGGGATCCTAAAACAACAGAGGAGGACTCACAGGGACCACTGGGTCCAAACACCAACACTTCTGTTTTCTTTTTATTAAAATTTAAAAAGTTTCGAGCCAACCAAGCTTTAATGTCATCTAGACATGTCAAGAGAGGTTTTATGGAGATGGCATCCTTGCGTTTTAGTGTCAAATAAATTTGGCAGTCATCGGCATAACAGTGAAATGAGATCCCATGCCTTCTAAGGATAGAACCCAGAGGCAGTAGATACAGAGAAAAGAGCAGTGGCCCTAAAATTGAGCCCTGTGGGACACCACATGACAGAGGAGCAGAAGACGATTCGTAACCGAGAAGGCTGACAGAGAAAGTTCTATCTGACAAATAAGACCTAAACCAATTGAGTGCAGTGCCACCAATACCCACTACATCATGTAATCGAGAAATTAAAATATTGTGGTCTACTGTGTCAAAGGCAGCAGTTAGGTCAAGCAAGACAAGAACAACATGGTTACCAGAATCACATGCCAGAAGGATGTCATTAAAAACCCTTAGTAATGCAGATTCTGTGCTGTGAAGGGTTTTAAAACCTGACTGAAAAACCTCAAAGATTCCATTTTCATCTAGAAAATCTTTCAGTTGACTAAAAACAATTTTCTCTAAAACCTTGGAGACTAAAGGCAGCTTGGAAATAGGCCTATAGTTCGCTAAAAATTCAGGCTTCTCTGAATAGACAGACCTTAAAGACCTCATCATATGATTCCAGCAGAGCTTCCAAAAGTAGAATGAGAGGCAGAGGCTGTCAGGACCCTCTCCTCCACTGTCAATGGATTCAGGAGACAGAAACCTTCTCAGCTTTTAGACTTATGATAATCTGAGTGAACTATCCTTAAGTTAGTCAAACAAATTTATTTACAAGGACATTTAAACACGTGAGGTGTGGAACAAAGTACTATACAACTAAAATAATAAAATAAAACTTTTGAAAACATGAAATAAATCATAAAATAAATGGGAAAAAACAATTAAACAGTAACAAGAAAAAAGCCATTAGAATTGAGTCTGAAAATGGGTTTTCAGATCATTTACAGTAGCCACTCCTACTGCGAGATCTCCTCTGTGTTTTAAACCGAAGCATCTGTTAAGCAAACTTCTAGTGGGAGTAAGTTCAAGTTCAGAGCAGTAAGAAGATGCTAATCTGTGCATTAATTTGAAAGTAAGGTGGGCTGCTTCAGATTCAGGCTGCCTCTTTGTAATACCAATGTGCTTGTATGCCAGTATTGCAGGTTTGTAGTTTATGTTTTGTCCTGTTTGTTTGTGCTTTTGTGTTTTTCTCTTCTCTTTCCTCTCACACCCCAAACCGAGCAGCTGCCCCACCCTGAGCCTGATTCTCCTGGAAGTCTCTCTTCATTAGAAAGTCTTCCTGTGTGTGTGCACATGGGTTCTTTCTCTACTATTGTTTGGTCTTTGTGTCACAATATAACATCCCTTGATAATTGTGTAGGGATCTATATGCTCCTTGAGCTAAATTCAGTACTACAGCTAAAATAAATGGTGCAACTTTAAATGTACAAACGGAAGGAATGATCTTGTGTCAGTTGTGATGAACTGTTTGCTCTTGTCACACATTTGGTACTGCCCAGCTATGTCCTTTAGGGGGCAGTAAAACTCTTTCCTTTCATTTCTACATATTACTTTTCTCTGTGGCACGAGCTCCTGTGATTTGAATAATGTAATCAAGTGAAGATGTTTAAACAGGAACTGAATACAAAGCAATGATATCTCTCAGACAATCAAGTTAATTTATGTCTGAATATATAAAGTAATTTGGAGACAGGAGAGGTTGCTGCAATGATAAGGCGGAGGTTTTTCTTGTAACTGATTAAAGGCTCAAAAATTCTCATTTTAGTATTTATTAATTAGCAGATAAATCATTTTAAATCTATTTTAATATCCTTTCAACGTAGACTTATAGCTTCCACTCTAAAGTAAAGACAGTTAACTCTTAATTTAGGAAAAAAGATAAAGAAACTAATTTACAGTCTTGGAAACTGAGTCACTGACAGCAGGTTAGTTTCTACTAATATCATCCAAAACCAAGAAGGAGAAGGATGAAAAAAAGCTGAGCTAAAGATGACGGGAATCATGGGAGAAAAGGGGGCGTCATCATTATGTAATTTCCACCTGTTGCTCGGGATGGACGGCTGGCAGCTTCAGGCCTCGAAGCACAATCGTGTGAAAAGTGTGAGTGTTGGCGTGATCGTCACCATTTTCCGCTCAGTTCCTGGAGAATATGCACAGTTGGTGTGGAGGAGAGTTTGCCACCTCCACAGTATTGTGCTGAGAACAGGCAGCCACAGATTGTTGGACAGCATGGCAGTTAATACAGGTCACTGCTGATCTGTCTTTTTGTGCTTTTCACATCTTCTTCCAACTGTAATCATTTTCTATAATGAAATTTACCGCATCAGCACGAAGTGAGCTGATTAAATCTGCAGGGTGGAACGTGGTGCTGATAAATCACTGCACTACATGATACGTTCATTGACCAAAAATATTAGTATTAAACTCTTAAACTATGATGTATGGGCTCAGATTTCAGTAGCAGATGTTTAATCCACTGTGGGAATATGCAGAAAGATATATATGTTTTAGAATAACTAGACGTAGCTTTTGGTATAGTAGCAAAAAGTATTTGGACACAAGCTGATTATCTATCTTTATAGGATGGAGTATATATATGCATGGATTTCAAGCACTGACTCTAAATTACCATTAAAAGGCTTCTTCAAAAGCAACTAGAATTATAAAGATGAGTGCAGGGAAGATTGAGCTCCTCTTTAATTGGGTTTGTAGTTTTAAAATAACAGTGACAAAAAATACAAGATTTGTCACTGAGTGCAAGCAGAACCAGAAACATTTGATGCATATTAGACTGTAAAATATGACTAAAATAAAGAAAATCAGACAAGAGTGATCAACTTGAATTGCCTACGAGATCCATGAACGTTTCTATAATACAGCACAGTTCATAAGTCATCTGACGTACAATCAGCTCAAGAGGGAGAGCTATATGGTGGAAAGCATTCATAAGAATAAGACAGCAAGGACTATATCTGAGAAAGAACAAGCGCAGAAGGAGTGAAGCTTCACAAGAATTTTTTCTGAATGAGAAAATTAAAGGTTTAATTAAACGAATTAAACCTTTGTGAATCTGATAGCAAAAGGTTTGAGCTGCACTGAAGCTACAATAAAGCACAGAGGTAGGAACGGTAAAGTGATGTATTCATGCTGGAATACATGCAGAAGACACAGAGTAGGATAATCCAAAGCAAAGAGGCTGTCGAATGAAAATAAAAAGGGGAAAATAAAAGTTGTAGTGTGACCCTCCCAGAGCAAAATCCACTGGATCCCTGGCGGAGCACCAGTGTGTGTGGGGGAGGTTAAAAGAAACATGTCTGCAGAAGGGTACAAAAAAAGCAGGGTGTACTTTAACAGAAGTGTCCGTCTCTTAAATCTTTAATCTCTTAAATCTTTCCATTAAAATTCATTCATTGATCCATCCATTCATCTTCAACTACTTCACTTCAGAGCTCCTCTGGAGCCTATCCGATAGGACGAAAAGCAAGCTACACCCTGAACAGGTCACCAATCTGTTGTAGGGCTGAGAGACAGAAAACCATTCACGCCTACAGCCGATTTAGAGTCACCAATTAACCCAGCATGGATGCCTTTGGACTGAGGGAGGAAGAGATCCCTAAGAGAACCCATGCTCAAACAGGGAGAATATGCAAACTTCACATGGAGAGGCCCAGGGATTCAATACCAGGACAACTGTGCTGACCACTGCACAAACATATGTCCATTTTAAACAGACAACAAAACAATATAATTTATATATTTTTCTTCTCAGCTGACTTGACATTTATTTTTCAGTAGCTGTACACCTGGTCACACCCATATTTATATATCACAAAGACTTCACGCACAGTGTTTTCAGGCTGCAGCTGTGATATTGCTGATAAAACAACTGAAGTTTTTTTTAAGGATTAAAATTAATTAAAAGACAAGATAAAAATAGAGCTGACCAGTGATTTGTAGTCAAACCAAAACATTTTTAGATGGACGTTAAAGTGGCTTTCATGGGGACTCAAACGCAGGACTCATTTTCAGTAATCCCTGAGCTCATTTCTATGAGTGATTTTAGAGCATTTGGTATACAGCAGTCTTTAAGTAATAAAGAAATCGAGGATTGAGGCTCAAAAATTTGTTCATATTGACGCCTTCTTTTTGCACATGCATCACAGGAAATGTTTTCTGAATATGTTCGGCCATACTTCAAAACAGCATGCACTTTTCCAACCTCCGCCTTCATGTTCACCTGGAAGAGTGTACATGCTGATTAGCGCTCTCGTAAAAAAAAAAAGAAAAAGAAAAAGAAAAGAAAAAAGAGCGCCGTTCATAAAGTTTAAGTGACAGGCTGTTGCGCAAGACAGCAAATCAACGAACTGTGACAAATTTGTAAATGTTTTATTCATCATTATGAGCGGCAGCACTAACACTGATTCATGCAGTGGTAATAATCAAATATCAGATAAACAGGAAAACATTCTAACATTTTGCCGCTTGGCCAGCTGGTTTTGTTGATGGGGGAGGTCTGGTTTGGAAAATGTAATCATGGGCTAATCCCCTCGCATGCGTATGACTGCTCGTGCCAAAAGGAAGGCTCAAAAAGCAAACCTCCATCTGTCCGCCAGGCACAGTTGTTCCGACGAGAATAAGGTAGCGCGTCGCCTTTTACGCACAGCACTGCGACGGAATTAAAGCAGAGTCCGAGCAGCTCTTTGTCACTTCGTCGTTTTTCAACGTGCACCGCAAGCTTTCGTCTGTCCTTTACTTTGTGTGTGTGCGTTTCATATTGACTTTCCAGACCTGTAAAGTTTTTGGACTTCTAACTTCTATCGCGCGTAAAACCGGGCTGGTGCGCGAGAACACTGCAAAGCCTCTTTTTTTAAAACAAACAAACAAACAAATTCCTCATTTATTTGAACCTTTTAAACGAGATGGAAAACTTCACATCAGCTCCATTGGAGAACAATACTTTACCGACATGGGTGGACCACAGCATTCAGTACAAAGTGATTAGCAGTTGTCTGCTCTTCATGATTTGTGCTCTAGGAATTGTTGGCAATGTTATGGTGATCCTGGTGGTGCTCACTACTAAACATATGAGGACTCCCACCAACTGCTACCTGGTGAGTTTGGCTGTGGCTGACCTGATGGTGCTCACAACGGCTGGTTTGCCAGCTATTCCGGAAAGTATCTTCGTATCTTGGGTGTTTGGCCGCTATGGGTGCCTCTGCATCACCTACTTTCAGTACCTCGGGATCAACGCCTCCTCTTGCTCCATAACAGCTTTCACTATCGAGAGATACATCGCCATCTGCCACCCGATTAAAGCCCAGTTTCTGTGCACGCTGTCCAGAGCAAAAAAGATCATTTTGTTCGTCTGGGCTTTCACTTCCATTTACTGCTTGATGTGGTTTTATCTGTCAAACATCCAGGAAACGGTGTACAAAAACATCACCATCGTCACCTGCGCCTACAGAGTTGCCAGGAAGTTTTATTTACCCATTTACTTTTTTGATTTCGGCGTCTTTTTCGTGCTGCCGCTGCTGCTCTCCGCGGTTCTGTACGGCCTCATCGCCAGGATCCTCTTCCTCAACCCGCTGCCCTCCGACCCTAAAGACAAGAAGAAGAACGGACACAACAACCACGCCATCAACAAGAGCACCAGTTGTAAAAACTCTCGACACTCCAGCTCCACCGCGACCTCCCGCAGACAGGTGGGTGGTGTGTGAGCGTGGGGAGGATGAGAACCAGGATGTTTTTACTCTGCTCATTCAGCGAGATGTTGCAATTTTTTTGCACGGGTTCGTAAAATTATTCAAATATAAATGAATGAATAAACCTAGTCACATTCTACAGACATTTTAATACCAGTTATTAAAAGACAAAGTGAATATTTTAAAGTAATTAGGAGTGGAAATAGTTGTCATTTTCAGTATACAAAGGAGTTTTTAACATTTCTTCATTAAAAATAAGTATAATTATAGTGATTGTTTTGTTAGTTAATTTGGTATAAGCTCTACAACATGTGAAAACTGAAGGTTTCTTCTGAGTGCAATCAAAAACCCAAAGATGGACTTCTTATTCTACGATTGCAAAGAAATGAAATGAAACAAATTAACATTCTTATGAAAAATAGCAAAAGATAAAAACAATGACCTCATCACAATTACAAATTTTGAATGTTTTCCACACCATAAAGATAGCCCCTCCATGTGTTAGAAGTACCTCTGCAATATCATTTAGTATGCACAGGAAATGAATATGCAAATTGAACCACACCTCCCACCTTAGCCTCTTGTCTCTGCTGCTGCAAGACTCACTCAGACGTGCTCTGGAGAGAATAGAAAAGCACCTCATAGAAGTGTGTGTTAAGTGTGAGAGGAAAACCCAGCCCTTCATTTAAAAATCAGTAGGTTAGGAACACAGAGTGGGTGCTTGTTCCACAAGTCACAAGAAAAAAAACAACGGAATAAATAAAATCCACAAAGAATGGAGGAAAGCATTTAAACTAATTAACACTTGCGACAAAGCTTTTATTTCACTTACAGTGACTCACTGAGTTCTCACCAAGTGATGTTACCTTCAATTCACCCGTGTCGTCTCTCGTCTTCTCCCTGTTTGACAGTTTCACTGACACACACACACACACACACACACACACACACACACACACACACACACACACACACACACACACACACACACACACACACACACACAAATTATGAAACAATGGGCAGCAAAACAGCAGTAGAGACTCCCACAGTGAGCTGAAATGAACCAAGTGCACATGCACAACATGAACCTTTGGCTTGTTACATAAATCTTATCCTGTACTGCCAGCTTTCATAAGCCAGCTCCACCCCACAATCTAAAGGGACTGGTTGGTTGTCTGAATCTGTTATATTGAAGCTGTTATTCATATACTGTAATTCCAGTGTGATTTAAAACTTGTTTTTTATATTTATTATAATGTGTATATTAAAGAGGTATTGAACGCTGGGGTCAGTCTACACAATTTTAGCCTAATTCTGGACAACATGTCTGTAATGGGGTTACCACGAAGGAAGAGATTGGCAATGATTCAACAACCAGAAACCCTGCAAAGTCAATTAAAATCAGCAAATGTATTGACAACAGAGGGAACAGCCAATAGCAACAAATACTGGTCATATTGGTCAACTTAGAAGCAAGCGATTGAAGTGACAACCTACTGAACTGAAGGATACTGTTGACTGACATATGGCAGGGTTTACCTGTGTAACTTCAGCCTGGAATGACTTAGGACTAAGAGCCAGCTAGAAAGTGATGCATTTTAGATCATGTTATATATGAACAGGGTGATTATCATCATTTTTTCTTGTGTTGGGTGTCATAACGGATGAAAACTGATGCTCCATCGCATCGCCCTAGCTGAGAAAGGCTAGCTCGTTTTTGATGATGGGGCAGGGAAATGAAAAAGCCAATAATATATAGTCTGCTTCGGAATTTTGTGTTCATTTTCTTTTCTGGAAATCATGAAGGGAGCCATTCCACTTCCCACAAATTCCTTTCTACAGAATCTGACTACAGTTCAGCCAGAGGTGCAGCAGAGGGCGCTTATTCAATAAAAAGGAATGGAGAGGAGTTGAGATCAAAAAAGCCTAAATATTATTTTAGTTGTTGCAAAATAAAATAATACAATTACAGTGAACAAGTCATACTCATAATCATTGTGCTAATGCAGTTCTGGTCCACTGATGATTTAGGAAAGGAGACGCTCCCTTGGCGTTGCTCACTTACAAGTATTTCTCAGCACATGTTAGAAATGTAGTTAAACCGTGCGTGTATATGAATGTTGTGTTGTGGTGGTTGAAGGTTATGTTACCAGGAGGCTGCTGCTAGAAATATTCTACTCCTGCTGCTGGCTTCATGCCTGAAATCAACAAAGCGTAGGCTGAAAGTAGCTCCCAGAGTGTGACAGCCAAAAGGCTCGTGGAAAGATTTTTAATTAAAATCAAAGCTACATTTATTATCGCAACCTCTTCTATCTGAAGCAGAAGTTTGGAGTGGGAGTTCTTGAGTGCTTAGAAGTTTTCTTTCCTTTTACATCATCCTCGATGTTAAAGACAACGAGCAAGACCGGTTGGTTACCAATGAGTAGTCCGTCATATCCCTCGGTCGAGGGGACACTGACCATCATAAAACACAAGAAATACTGTGTGGTCACAAGCCTGCATTAATAAATAAAACCAGCTTCCCCATATGCAGGAGCAGTTCTCATATTTCTCCTTCCTTCCCACTGCAGGTGACCAAGATGCTGGCAGTGGTGGTAATCCTCTTCGCCCTGCTCTGGATGCCGTACCGCACTCTGGTGGTGGTCAACTCCTTCCTGGACAAGGCCTATTTGGACAGCTGGTTCGTGCTTTTCTGCAAAATCTGCATCTACCTCAACAGCGCCATCAACCCAGTCATCTACAATGCCATGTCTCAGAAGTTTCGTGCCGCTTTCCGCAAGATCTGCCGCTGTGGGAGGAAAGGCTCGGATAAACCCGCCACCTACAGCGTGGCCCTCACCTACAGCGCTGTCAAGGATACATCAATGGTGGAAAGCACTGATCACTTCACGACCGAGCTGGAGGAGCTCACTGTCACTGACGAACTGCTGTCTGATCAGAAAATGATGTTCCCAGACCCCAGTGTCTATGGAAAGGTGAACTTCAGTGACAATTGAGGTTTTCTTTGAGGCCAGAGAGATTTTCTTTTTTTCTTTTTTTTGGGGGGGGGGATAATTGAAAATTAAAGACTTTGAAAATGTTGCTTAATGGAGTCTGTCAAGTGGAAGTATTGTTTTCTCAGTGCTTGCTTACCTTTCAAAGCGAGGCTGCTGAAGCTAGAGATGTAAACACAGATTGCAGCCAGTGATGCGTAACAGCAGGCTTTGGAGCGCAAAGCCAAACACACTCTTTATGAGGCGTGATCCCGGACATTGTAAAGCCACCAACGCTGACAGATAAGCACTCTCATCACTCAGCTGTTATCTTATCTTTTCCATATAATATCAGGTATATGAGCCAACAACCCATGAATGCGAACGACAACACTGTTCCCACTTCAAATACACGGTGTTGCATTATAACTCCGATTAGCACCGACTCAATTCTGATCTTTAAGCCTGAATGACGCAACAAGGCACGTCAAGAGGAAATAAACTGAACTTGAATGCTCAGACATCCTTTGAAGAGGTGCTGTCAATAAACTGGCCTTGACGCATTTATTTTCACCCACAAAGCCGGCGATCGGTACGTTGTACCAAAGAATACCGAAGGCAGATCAGAACTCTTCGAGTGGAATTTAGTCTTTATCATTAGATTCCCCCCACTTTTTTTTTTTTTTTAACTCATTGTGCTACTGAAAATAAAATTTAGGATGAGTTATTATTATCAGCTTCACTCACACTTTCAGAGTTCTTCTCAGAAATAAGGTGAATTATCATACTTGCAAACACACCCCAAAAATCCTCACCCTATACAGCTTTAATAACTGCATGCCTGCCTCCCTGACGTTTTCAAGGCAGGTGGTCCATTAAAGGGTGAGTCACACATGAACCTTCACTGGCAAAATAGGCCCTATTTTTGCTGTGAAGGACACGTACAGTGTGCAGCCTTGAGCACAATGTAAAACCAAGACAGATTTGGCTGTGAGTGCTCTGCAGGAAGGGAATTTGCTGTGAGTTTTATTTTCTCCAAGGACAAGCATTCACCGACAGACAGGGGCTGCAGAACTATAAAAAGCACTTTGTAACTTGAATTCAAAAAGTGCCATGATGCCATTTATGTGTTATCCTGTTTCTAAAAAGGCATACATCATAAAGAGTTTATAAGTTCTAACTGAAGACTTTACTTAGAGGCGAGACGTTTTTATAGAGCGTATTTTAAGAACTTTTT
Organism: Rhamphochromis sp. 'chilingali'; assembly: GCF_963969265.1. Lineage (NCBI taxonomy): Eukaryota > Metazoa > Chordata > Actinopteri > Cichliformes > Cichlidae > Rhamphochromis > Rhamphochromis sp. 'chilingali'. Next base: position 28,705,657 of record NC_137944.1, read on the forward strand.
GGCTACCTTATCTATCGCTCTAAAGTCTTAAGATTTTTTTTAATTAAACCCCATGTTTGATTCTACTGATGGTCAGCATTTGTGTTTGCTTTCTGTTTTTATTGTTCTTTGATATATTTTTGCTTTTTGATGGTAGTCTGGCATTGCTGTGCAAGATTTCAGATGGGTGTGGGAAAGAAAGCATTGCAGGTAACTTTACAGTTCTGATTGTAATTACATTATATGGACAAAAGAAATGGGGTACACACCTCTTGATCTTTGAATTCAGGTGTTTTCAGTCTCATTGCCACAAGTGTCGAGATCAAGCTCCTAGCCATGCAGTGTGCCTTTACAAACACGTGTGAAATAAGGTTGTTCTACAGCGTGCCACCATTGCAGCATGTCAATATGTAACAGAAAGCACAGAAGCCTGGCCGTGAAGTGTCAGACCAGTTACAGAGCAGGCTTTCTGAGTGCCAAGGTTCATAGTTTATAAATGGGATCATGAGATTGGTTTCCATGGCCTAGCTGTTGGTGTAGGTGTAATGTGTAAGTGGTCCAGTACTTTTGTTCATATAATGTATATCTGCAAGCCTAAAAAACTAACCAGGCAAAATCAAAGCACGTCTACGAATGGAGAGTATTTTGATCAGTGAGTCAAGCTTACCTGGGACAAAGTTGTGAACCACCGACAGGCTGAATATTTGATATTACAAAAGCCAGCAAACATATAACTGCATAACATTGGTGACAGTTATAATGGTGATAAATATACTGAAAATAAAAGTGGACCCACGATACAGCCTTGAGGAACACCACAATTAAAATGTAGAAATGTTCATTTTCTATGGCCAAACAGGAGGTTCTGTCGAAGAGATGGAAACTTCAAAGATAGATTCCCTTAAAATGTAACACACTCTTGACATACCCTTTTTATATGCCTTACGGTCCTTTCCTAAATGATTATTTTATTTTACTTTTTCCATGCATTAAAAACTGCTTTGAATTTTTCTTCGAGCAGCAGCAGTGGTGGTTGTAAACCTCAGTGTCAGATACTGTATATGTACAGTGCCACAGAGATTTGGTGTAACATATACGATGTGGTGATATAGTTTAGCTGCAGCATGGTGATTTGAGGCTGAAGCAAAGTGAATTCAGTGTTTTGTTCTGTGTTATGTATCCTGTGAACTGTGGATTTAACAAACCGTCGCTTTGCTCATCCCGCTTCTAGTTGTGAGAGCGGTCAGTGAGCCGGTGAACACTGCTGGATGGACGTAAGATGAATACTGAAGATGTGCTGATGTTGTGTGGCATTTTCTGCCAGATCAGTGACTGTCTACTGTTTTCAGTCTGAGCACTGTCTGCCACACAGGGAAATATAATTGGTTAGACACAGCAGAGGAAGAGTGGATTTCATCACTGCTGAATGTGGAAGATAGTTTTAATACTGCATATGCATCATGTTACAGTGGATTAATGCATTTGTGTGTGTTTATGTCCCATGTGTTTTTAAAGTGCTTGTTATTTATGGCAACTCGTTTGTATATCTTTATGATACTCTTGCGTTCACTATTGCACATTCAAAGTTTATTAATATTACTTTGTGATGTACTATTTGGAAGCTGCTGCTTTGATCTTGCTTCTAAAATTATTGTGGTCCTGTGAATATGTTTGATGGCTCTCTAGAAATAGTTCATTTGTAATTTTTATTTCCTTGTGTCAAAATAAAGTTATTTCTGGAAATAAAGTAGTGTATTTTCCATGTGTCGAAGAGGCATTCTAGCTTTATTTTCCCCAAATCTTTGCAGGTTTCTGAGAAAATCCCAAACAGAAGGTGAACAGAGAAAGATTTAATTTTGGGGGGGTCACACAATGGGTTGTATGTTTCTGTATCATATATAGCAATATATAATATATATAATGTACATTTAGATAATTCTATAAAAGCAGAACAAAAAAAATTCTAATTTCAAATGAAATTATGAGAAATTAATTCAAACATCTACATTAGTGTAGCTGGTTACTGGAAATTTTACTGGTTATTGCATATACTGGTTAATTTTAGTTAAAGACTTCTCTTTAGCTCTGAGTAAGCTTGTTTGCTTTGTGACTGATCAGCATTTGTACATTTATTTCACAGGCACTGGCCATTAATGACCAAAAAATACATCAGTGTCCAGTGATTCTGTTAAAAAAAAAGTAAATTATTAATAAATATTCAGATGTTACCAGCAAGCTAGTAAATGTCCACTGTGAAGGTAGCAGAAAATAATCCCCTTACCTTTCAGACTAATTTAGCTCCTATTTTTCACCCCACAATTTTACTGTTTTGGTCTCTAATAGCATCAGCCTCATTTCTAGCTAATGAACAGAGTGGTTTATGTAGCAGCTAATGATCTGAAATTAGGGTCAATATTGAGCTTACATTTAGAAAGTGCCCCCAAAAAACAACTTTTAATGAGTGCTATTATCTGCTAGATGTGTACCCGTGGTACCGTGACCCATGAATATATTAAGAAAAAACTGATACCAAAAATCACAGTCATTTCAGTGAAAGCTGCTAAGCTGCACATACACCACTTACAAGAGGTACACAGACGTTCCACATGCTTTCCAGTTTTGTGCCCATTCAGCATGCTTGTATTCTTCCAAGTCAAACCTGTAGAAAGCAAGCAAAAGATTCCTACCTGACAATGTCCTGTTGCCTCCCTGCACACATGAATGAACTTCAATAAAGCAACAGTGCAACCTTAGACTTTTTTCCACTTTAAAGCTTTAAACGTAACATGTTAATCACCTCTATGTTGGGTTTTTGGATCCAAAAGTTATTTCTTCTTGTCCATATTTGACAAGAAGCTGGAGTGCTGTGTTAACAGCTAAAGCTAGCATTTTTTGTTAGCAAGATGAATTCATTCATTGTGCGTCTGCAGCACAAAGACACACCTTGTAACAGTCACAATGGTGTGGTGTCTCTTTAAGACAATGTAAGGTAAGGGTTAGTGATGTCAGTATGCGCCACTGCCCTCTTTGGAGTAAGAGAGCAACGAGCTTCCATGTGAGTATATAGACAAAGACAGACCTTATATCTTTTACCTTTCTAACAATTTGCAATGTTACGGGTTGTAGGAACACTGTGCTTCATGTATGATAAAATCCAGCCGCTCTACTGGGCCTTGTAAGGTTGATGAAGAGAGTGTGCATTAAAGGACAAGCATTGTGGGATTCCCAGTACCAGCGTAGTCATTCGTTTTTCTGAGTGTTTCTACCCCTCCTCTCAACCACTGAGCACAACCCACATTACAACCTGCTAACCAGTGACAAGTTCAAACTCAAGTTTTACTCACCAAAATGAAGCAAATAGTTCCTGGACTGTCCGTATGGTACATTACTCCACATTATAATTTTTCAAAGTACCGACATCACAAACACAGTCAAGAGATCTCAGTCAGCAACTCAAACTACTGGTTGTGAAAGGTTGTCAAACTTAATATTGAAATTACTGACGTTACTCTAGTCTAATATTTTTTTGTCCTGGCTTCTGTCTACCAATCGGTTTTCATCACTGACCTTTTTTTTCTGATGAAAACAAGACAATAGCTAAATAAAAACTAAAAAACACTAAAGTACAAAGACAAAAACTATGATGAAACTATGATGACATGTACTGATGCTTTCATCAACACATACAAATCAGATAAAATATTCTGGATAGATGAGATCCAATCAGAACTAATTAGGCTGTGCAAAAAGGCGGGACAAGTTTAGAGGTGGTCAGTACAGAAGTAAACTCCTACAGTGAGGTTTTGTTTTTTTTTCTCTCGAAATGTTATAACTTGCTCCCATGTTCCCAGTTTCCCATGAAAACATGACAAAATATCAGCACCCTGGGAGAGAAGAGTAGATATATGGGCACATTTCTCATTTTATGTCAAGGAAAACAAGATGCTGTGTAAACTCTCACCGGTAAAAATACGATAAACTTTAACACTTTATATTTCAGAGAAATTTGATACCTAAATTGTGGCTAAAACTAAATGATGTTTCAGTCAAAAGACTATGACTGCAACCTGTCAGCCTCTCTTCTGTGTCCTTTAAATCTCAGTGCTCTTCTGTCCGCTTTCCTATTCTCTACATCACTATCGCTTTGCCACGCTATCTGTCTCAATACTGTCATCATTATTCTAGTCCAATCATTTTCTTGCCCGACTTCTTTGGGCCAATCAGCTTGCTCTTTGTGTATTTTAAATACGTGTTCCCCATCATTTTGCCTTTCAGACTCTCATTCACGCAACCCATCTCCTCCCTGTCTTCACCTCTCAGGCACCTCGGTTAGAGCTCCATCCAAGCCTCAGTCTTTATCTTCACCACCAGCATCTAGACTCCCGAGGATCCTGTCCTAAATCCAATCCCAACTGGGATTCCGCTCTGCCATGATGAGTCATCGGAGCCTAATCGCCAAATACATTAATTTCTTTATCCTAATAAATCATGTTAAATTGTTCCAAGTGATCTCCCCTTATTGAACTACCTTTCAGACTTTCCTTCCTGTAGCCTGCTTCGCTCTGGTCATTCAGAGCTCCATCACTAACATCTTGACTCAGACGGTCATGCCCTAATTCCAGTCACTGCTGGGACTCTTTTATTGGAGCCGAATCGCCAAATAACATCAATCAAATTCTGTATCTCAATAAATCACATTCATTTCTTCTAAATGGTCTCTCCTTATTTAAATATAGAGCAGACTGCACATTTTTTATTTCTACTGTAAGTTCATTTAACATGGTAGTCCATGGGCACTGACTGCAGTTTTCAGTACTTTGCATTTGCATCATTTTTCAGGCTCTACAGTTTAAATTGTCAAGGCTTTCCAGAAGTTATTGAACTAGATGAATCAAGTTCTGATCAATCCATCTCATTTGGTGAGTTTTAATGCACAGAAAAAATGTACAGACAGTTATTTTCCAGTGATTGCAAATGTAGAATATCTAGTTTTTGGCCAGTGGGCTGTAATAACACTGTTTCGTAAATATACTGATACATATACAGTTTCTGGATGTGATTTCTTCCATGTTATCTACAACAACTTCTGAAAGTCAGTGTTGAGATGACAGCTTTTTGTGATGTGCCCAAGTGTATTCATAAAAAGACACTACATATATTCCTGCTGCATTAACGGTGCTTGTGAATAGTGTACATGATTTATTTCACATAGTGTTCTGACCTTCACACACAGCTCAAGCAATAGTAGAAATAAATGAGCTGCTCAGTATATTAATGTGTCAACCACAGCTCTTACCCAACTCATCATACAACAGACATCATTACGACACTAAATTGCATTCTCTTTGGCAGCATTTGGACATGAGACATACCTCGAGAGCATACACGAGAAGATAAACACAGCACTTCTCTCCAGTAAATTTAGGGTCTGTCATCATGTCAAGCATCTCCGCAGTCTGGGAGACATTTCACGTACGTGCTAATTTAACGCCATTGCCAGGAATAAGCTGCATGAGGTGAATTTCAAAAAGGCTCCATACAGTTTCATTGGAGTGTAATTAATGTTTTGCTGTGAGCCTAGCCTCCTGTGATCAGATGATCCAGATCTGCCATCAGCTCCAGACTCGCAGGTGAGAATGGCTATAAAACACCTCAGAAAGAAGACATTAACCTTTGGCCAGTTCTCTGATGAAGGCCCGTCTACAACCATGAAGGTACAATGGCTGTTTCTGCTAGCTGGCCCCGTGTGTGCTTCTGTTCACTTAGTGTCCTTTAAGTGGCTTACATCAAAGAAATACTGTGCTTTTCCCCAGGATGACTCATTTTAAGGATTAGTTCACCAAACTCACAAAAAATGAACCTCAGTATTTACCACTAATAGGTCTATGTACTTTTATACTTTAGACAGCCTTAGCTCTCATATGTTTTACTAGATATACAATAGAAGCTGTCATCACCCCATCACAATGGAGGTACACCAATCAGGCTCTGGGGAGTTTGGATGACAGGTCGACACCTTTGGCTTTTTGTCATATTTCTTGAGATGTTGCTGAGCAGTTATTGAGGTGTGACAGGGCCAACTGTCCAACTGCAATGGAGACTGTTACCTTAGGAGGGTGTTACGTGTCAAAGAAACAGCGACATGCGTGATAGGATGTTTCCCAGAAGAAAACTTCACTGCAAGAAGGTGATCATTTCATTTTACCTGTCAGTCAACCAAATTTGTGTGTCTTGCTTAAAGCATTGCAGGTTGAGTTTAATAAGAAAGTCCTGCTAACTTCAAAGCAAACATTAGCAGTGCTAAATCTGGCATTTCTGTTTAGCTGGTTTAGCTTTCAGTCACACAGACCTAGTGATCAGTTGGTGATCCCCGCCTCCGGGCTTGGCCGGTGGCTGCTGCAGGTTCGTGGCTGTTTCCAAGTGACAATGCTCACAAAAACATCCAACTTTTAAAACTTGACTCAAACTGCTGCAGCGAATATGTTTCCATATTTTAAAAGAAAATCGTCTCTGTTTACTGTTTCTTGCCTTTGCACTTTTAACAGTTTCACTACCACTCCACAGCAAATTAGAAAGTGCTTGCAGACAAACTGGCATCTTGGGTAACTATGAAAATCATGCAAGAGGAAAGGACAGAAGATTAACCATTAAGTCTCATTATCCCACTATCTCATACTTTAAAAAAAGAAAAGTTCATGGGGGAAACATTGAACATTACTGGTTCCCAAAAGAAATGTGGTTAGAAGCAAGACTGCAAAAAATCTTAGAATTTGGATTTTCTGACCTTTTAAGGAATCAGACCAGGACATAAATAAGTTCTTGTGTACATACATCCACTGGATTCAGAAATCTGAGCCGACTGTAAGGACTGACCTGCACGAAACAGGTTTTCTGTTTTTTCCTGTAACCTGGCTCAAAGTAAAAGCCACAATCTGTGCATCTGCAATCAATATCAGTGTGTTTACCAAGTAGCTTTTACATCACCTGTAATGATCTGACATGTTTTGTGCGACTGTGGAATTGATCGGTATACTGCGTAGGGTTAGAAGAAAAGCCATTTAGCAATTTACTTTAAGTAGAAAAGAAAAAACGAGCAGTTTTTACCCTTTACATTAAAACAAAAGAGACAGAAGCCAATGTTTCCTCCAGTGTGAGTATTCTTACAATAAACATTTTTCACGTTATCCTGTGCATTCAGCTAGTAACTGTGTGCAGTCATTTTTGAGATGTAAACTTTATCTCAAGAAGTGGGAGTAAATTTATTTGAAACTTCATCCTGTAATCAGTCAAAAAGACATTAGTTTGCCACCAACTGACAGGTGATTTCTGAGAACCGCAGAGGCAAATCTCCACAGCAATTACCCATTAGCAACAAGGACACAATCAAAAACTGTAGATTACCACTTAAAATCACGCTCCTTGTGTGACAGGATATAATTATCAGGCAGGCAGCGGGATGCAGGCCGGGAATTAGATTAATCACATTAGTGTCCCTCTGGAAGCTAAATAGCAGTGTATAGGCTGGATTTAGCTTAATCAAGAGTCAAAACAGACAAGAGTAAAGTTATTAGATAGAATGATACAAAAAAATGCACTGAAATACATGATACAGTTAGAGAAAATGAAAATAAGGAAAAATGGGCAGTGAAGGGAACATATGCAGGTAAATGCAGTGATAAGAAACTTTATGGCTCATTAACTCTGAAATGAATGTGTTTCAGCCCAATAAAACGAGGTTGTTCTGTGATAATGGGACTGTAAGGTACATTATAACACCCCGGACTGAGACAGCAACAAAGACGAGGGGTGGTGTAATTGCAGCTCTCTTGCTGCAAGCGTGCAGCCTTCAGCTTTTATGAATAAATACATGTAGAAGAAAATGAACTTCACAGAACACCTGTTCAAAGAGAAATCGCTTGTTTTCTGAAAGGACAAAAATATTTTGTATTAAACAGCTTCGGTGTTGAAACCATGTGTTGTAAAACCTAGACAGTGAAAGGACCGAAACCTTTAATGAATTTGCCACCAAGTATTGCTTACTGGTCAACCATCCAAAGCAACAGACAGTAAATAAGGGAGGTGAGGAAGAAAGTGTGGGCAGGGTGGAGACAGGTGAGAGATGATGTTGAATATGGAGCTGCAAGGCGGAAGAAAAAGAGGAAAATCACAGAGGAGCTTCATGGATTTTTATTCAATAATGTGAAATAAGACCTGCAGAGGGTTGGTGTGAAAACAGATGATAGCAACAGTTGATCCAATGTGAAAATCCCTAAAGGGAGCAACTACGAGAAGAAGAATACTAATATACTGTGTACACATCAGCGAGTCACAAAAAAGACATATTTCTTTATTACAATAAGTGTGAGCTTCCAGTCATGGAAACAAACACCATCTGGAAGCCTGAAAAACATAAAGACATGTATTTAAATGATGGATGTAGCCATCACAACATCACCCACTGGTTTCGGGAATCTGCATTTTGATGCCTCAGTGTCAGTTTTTTGGCTGCCACCATGTTGTTATTGTTTTATTGTTTTGATTATTTTTTTGTTTCTTGCTCTTTTTTTTGGCTTAGTTTGAACTAGAAGATACTACATTTGAACACGAATGTTATGCAGGCTCAGAAATACACATACCTGCTAATTAGTAACAGATTAATAAAATACCAAAATTCTACTCACAAAAACTGAAGCACAAACCTCGTGCATGATCTATAGCACACAGCAAGCCATAGCATATGTCTGACAATTACACGAAAACAGCACAAACACAGTTCAGTGACTTAAATTAGTGCAGATGCAGACAGCAATCAGCTAGACGTACTATTTTAGCACACTTGCCATGTCTAAGGATTTTGGGACTGAAGAGTAAAGAAGACATAAAGCTGTCCTTGCATCTTTTTTTCTGTTATTTTTGATATGTTGTCTTTAAAGATGCTTTAGTCAGCACTGTGGAACAATCAAATTACTAAACATGCGTCTGCATATGAGTACGCAACTCTGCAAGCAAGATATTAGCTATCAGAAGCTTTCTGTTTTCTGTTTGTAGTCTGTGTAACATTGCTCAATCGCATTTGAGCAGGCTTTGTATTGTAGATTTAAAAAATTCCCTTGAAAAGCAAAAGGAGGAGAGTATTTGAAGAAATTCAATCTCGAAGCCTTCAGTTCTCGTCTGATGACAATTTCCCTTTTTATTTCCTGTTTGTAAATTTATCTACGTTCGCAAACACTGACGGGAACAGAAAACAGGAAGTCTTAGCCTGGATATCTACCGGCTTCACCGACAGATTATCAAGATGGTATTTGGTGAATTTCCAGATTGATTATTTTGTGCAGTGTCAACGAGGCAGAAAATCATCACTTTACTGTGCAGCTCCTGAGACCCTTTATCCTCATATAGGTTTTTCTCCATCTTATATTTCTACTTTGTTGAGCAGTGTTGGCTTTATTGTGTTATTCTGTAAAATAAACCAATTGTCTCCATATATGCAAACACACTGTTAAAAAAAGAAGTGCGTAACAACTACATAATGAAGTAAAATCTTCCTGTTCAAAGTTGAAGCAGAGTTTTTGCATGTAGCAGGTCCAGCTAATCTCACACAGCTTGGAGAGATTGAAACTGCGCCCCAAACATGAGGTCAGGTCACAGGAGAGTGAAGCTTTACAGAGCTCCAAACAATCAGTCAGCTGTCATTCATTTACAGCTTGCTCATAAACACATCAATTGCTGGTGGAGAGTGAATACTGAAATGTCCTTAGATGGCCAGAGAGATAGATAGAAATGACTGTTAATGCTGCTCTGTAAATACTGGACTTGTAAATAAGTAACATTTGATCCTGATAAGTTGGTATGTTATTGCTGTCACGGTTCTGGGTCGGTTCGACCCAGCATTTTGAGTTTATTATGTTTGGGTTTATTTTTTGAATGATCGTTTTTGTTCCTCTTGTGCTTTGTCGATTATTATTAGAATTCTATCTTTCCTCAGGCCCTCCAAGGTTTGGAGGCCTATCTCCACCCACCACCACTTCCCCTGCCGGTGGCGGACTCCCTCAGGTGTCGGTGTGTTGGTGGTTCTTTGTGTCTGGGGGTGGGCGTCCGGGTACACACCGGCTCACTCCTTGGCGGCCGCTTGTCGGGGCCTGGGGCCTGGGGCTCGCTCGGGCCCCCTTTGGAGGTGGGGTACCCCCGGCCTCTCGGCCTAGGGCTCGGTCACTCAGGCGCAGCTGGGGGCCGGCGGAGCTCACGGGCGCGTCACTGCAACCCCCCCTGGCTTCTGCTCCGCGGCTGCTGAGTGAGCCCTCATCTGGGACTCTCCTCAGCTCTTACTGGAACAGTGGCGCGGCTGCCCCTCTGTTGGTCTTCCATGGTCTTTTGTGTTCTGGGGGCCTCTGGATGTCTGGAGTTTTGATCTCCTCCATACCCGCTTCACACCCTGGAGGACGGGGCTGAGGCCCCCCCACACTCCCTAGCAGATCATTACATGGAGAAACCTTTGGAATGCAAGCATGCTGATCCACACAGGTATGCACACATGGGTATTCACAGACGCGGACTAAAGCTTTCTTGGCTGCTGCCTCAAAGCACACTGTGCGCTGTCTATCTTGCGTGCTGCACAATATTGTTTATTACTTAGTAAATACTGATATCTATGACTAGCTAGTTTATTGTGATGGTGCTTTGTTTTCTCTATTATTATGTTGCTCTTTGTTGTTTGCTGTCTCCTCTGTTTGTTTGTTTGTTTGTTTGTTTGTTTTTTTTCTCCATACAGGTGACCCAGGAGGTTGTTTTTTTTTTTTTTTTTTGTCTCTCTTCCCCCCCCTTCTCACCGTCTCTTCTCCCCTTTGGTTTTCTTTCTTTCTCTCCCCCTCTCTCTCTCATTCATTCCCCCTGTCCTATTTATTAAAAAAAAAAAAAAAAAAAAAAAAAAAAAAAAAAATGACAAAGGATGAACTGAAGCTCTGCCATCACGTAATGTCGCATACTGCTGTTTCTGATGTCATTTAGAAAAAAAAAAAAAAAAAAAAAAAAAAAAAAAAAAAGAATTCTATCTTTCTGTTTATTCGTGGTCAGGATTTGTTGTCTCATGTATTGTTTGAGTTTCATGTATTATTTTCTGTCTGCCCCTCTGTGTTGAGTCCGTGTCTTTGAGTAGTGATTCATGTTTCCTGTTTTATTGTGAAAGTCTCTGTCTTATGTTAGTGTGTGTGCAGCTTTGCTCCCCCTGTCTCGTTAGCCCTGTTCTCTCCCAGCTGTGTCTCCCTCCTGTTGCCCATTCCCTCATTACCACCCTGTGTATATAAGCCCTGTGTTTTCCCGTGCTCGGTGTCGCGTCGTACCTACTTGGTTTCTGTTTTTGTTTCATGCCAACTGTAGGGTAATTTCCAATAAACCAAGTTCAAAAAAGAAGAGTCTATGGCTGACGCGTGTTCCTGGTTTCCAAAAGAAATGCTTCCAGTTGCATTATGATTTGAAGACTGTTTATTTATTACAAACGGAAGATGTAACAATGAACTCCTTCCTAAAAAGCATGAAAGTTCCAAAAAATAGCAGTTATCCAGAACTAGCTGTGCACACGGTCAGAAAACCGTGAGACTCCTAACCTCTCTGTCCATGCTCCTCCCCTTCCCTCTCACACAGGGTTTCATGCTACTATTGCACTTACATAATTAAAGTGAGAGGTACCCCCTTTTAGGTTCCAATCCCAAAACAGTGACTTAAAATTACTTTATGTAAACACATATATTTTCACATTTATTAATCCTGAAAAGATGACTTATGTAATGAATCTATGAATTATAAACAAACATGAACTCAATCGTAAATAAAAATATAAAGCAGACGTCTGGCGCTTACATTACCGGCCCCTAATTGTTCTAATAATGTATTGCCTTAGAACAATTACCACATTTTTAACTTTACAAACTTAATATGAACCATGTTAGACACATCCAATGTTTAAACACATGACAAAATATTATTTATAGACAAATGAATTGTCCAATACTTTGCCAATCAGCTTTGCAAAGTATATTAAGGCTGGTTTCTGTCCATTTCCAAAAGAACAGATGAAAAAGAATAAGAAAGAAAAGAAGGAAAGAGAGAAAGAAGGAAAGAGCCAGAGGTTGCTAGCACATGGCTCATCGTAGGGGCTTAGTCTTTACCACTAGCCCATTCAGATTCCACAAGCAGACAAATCTTGGTGATGGGTCTGTCCAAAACATTAGTCTTTGTCTTTATCCGTACTCGGCGAACGAGACCCTTCTTGTCTGGAACAGTTTTGATGATCTTTCCCATAATCCATGAGTTTCGTGGTGCACAGTCGTCCACAAGAAGAACGACATCTCCTTCTGCAAAGTTTCTTGATGCTGTGGCCCACCGCTGACGTTCCTGAAGTTGAGGTAGGTATTCTTTAGTCCATCTCTTCCAAAATAGATTGGACATATATTGCACCTGTTTCCATCTACGTCGTGAGTAGAGGTCATTCTGGTCAAACAATCCTGGAGGCAATGAAGGTTTTGTTTTCAACAACAAAAGATGATTAGGTGTCAGAGCCTCCAAATCATTTGGGTCGCTTGATGCCCTGGTGATTGGTCGGCTGTTGATGATCGACTCTGCCTCACATAAGACTGTATGAAGGCATTCTTCTTCCAGAACTTGTTCTCTCACAGTAGAATTCAGCACTTTTCGTATTGATCTTATCAACCTCTCCCATGCTCCGCCATGATGTGAAGCAGTGGGAGGGTTAAATGTCCACTTAATTCCATGCTGTTGAAATAGATGCTGAAACGGTGAAGTGTTCCAGTCAGCGATTGCTTCCTTCAGCTCACGATTGGCAGCAACAAAATTCGTCCCATTATCTGAGCGAATCTCCTTCACTTGTCCTCTCCGTGCTATGAAGCGCCGGATTGCATTTATGCATGAATCTGTGTCTAATGATGAGGCCAGCTCTATGTGTACTGCACGAACCGCTAAACAAGTGAATATAACACCGTATCTTTTTAAGATGGTTCTTCCATGTCTTACTTCGAATGGGCCGAAGTAGTCTACACCAACCCGGGTGAAGGGTGGATCATCTGGCAACACTCGCTCTTGTGGAAGATCAGCCATCAGTTGTTTCCCAACTCTCCCATGCAAGCGACGACATGTCACACACTTTGCGATGATCTTTCTAATGGCTGTGTTGGCACTTGGGATCCAAAACTTCTGTCGCAATTCAGAGAGCATGTGATTGCGCCCTCCATGCCCAGTTTCTTCATGTATCTGTTGGAGGACTAAGTCAGAAATGTGAAAGTCTCTAGACAGGATAATAGGCTGCTTAGCGATTTCCGGCATAGCTGCCCAGCTCAATCTTCCACCAACTCTCAACAGATCTTCCTGTAGTACAGGGTTCAGTTTGTATAAGTGGCTATTGCGCTTCACACTTTGTCCCTTGTGAAGAGCCGAAACCTCTTCCGAGAATTTCTCCTTTTGGCAAAATCTGATTATATCGAGCTCTGCTTGATTCAGGTCTTCCACTGAAATTTGTGTAGGCTTAAAGCTTGTCCTGAAACTGTCAATCTGACTTTGCCTCAGCTGTCGATCATTGTCAAGGCTATTCTCCACACTGGTTACGCATAGCTCTTTACGTTTTTGACAGAGACTCCAAAGTAAGGCTTTAAGTTTCAGGAACCACGCCACCACTCTTTTCAACTTTGTCCATGATGAGAAGTAATTTATCAGTCTCTTGAATGGAGCAACATTTTCTTCCACCTCTATTTTGTTTACTGTGGCTCTCTTGATCTCAGGATCACCAGAAGCGATCTCCGAACAATTCAGTGGAGTGTTAGGCCAAAACTCTACTGGACTGCGAAGAAAATCTGGCCCAGACACCCACGTTCTGTTCTTCATAAATTCATCTACTCTTTGCCCTCTTGAGGCGCAGTCAGCAGGATTCTTGTCTGTGCTGATGTGTTTCCACTGTTCCACATCAGAGCCTTTCAGAATAGCTGCAACTCTGTTTGCCACAAACGTACGAAAACGCGTGGTCTCATTCCGGAGATACTGGAGCACCACCGTACTGTCTGTCCAAAAAACTGATTCTGCAAGATTCAGTTGTAGCTCTCTTCTCAGGACACTATCCATCCTAATGGCTACTGTAGCAGCAGTCAATTCCAGGCGGGGTATGGTAGGAGGCCTGAGAGGCGCCACTCTGGACTTGCCCATCATAAATGCACATTGTGTCTCATTGCTCGTGTTACGCATGAGTAGGTAGCTGACTGAGCCATATGCATCCTCACTTGCGTCTGCAAAGTGATTTATTAATCCTGAAAAGATGACTTATGTAATGAATCTATGAATTATAAACAAACATGAACTCAATCGTAAATAAAAATATAAAGCAGACGTCTGGCGCTTACACCAACAATAAAAGCTGTGGTTTTCAGTTACATTTCGTCTCGGAGTCCTGCATTTGGATCCACATTTCCACCTGCCCGCACACAGAGCCCTGACAATTGCTGTCTTTACAGTCTATTTCAACCAGCAGTGGAAATAGCTCCAGGTACAAAATTCTACTGTGAACACGCATTTCAACTCAAAATGCACTCAGAAATGATTTGCAATGACAAACTAAAAATACTCAGTTTTTCCTGTCCATTCCAGTATACGTGTGAGAAACTGGCTAAAGGTAAAAAAAATAAAGCCTTTTTTTCCTCAACACAAAACACAAGTTCATTCAGCGTACATGATTATTACATTTCTATCTAGGATCCTCTAAAACTCTGACTGTTGACCACAGAGGCTATGCTGTTACAAGAAGCCTTGTGGCTCCCTAAATATATTTGTAAAATATAAAATACTAAAAACAGAGAGCTAACGGTGTTAGCTTGGCTTAAAAAACACAACAAAAGTTTTAAGGCGTTGCTTCCAGTTATGCTAAATTAAGCTTGCTGACCTCTGCATTTCAGTGCTATTGACCTTCTCATTCACTTTTTTTGAAGACTGCATTGTTGTGTGTAATGAGCATCCATGCTCTCCTGGTCATCGGGGCAGAAGTCCAAGTAGAGATGCCCAGACTGTCGTCTCCTTGGCCGCCTCCTGCAGCTTTTCTCTGGGGACATCAAAATGTTCACAAGCCACCCCAAGACACTGAACAAACCACTGAACTACTTCTTAAATGTTAGTCTGCAAAATGATTAAATCAATAATTTCACTTAGAAAAACTGGTTTGTAAAAAATCTTTCAATGAAATTTGAGATCCATTAATTAAAAACTGAGTAATCTGCCTCATTTCAAGTTGATGGCACTTTCTGTGGTGATGTAGCATCCACCGTCCGTGGACAAACGATCATGCAGGTATGACATCAGCGACTCCCTAATTATTTTCATCCGTGGATTGATGCCATCCGGGTGGAGCTCCATTCATTACCAAAGAATGTGCAATCAACTCAGGACTAATTTACCTACACAAATCTCCTGCTGGGAAAGTTTGTGGGTTTGTTTGTTTTAATTGTTTAATCATTTAAAAAGGTGCCAATTACACCTGCAGAGAAGTGCGTTTCCATCACGAGGAGCTGAGCTTTAATCACAAACCAATTGTTTTTGTTTTTTCAAAACCTCTCAGATCTCCTCACAGTAAAACTGACAAATTAATGCTGTTACCATATACACCAGCGCTCTATTTGACAGAGATAAGCCTGTATTTAACTGAAACTTGATCTTTTTAACTTACTTTAATCTACAGGGATTAGAGTAAATCTCTAACACGCTTTATTATCACTAAATGTATTTTATGTATTGCATGTTGTGTATCCCCCCAGCGCTGCAAATCGCTACCTTACCATGGTGGAATAGTTTGTGTATCCCAGGGATCCCAGGGGGCTTTTGCCCCCCAGTAGGGACTCCCATGGCAAACTGGTCCTATGGGAGGGCCCAGACAAAGAGTTATTAAGGAGTCCCCTATAAGTATACAAACAAGGGAACAGTTCAGCCTGCCCGGGAAATGTTTTGCCTTTGTTCTGCAAGAAGCTGATCATCATACAAGGGCACAAAACCCTAAAAAGGATAAGGGGCTAAGCTGCTGGGTGATTACCAGTCTGTACAATAAAGATGGATGTAGCTTCTTGGAATGGAGAGTATAAAACATGGACGTGACCACCATTTTCATTTCTTGGAGCCAGAACATACCTTATATGGGTGAAGAGCTGGTACATCAAATTGCCAGCTAAAGCTAGCAGGGTTGGTTTGCAAGGGACATTCATAAACTGTACTGTCACACATATTGGTCAACTAGTACTAACATGTGCTCTAAAAGCCATCAAAAGGAAGAACACATCAAAGTCCCTGATTTTAACATGGGAGCCTCAGTTTGAGGCGTCATGACCAGTGGGTTATGTCCATCTTTTATATACAGTTTCGTGACGACAGACCATAACGCATGGACACAGCCACTGTGATGCCGTTGGCCAAAGCCGTCTTGGTTTTCTGGAGTCTAATGTCATGTTTGAATGAGTTTTTCATCATATTTAGACGAGAGAGGGAGCACTAAGACTAAGACACAGGTATTGGCTAATTAAACACACAGCACACCATATTATTTGGCTGATCACTGCATTAATACGTTTTCTGTCACGCCAATGTGATGCTGTGTATTGTTTAGTACCTCTGTTCCTGCATTTTTGCTAGGATGTGCTATACTGTACATCTTGGTCATCCACAATAAAAAAAAATACAGCTCTTATGCTGCAGTCTGTTAATGTGCCGACATATTTCTGCACTGCAGAGTGTACTGCAAAGCACAGATTCATCTAATCCTCACAATGACCCTGTATCTACTTCTTGTGCTTTTCTTCTGCAGTGAGTTACATTTTAATCAGTTGACCTTGAAGAGCAATTTCATAAAGCAAATTATTTTAACCGAGCGTTATAAAAAGTTATTTAAACTGAAACTGTAGCCTGAACCACTGCACCACCCTTATTGTCTTTCCTATTTCATTATGATTGTATCCGTCTCTATATATGAATGAGTGTGCTCTGGTGGCGAAATATGAGTCAGATGCATGTCGCCGTCTCAGGAAACTTGATTTTAATTTAGAGCCAGACTGACCCTGCAGCGAGTGAAACTCATTCAGAGGAACTGATTAGATTTTTACCAAATTTATTGCTGTTAGTCACAGAAATGCTCTTTTAATAAAACTCCCTCAAATCTCAGTTTATAAACTCAGTTGGTGTTTACCTGAAGACGGCAATATTAAGGTTTGGGAAATGCAGACTTTGAGCAGTTACAGTTTCTCATTCTCTAATTCTCTGCGGCTCGATGGCTTGACAACATGTTTTTTTTCTTTCTTTGTGTCTGAGTAAACACACAGCCCATCCTCAGAGACATTAGCAGCTTTGACAGGCTGCCTTCAAGTAATCTCGGGATGCTGGTACAGCTAATAAAAACAAGCGGTGCGTCCTAATGCAATTGCACACAAATAATTAAATAAAAACAGAGTGAAACTGGATTTTCCAGAGCAAAACAATTATATAGAAACTAGAAAAAGTTGATTACCCACAGCCTATTGTGAGTCTTTGTAGAGTCAAGGCAAATGGCTCAAAAAGCGTCAGAACTCAAGGGAACCGAGGGCACAAATTGTGGATAGTCTTTACAAAACTGCCCATTGTGAGAAACAAGCTAAATTGCTCAGGCAAACTGCTTTGATTCTGTAGTTTCATTAAGACATGCGGCGTCCATCAGTCGTTCCACTTCATGCAACATTGGCAATCTCAAGGCATCAATATAGGTAATACTGTGATTGGTTAGAGCTATTCTTCTATACTTTGTGAATATTGGCAGGCTGATTCTGGCTGATTATTGTTACCTTCAGTTGAATATGAAGAGACACTGATATAGATCCATTTCTCACAGAGGCTAAAGGTAATGTTGTGTTTAAGCTTTTTGCTTTTTCAGAGCCAGTCCCTCATTCTACTGCTTGTGCAGCTTTTTCTCTCTCTCTCTGCTTTTTCTTGTGTTACAATCACAAAAACAGCAAGCAGACCATCCCATTCTTTTTACAGAAAAGTCCATTAGTGTTTCTCTTCAACCTCTGCTTATTTCTTGGTCGATTGTATGAGTGGCCTTCTTCAAGGTTTCTTAAAGAGGAGGAAGGAAAGGTTGCTGCTGAACAAGCAGCAAGGCAAGACTCTAGCTTTGCCATAAAGATGTGAAAAATTTACAGCTAATGCAAACGGCAGCTTTTCTTGTGTTTGATGCTGGAGAAAACACACAAAAGTTTAAACTGTGAACTCCATTATCCAGCTCAGATTTCTACAGTTTAATAGATCAGAGGAAAAATATGTCAGACACAAAATATAGTCGCAGCTTGTATGACAAGAACAGCATTTCCATTTAAATGTTGCCCACCTTAAAAACGATGAGAAAAAAAAGTCCCTTTCGAATACGACATGATTGCATTTTTTAGGCCTCTTGAGATTTTAGGCTTCAAGAATAACCACTCTGTTCAAGATTGAGGCTGATGCAACAGAAGCCAGTGTGATGTGTGAAACATGTTTATGGAAATTTATGGAAATGAATAACAGCCTCTTTCATTTTTCTGATTGCAAACGAGCCAAAGAGAGGGATTTCCTCACCGTTCACATCCTCACTGACCATCTGACAATACTACAACCAAGCAGCCTCCAATGAACCACTTATTCATTATGAGAAATTTACACCATCCTGTTAAAAGAATGTATTTCATCGATTAAAAAAAGTCAGTAGAAATGCAGAAATATATGTTTAAATCTACAGAAGTCATTCAATTAAAGTCTTCAAATATATGACCAGATTTTTTGAGGGTAGATGCAACTGGTAAAGCTCAGGATAACTAATGGCTCAATCACACTAGAGTAAAAGTAGGATAGCACCCTCTTGAGGTTTTTTGCTGTCAGGCTCTATTACAAGTAGTTATAGCATACAAAGGTGGAGGGTGTTCAATCATCAACCTCTTGGAAACCAATTTTGATTGCAAACCAGTTGCACAGGTTGCCTAGTGGGAGGCAACTTGTCTCCAAAAAAATTGCGGTCTGACTCGGACTGACTGCAATAAGTCTCAGACAGACTGGTGAAGACTTACAAATAGTTGCAAGGTCTGCCTGCACCAATGGGAACAACTCATCTGTGAAGGCGATATTCCTACATAAAGGTCTCCATGTCATTTTGCAATCTTAGCCTTGATCTGCAGCAAATACACATCTATTTGTGGAGGAATTTGTGTTTCAAACCTATGAGTCTGATTGTAAGTATTTAATATGAATTTCTGTGCATGCAGATGGCAATGGATTTGCAATTTTTTCCAAGTTATCACAGTTAACAGTGCTCGCTGCGTTATCACAGATGTAATTGCCAGCATAACCCCATTCAACAGACAGCAGAACGACTCCATCTTACTCCCGTATTTAGTGCAACTGACCTAGCCAAGGCCTTCGAAGCAACGATTTCAAAGGCAGCAAAATCACAAGTCCATTGCAAACGGTAACAATGATTTTGGTTGTGCTGCTCTCTCAAACTGTTAAGATTAATGGTTTATGTCTTAGTGAAATTTTGTATTACATTATTACCGTAAATGTTACACAACATAACATAATAAATGAAATATCTTTATTGGATAAAGCGAGCTTCAAAATTTGTATTTGATTTGATAGATTTAAATCGAAGTTTTCTCACAGAGGAGTATATCTTTTTTGAATCAGCTCATATATCAGACTGACAGGAGGAAACACATCTATATTCGCC
The DNA here is from genome assembly GCF_963969265.1 of Rhamphochromis sp. 'chilingali'. Classification (NCBI taxonomy): domain Eukaryota; kingdom Metazoa; phylum Chordata; class Actinopteri; order Cichliformes; family Cichlidae; genus Rhamphochromis; species Rhamphochromis sp. 'chilingali'. The sequence goes on from NC_137944.1 coordinate 28,725,389, forward strand.
ATGGTCTAAGGAAAGAATGTGCAATACACACTTTGTAAAAACCTTCAGGACAGAGACAGGACAGGAACTAGAAAGTTTTCTGAAATTAGATGAAGTATAACGTTCCATCAGTTTTACTGGAAATGAGAATTCAAATTTTAAGTAACAGAAAGGACATTCCTCTGATTATGTGACAAACTGAGCCGTGTAGGAGTATGTTGTCCGACTTAAGTTAGCACAACATGTAACGAGCAAAGACTTAAACATGCCAGTGTGTACCAACATCCTTGTTTTTTGGGGGTTTTTTTAGAATTGTTGTCGGTCAGTTAATGAACTACAAACAAAGTGACAGACCGCACCTAAAGCTGTAACGCTGCATGAGCTCGACATGTGTGGAGAAAGGAGACCCGAAGAACTGAAGCAGAGCATCGATACAATAAAACACTGAAGTTTATCACATGAGACTGAACTGATCCAGTATCGCTGCACTGTTTAGCTGATATTTAGCTGATGTTTAGCTGATGTTTAGGTAGATGTCTGACACATTATGGCACTCATGGTGCCTTGTTTCTCTGCGTCTCTACACTAATAATAATTTACTAAAACTATTTGCTAACACTAAACAATTCGCAGAATGCATGAGTGCCTTTAATACTTAGATTAAATGTTATGTTACATGTTTATTCATATGTTATATATATATGTCATTATGCAAATAAAGAATTTTACTGCAAATAGGTAAATTGCATAAATGTCCTAAAGAACATACCTACATGTATGTTTTGGATTTATTCGCAGAGTGGTTTGAAAGAAGTCGAGTTATGGAAGCCAAATAGTCCAAATATGTTTCTCCCTGTGATATCTGCCTCATTCATGTCAGTAATCCAGTCACAGAGGGAAAAAATCAATTCAAGAAACATTTATTTTGCACTTTTTTCTGTAAGAACATGATTTTTCACTTCTTGATCATGTAGATTTTTGTAACACACAGAAGACATCTGAAAAGGGAAACACGAGGAGGGGTTCATCCCGCACAAAAAGCACAAAGGATCATTTTTCAGCTCAAGCAGATAATCAGCCTTCAGTGTGGAATGATGGAGCTCTCAGGGGGTAGTGAGATGAAAATCTAACAGAGTCCCAAATCTAATTATTATTGACCTTTAGAACAAAGAGATTACTGGAGGTCAGGATGTACAGTCTCTCATTGGTCGCTCTGAAGCCCAGGATTGGTTTGTCGGAGTCCAGGCTGGCCACCTGTTGCTTGGCAACCTGTCCTACCTGACGGCCCTGCTTCCTGTTGAAGAGGACGGTCTCCACCGGGGAAGGCTGGCGGTAGATGAATGCACGGCGGAGACATTCACACAGTGAAGCGTAGGAGAAGTTTGGAGCGCAGGTGGCAAACTTCTTATCTCGTTTGGATGCCTGGACATAACCTGCAAAAATAAATAAATATAAGATCAGAGACATGCAGGGACAGTTTCTAACCTTCACTTAATACTGTCTCACTGAAATAAGGACACAGAGTGTTACTCCAGATAAGCTTGATTTATAGTCCTGTGTTCTGTGACAGCAGTACTAATACCTGCTTGGAAGCTAATTTGGTTTCCACAAGGATGAGCAGCATTTTTAGGACAGAAGGACTCTAAAAGACAATTTAAACTCACCAGTCCAGAAACATTAAGACTAAAAGCCACCACTTTAAAGTGTGGCGGGCCACATAGTGCAGCGTCTATGTGCGGGACAACAGATGCCATAGGGGAGTTGACCGATGTGCTGACATTAGCTTAAAGTGATCTGATGGCATCTAACAGCAACCTCTGCAGCTGTAGCAAAATGCAGAATGGCTCTTTGAGACTCTTTGAGGCTGGCTCCAAACACAAGTTAGCAAAAATATGAAAACTCATATTCATCTTTATAGCAAATCGTTCTGTGCAAGTAGCATTTTTTAAATAACTTACTTATTAAATTTGATAAAAGTCTCAGGTTGCAGGAACTAGCTGTCTCTTCACCTCAATTAATTCAAGTCACTGAAGTGGACATGTCGGCCATATCCATCCAATAAGTCCGTGCTTCAGATTAAGTGAAATTCTATTATTTAATTTATCTGTTAGTCATTTCTGTGATCTACAGAACTACATTAGACAACAGCTGCCTAAATGGCAGGGTGGCCAGCTGGTGTAGCTCACGTGGGTCTTACAGGTTATAAAAACTGGCTCAGATGAACTGTTCACCTGGCATCATTTGTTAGTTTATGTTTAACATGCTCTATTTTATTTAAGTAAACATCCTGTGTCGACTTCCACGTATAAACAGATAGGTGTGTCTGTGCTGGACTTGGCTGATAACTAAGGTACAGTTATGGGTACGCTGGTACAGTTTATAAGCGCAGCTTGCTAGGCTTAGCCGATAACTTCCACGCTTTCAACTAAATATAGTCACGAGGAAAAGATGGCAGAAGTAATAAAGTAATAGTGGAGGCTTAAAAAGCCACAAGCCAGAGGGTGATGTCACAGTGGATATATCCTCCTTCTCTCTGTGGAGGAAACCAACTACTTAAATTCTAAGACAATATCTTTGTGATGGCATGATTGTTTCTGGTTGTTGGAGTATTTCTCTACCTCAACAGCTAGTATTTGAAGAAGCGAGGAGATGGAGCTGCTAGTGAGAGGAAAAGAAATCTTTTTTTTTTGGTCTTTCAGGCCTGGAAATAGCACAGGCGTGAAGTGCTGTAGAGTGCTATGGCACGGTGTGTCGATATGTGGTTGGCCTAGCTGCTGCTGGCGTGGGCTTGAACATAGAGAATAACACACACACACTGTTCCACAGTCATGTGTTTCTGACTTAATGCACATTCTCAGTAAGAGGCACTTACATTTTGAAATAACTGAAGTACTGTTTCTTGACTTTTCCAGTGCCTTTAGTACCATCCGGCCCTGTATGCTTCAGGAAAAACTGAACAGGATGGAGGTGGACCCCTGCCTGGTGGCTTGGATCTCCGACTACCTCACCGACAGACCACAGTACGTCAGGCTGAAGGACATCACGTCTGACACTGTGGTCAGCAGCACAGGAGCACCACAGGGAACTGTGCTGTCCCCTCTTCTCTTCACCCTGTACACCTCTGACTTCTGCTACAACTCTGAATTATGCCATATTCAGAAGTTTGCAGATGACACGGCCATCATGGGGTGTATCTGGGATGATCAGGAAGAGGAGTACAGAAGTCTGGTGAGGAACTTTGTCGCATGGAGTCACACAAACCACCTGCAACTCAACACCTCAAAGACTAAGGAACTGGTTGTGGACTTCGGGAGGTCCAGAGAAGGTCCACTGCCAGTTCAGATAGAGGGGGAGGAGGTGGAGGTGGTCAACAAGTACAAGTACCTCAGGCTGTGGGTGGACAATAAACTGGACTGGTCATGCAACACAGAGCACCTGTATAAAAAAGCCCAAAGCCGACTGTACTTCCTCAGGAGGCTGAGGTCTTTTAACATCTGCAGGAAGCTCCTGAGGATGTTTTACCAGTCGGTGGTTGCTGGAGTACTTTTCTATGCTGTGGTGTGCTGGGGGAGCAGCACAGCAAAGAAGGACTCATCCAGGCTGGAGAAACTGATCAGGAGGGCTAGCTCTGTGGTCGGCATGAAGCTGGACACTCTGGTGACAGTGGCAGAGAAAAGGACATTAAAGAAACTGATGGACATTATGAACAATGCTGGGCATCCTCTGCACACGGCCATAAACAACCAGAAGAGTCTGTTCAGTGACAGGTTGCTTCTCCCCAAGACAAGAACTAACAGACTTAAAAACTCCTTTGTCCCACACGCCATCAAACTGTTTAACTCCTCTCTGGAGGGGAGAGGGAGGGGAAACAGGAGGACAAAGGAGGGGGGAACAACTAAGCTGTAGTGCCTCTTCACCTCACTGTACAATACCTTGTGCAATACTTTTTGTAAATAGTCAACAGTGCAATAGACTCAATACTTGAAATGTGCAATTCACTTGTATTTTTATTTTTTATTCCTATTTATTCTATTTATCCCCTTTGTATATTTTATTTATATTTGTCTCTGTATTTATATATGTGTGTGTGTGTGTGTATATATATATATATATATATATATATATATATATATATATATATATATATATATATATATATATATATATATATATAACAATTCTGTAACTGTAACTTCGGTCGTTGCTGTGCTTTTTGGAAGTCGAATTTCCCAGAGGAACCCACCCGAGGGATTAATAAAGTTCTATCTTATCTTATCTTATCTTATCTTATCGTAATTCAGAACCACAAAGGTTGTGAATAATCTGTCTTATCTTTGAATCTCACAAATGGAAATATTTCCCTTATGAGCCACACGCCCCAAACTACAGATAAACAAAGATCACATATGGCATATGAGATTGTTTTGAGTTTCTACACAGTACGTTTTTTTCCTGTATTCAATGTAATTATTGTTAGGACGAACAGGAGGGAAATGCAGCTCTTTTCCGTACCTGCTGGTCCAGGACTTGAAACTAACTTGTTACAGGATCAATCTACCTGCCACTACCCATAACCCTACTCTCTCCATCTAACAGCCAAGCATAAAAAGGTTTTTGTTTTTCCTATGGCATAGTTTTGCTGCACAAAGCTCCAGGCGCGGATCCAAATCACAGTATTGGGTGAAGAGAGGTTTAAAAATCTACCCCGGAGTAGCAATGACAAAAACACAGCTGAGGAAAAAGCTAATTGCAGGACGAATAAGAACTCAAGTGAAGCTAAAATATTTCAGTCCCCCCAAACATTCCTCAGAGATCCATGTTTTTAGAAGGGTGTTCAATACAGAAAGCAGACGTGTGATCAATGACCCAGAGAATTCAATTAGCTAGAAAGAGAACGCACCACAGCAGACATGTTCAGTTAATAGTTACAGATACTGAAAAGGTCTAAATAGATGTAACAGAAAGAAAAGAAACAGTCACTGATTCATTCATTATTTAAGTAATTTATCAAATTACTGTAAATACAAAGAATTTTCCAGTTTCAGCCTCTTGAATCTAAAATCAGAGACAATTAAATTCCTTTAAAGATGCCCCCTTTGAAATTTGGACAATTAATCAATAAGTCAGTTAGTTTGGCAGTGATGCTTTAAATCATGTTAAAAGCTGAAACACTGACAAAGCTTTTCCTTTTTTGGCGGCCTGTCCAGGACAACAGCAAGGACAGGCTCCAAAATCCTGAACTGCATAAGTAGTTAAGAAAATGGATGGATGGACGGTTCACTCCTTAAGCTTTGAACAACATAAGTCTTTGATCATTTGCTTTCACTGAACTGGAAATTGCATATTTGCCAAGGTCACTTCAAGAAGACCAAAGAGCTGGGCCAAAAGCACGAAACAGTCATTCTTACTCATCTGATTTATAAAGATGTTTATAAGTGTCGAGTCATTTTCATACTGGGAGATGTGCACAGGCCTGATTTGCACTCCCACAGTTTGCATTCGTCCGTGTAGCTGCACTAGCTATTACATCTGTCAGTGTGAAGCGCTGCAAAGACAAACAGCTATTTCAGCTGTGTCAGTGAGTTTCTGCACCTGCAGCAAACCGGCTTTCATTAGCCGTGTAAACCTGTAAAATCATCAATAGTAGCGACATCCTAATAATCAGAATCAAATACAGAAAATGCTGAATTCTTCATTGGAAAACACTTTACCTATATAAACTACATAAAGTAAAAAGACCACCGCATAGAAAGAAACAGTTGGATGTTAATGAGAGTTCATGATTATTCGTAAATAACTGAGTTACTAAATGCCCCTCTAATTGCACCTAAGGTTTCCATCCACCATCGTTTATTTTATCGTCTCATCACATCAGCCACATGACTCTAGAAATGTTAGACAGTGCTGTAAAGTTTCATTTAGGTGAGTGCGTGTAATTGCTTATAAATACCAGGTTGCTCCAGTACGCCTTCACATATGTACACATTGTTTGTACATCTGCTTCCTGATATTAGTGACAGTGAGACTTTATTGTTCCTCTGCTGCTGAAAAACATCTTTCACTCTTGCAATCTGATGAGCCACTTCCTGCATGCCTAAGATTTCCCATCTGACACCACAGCAGTTCAAAAACACAAAACCAGCAATTTCTCTCCTGCAGCTCAACATTTGTCCTTAATAAAATTAGCTTGTGTAGTTGTGTTGTGTAGCAGAGCCTTAAGCAGCACAATCAATACTAAACACACTACAGGTTTATAGATTTCAAATCTCTGAAAAGTATTATCTAAGGAAACATATCAAACACACACAGATATATGCAAGTTAAATATAAGAGGTTTTAAGAGCTTCAAAACACCAATCATGGAATGGAAGCACACATTAACCACGCTGTGGTTTCATTATTGTGAAAATAAAAACAAAAACAGCACCGTTGCCCTCACATATATACCACTGTCCCAAGTTTAAATCACCTTCTATCTGACCAATAAGCATTTAGGGACACCAGCTTTAAACCAACAGGAGTGTCTGTTATTTTCAAGCTATTTGACAAAACCATTATCCATCTGCCCAAAGAAAAACAGCCTGTGCAGGTGGGTCACACTACAAAGCAAGGCCATAACAACGCAGTGGTACTGCCTCATTTACATGAATAGAGGGGCCATAAACTCCATCACTGCATGCTGGAAATTCTTGTGGGGTTTTCATTTATAAAGACTATAAGACCACATAGTTATAGCTACTATAATTATAGTAGTTATGGTTATAGTAAAAGAGACTGTGCCACCTTACTTCATAGTTCTTTTCTTCTCTTATTTTTGGCATTTGACAGTCAAATTATCTCTTTTCTTTGCAGGAAAACCCCTACCTCTGCAAACTGAAGTGTTTAAGACATTAACAAACTTTTTAAGGACTCTTTCACGTAAATACATTTAATGGTGGTGTGGCATAGTCGTTTCTAGTACGTTACAAGGATGATCTCTGGTACTCAAGCATCCACATTTTGAGTCCTGTTTCTCTCTGTGCCTTGTTCCGACTCATCGAGGTAATTTCCGAAAATATCACCAGGGATCCATCTGCAGTCCAAAACTGGATGATATACTCCAAACAGAAATGTGCTGTTTGGTAAGTGCGCCTTCTTAACAAAAGAGAAATGAAGAAGTCACGGCTGTCAAAGTGCTTCAGGTGTCTGTTGTTTTAAGATGAGAAGAGACAAGTGAGGAGATAAATTACACAGACCAGGAGACTGAAAGAGACGCGGCTCTGGAAACAGGCGCAATCTCAGCACATCGGTGAGTGTCTGAGCTAACAGACACGTTACGATGCAGTCCTCACACTCAGGTATATTATCCAGAGCAGTTTAAAATGTTTATATGCAAAGCCGTCCCCGTTATCATTAACTACACTTTTAAAGCAGTCATTTAGTTGTCTATCCTCTGAAGTTGTGAAGCAGCAGGAGCAGCAGCAGCAGGAGCAGCAGCAGCGTGATACTGGACTTAAATGTAAAGTTATCAGCGCGTGAAATTAATTATTCATCTTATGCTGTCTTTTTTTTTTTTAGATCATAAAGATAGAGTTTTACATCAGTTTGACATTTACTGTGACTCATACATCTTGGGATAAACTTTGCACTACAGACATAGTGGCGTAGCTTCTCTGCTAATACAGGTGATTTTTTACAGAATAAAAGCAACTCTTTCTGCAAAACGATATTTCTGTTTGGATTTGAAACAATAATATTTCCTCTAAGCCCTGACTGTAGTATCATTTCCTTTATTAAATATAAAGCCGAAGCTACTGGCTAGCCATCGTCCCAGTTTCTGCCTCTCACACACAGCTAGAGGTTGTTTTAATGTTAACAGGCCCGAGAAGCGCCTGGGAAGCAACATTTATTCCTCTCGAGTGGCAAATGGCTGCAAACAGTGTTGGTTTGACAACATAACCATATTTGTTAGGCTTAAAAGGCGCTGTAGTGTGTTATCATGAAAGATGTGCTGAAAACCGGAAACTCAGCAACTGTTAAAGATTCACTGCAGCGCTATTGTATGAAGATTTAGTATAAAACTACAAATGCTGGGACCTGTTTGCCTTCAGTTTCAAAGAATTTGTCTTTTTTCTGCTTTGAACCTAATATTTGTAAAACCAGGTTCAATTTGTACTTCCTGTCATCATCACCACTTTGTGTAAACTGAATAGTAAACAATTTATTAGGACCCAGCAAAGAATTTTATTTTGAATAACTTATCAGTTGTTGTTTTTTTTCAGTGTCCGATCAAGGTAGAAAAATAGTTCCAAGACAACAGTTCAAGGTTTCACTTCTTAAATGTAGCCAGGGCACTGTTGTTAGACTTCCTAGTAAGAGAAAGTCTGAGTTTAAAACTTGTTTCTGTTATCTCTTTATCGATTTGAAAAAAATTTAATGAACCAAACCTTCATAAAAGAAAAAAAAACAAAACACTTCAGTGGTGACTCAAACTGGTGATGTCCAGCTTTCGGGCCCATACTTTTCCTATAGAGCTGACTTGGTTTAAGATGCTGACACCGAGGAATAGGAGGGGATGGCTTTAACAGTCTAATGCAGGGGTCAGCAACCTTTAACACCCAAAGAGCCATTTGGACCCGGTTTCCACGCAAAAGAAAACACTGGGAGCCGCAAATACTTTTTGACATCTAAAATGAAGATAACACTGTATATATTGTTTTTTACCTTTATGCTTTGTGTGAACAACTAAGGTGTGTTGCTTATGAAATCCATGAAGTGCTATTTTATTTATGTAATTAACACATGTTGAACTCTTAAAGAAATATAACAAAACGAAAAACACCCAGCTGAACTAAAAGGATCCATGTAGCAACAAAAACTGTTGTGAGCCGCCATCCTTATATCGCCTTTGGGCTTTTGGAGCCTTGACCTGACTTTTAAAAAATAATTGGAAAAAAAGCACTATGCTGCTACAAAATGAAAAATAGATATTTGCAAAAATCTGCCTTTGTGACCAGTTTTGATCCTGGAGATGATCTCAGGGTTTCAACCATCTTCACTAATGCTGGAAGCCCACTGGGGGAAGCCGCTGGACCAAACTGTGACTACAGCACATTTCAGAGGCAGATCTTTGCTCCTCTAACAATATGTTCCGAGCCTTATTTTTCTTTTTTGAGCAGATGAGGCAGGCAGAAAGTCAAACAGAGGAAAAAGCTTTGAATATCCAGTCAATTCTCAAACTACAAACACTCTTAAATGGCTAAAAAGGATGGGCACCAGTACAGTTTACTGATTGACCAGGTGCCCGTATGCCTTACGGCCCAAAAGCAGTGGCTGAAGTTCGAGTCCGACCTGCTGTCCCTTGCTGCATGTCTTTAACTGCTCTCTTTGCCCAAAATTAAAATAATAAAAAAAAAGGTTAACAGGAAACTTTGTAGCAGAGGCAATGTAACAGACCTGAGTCCAGGGGGGCATAAATTAGGTTTCACTTTTGACTGAGACTGCAGATTTGTACACTGGCAGCTAAAAGCCTCAAATCCTACCACATCTTATTGGATTCCTTTACAGTGACTGGGGAATCCATGACAGATCTCAGAACTCATTTTTAGCCAATTCGCTTTATGACATTGTTTATAGTCATGCTGGAAGCCCCCAGACTGAGGCCATAAAGGGATGCAGCTGGTTAGCGACAGCACTCAGATAGGCTGTGGCTGGTGTTCAGTGTGACAAGAAAAGTTTCCACGCCATCACAGACCTACTGACACCAGCAGTCTGGACTGCTGAGACAAGGAAGGCTGGTTCAGAAAGGATTCATGCTGTCGAGGGGAAGTGACTACCATCTGCAGTCTGGGACAGAAATTCAGAATTACCAGATCAGGATGCGTTCTCTCCAGTATTTGTACAGTTTCTATGAGTCTGTGCTTCCTGTGGCCACAAATTTCTATTGTTTGCCAACAAGAATTGAGGTCTTCTTCTGCTTGCTTGGCCCATCTGTCTCCAGACTTCAGATCGGCACAGATGAAGAGCTTTCCTCTCATCTTCTCATCAACAAAGCATTCCTTTCAGCAGAACTGCCCCTTATATTTAAATGGAGCACTGTAACAAAAAATAATTTCCCCCAGGGATCAATAAAGTATTCTGATTCTGATTCTGATATATAATCCCACGTTAGCTCTACAGACTGTTGTGGCAAACAACAAATGAGCATTTTGGATCAGACCAGCCTGTCTACTACCAACAACCATGAGAGAACAGATGAGATTTACCTTCATTCAGATGTCTGATGTGAACATTAACCCCTGACCTTCATCTGAATTTTATGCATTACACTGTAGCCTCATAGGATAATTGTACAGGTGTTCCTTATGTGTTTGGGTTTAGTGGGTCTATAATTGAGGGAAATTCACAGAGTAAGTGTTGCAACTTTAAACTCTTACCCAAAGCATTGAATGTGGCGATGTGCTCCCACATGTTACCGGGTTGATCAGGACGAGGCTGCCAAACGAGAGCGTCCACGTCATGTCGGAGGCAGAGGCACGGCATTTCGGATGGGTTCGCGTCAACCGTGAACAGGTACTGGTGACTCCCTAGATTCACCTGGAGACACACAAACATGAGGGTTTTATGTTGATGTCCCGAGGTTGTAGAGGTTCAGCAGCAAAGACAAAGGTGGTGATGGACTCGTGAAGTACTGTGATTTTTTAGTTGTACGAGGTGATTTCTTTCTGATCTCCTCCACTGCACGATGCAGATAAAACAAAACATGAAATGCTATTCCCTGTATTTTGCATCTTAACCTGAGTTCAGCAGGTTTGTTTGTATTTGCCTCATACTAAATTCTGATTAATGTGCTTGTCCTAACTCTGTGTGGTTTGCTGCTATTCTGTTCCAACTCCATTTGTTCTGGAGAGAAAACGACTGTTGTTATGACATAACTCCTTTTCGGCATCTGACTGTTCACACTGATTCCTCACTTGATGAAAACTGCCAACTTGTCTCAGAGGCTGTCAGGCGGCGTTGTCCTCCCCATCTCAATACACTTTTGACAAGCATTCAAAACGCTGCATAAACCAGCTCATAAGCTGGTGGATGATTGTAGCAAACAATGAAGAGCCATTTAGGAAGCCGTCATCTCTCCTCTCTAAAACTCATTTTCTTGCCAGTTGTGGTTGACTTGGAGTGTGAGGCTTTGGTACAGCCTCTGTGTGTGTTTATGTGGGGGAGGTGACTGATAACGATGCCACTGCCTGCCCTGTGACATGACTAGTGAATACGAAACAAACAGTGGAAATACAAATAAGTGTACCAAATTAAATTGACTTAAATCACAAGTTTGTGAGCTGCCAGAGGAGGACGAGTGCAGGTTTCATTAATTTGAAGGTTACTGCATGTGATCTCATTGATTAGTTCTCCCTCTCCCTATAAACCATTTAATGTTACTACCATGGATCTTGTAGTAAGTAAGCAGTCAGCGTGACTACATCTGATGAAAGACTTCAACAGGGAGTCAGAGGAACAATGACCTATTCAGGCCTAGACATATAAAAAAGAAAGCCTGTGATAAGATACTGAGTAATCTCTGCTATAAAACAGTACCACTGCATACCAATACATGCTTCACATTTGAAAACATCACCGTTAAACGCAGTTTCAGCTGTATTAAACTATAAAAGTGACAATTAGCACTACATTGGCTCAATACTGGCTCTGCTGACTAATACTGACATACCAACATCCAGGGTTTCTGCATACAAATTACATGCCTGGTAGGATCACTACCACCTGTGGCTTTTAATATATGAATCAAAGAAACATTTTTTAGACCAGAGTTAGAAGTTAGCTAATGGTAAGTCCTTAAAAAATTAATCACATAACCACACACTGTAAGGTTTATGCAACAGCTGCCATAAATTAACAGTACTGGTAATTATCAAAAATTAAGTTCTGTTTCTGTAGCTCTTTGATTGAAATTACTTTTTTGTAACTAAAATATAATTATTGTTATTATCCATGAATTTCAAATAGCACATTATTTTTTCATTCAGATGCCAAATTACAGACATTTACTTGCATCCCAGAACATAAAAATTAGTCCCAGTGGTTTAACATGCTTGACTGATTTCTAGGGACCCGAATAAAATTTGGGTTTAAAAATGTGAACTCAGTTTGCTATTTGCCTAATAAATAGCATCATTTTTTTTTAAAGATTTTTAAAAATCTGTTTTCTTGTTTTTTATTACATGTGGTCTCATATATTTGTTAAGCACTGTAGGCGAACCTGTTTTTGCCTGTTCTTAGCATGATTATTGTACATAAAACTACCTACGTGTGGATGAGGTAAATAAAACTATTTTCAGAATACTAATATTCTGCTGCTTGTTTCCAGGAAAGGAAAAAAACAAAAAACAGAAAAACAATCTTAAGCCTTTTATTGCATTATTTTCACAAACACCTTTCTCTGCAGGGGGTTCAGGTCTCACCTTACAAGCTGTGGCAATTTAAACCCAGACAAAAAGTAAACAGAGTGACACTAAAAAGATTATAGAAATAGTGATTGTATTAGTATTGTATTGTATTTTGTATTGTATTCTACTTTAGCTTCTTCACAAAGCCTTTATTGAATAAGAAGGATTTAACTGAAGGGAGCAGTGGATTATCCTTCTGAATCCAGAATTCCTGCTAATTCCTGTATTAGCTTCAACACGGAGATACAATATTCACAACTGAGAGTGATAAAAAAAAATGTAAAAGAACAGGCGGAGCTCTTAAAGAAACAGAGGACTTTTGTCTGTCAGTAGGAAAGGTTCAATCTAATGCAGCAACAGTATAGGAAAGAATAAGGTGAATGTCTCACTGTCTCATCTTTTCTTCCTTCATCTTACGTCAGTTTTCCTGCATCTCCACAGAACGTGCACATAAGAAAATGCATTAAAAAAAGGCATTAAGGCCACTGAATATGATTAAGAACCGGGGGTGGTTAAGTTGCCACAATACATACTGCTTAAATGGACCTAAAGAGAAGTGCTTTATGCATTCAGATCGTTTTTGTTTGAGATGCTCTTTGGAAAGGAGAAGTTTATATAGAATATATACAAGTATTCCAAGGCACTTACTTTCAAACGACATTTAAAATGCATTAGTTTTCATGTGTAATCTAAAAGAAACAACCTCCCTGATGAAGGCTTATAAACTGAACTTGGCATTTTTTAAGTTAAACATAACTTTAAAAAAAATGGCCTGTGTATTGCTACAGTGGAAATTCCTCAAAAAGACACACTCTCCATTTTTATTGTTCTGATCAGTTTGAAGTGAGCAGGGTTCAGCTGATGTCATGCATGTATGCACCAATCAGGATCTTATGAATGAAAACACAATGAAAAATGTGTCTTCAATAAAATAAATTAATAAAAAAAAATGGATGACTTGTTTAATTATTCTTTATTTCTAGGCTGAGGTATTACCCTTTCATTTCATCATGATGTCACCATAGCTCTGTGAAAAGCCTTCAGTTGATCCAAAACACTGGGACTACAAAATCATATTTCTCCATTTAAGCATCTCTTCACTAACTTTTTGTAAAATCCAGAATACAAAATAAAACCCTTCTCCCTTAATGACCAAGCTCCATCATATCTTAAATATCTCATAGCACCATATTATGGCAACAGAGCAGAACTTAGCCTTCAACTATCGGGCTCCTCCTCTGTAGAATCAGCTAGTTCGCCTTCCTGCAATGTCAACAAATGCCATTTTTGTCACATCTGCAAGCATAACTCAGTTACACAGCAGGCCTCCTTTTGTGTCACTCCCAATTCTTGACTGTCAATCCCAACTTCCCAATAAGAGAGATGATTTTACTCCAAATCATGATCCAAGTATTTATTGCCTACATTTAGTGTGAAACAAAACAAATGAAAAAGAAGCAAAAAAGCAAACCACGGTCTCCTGCTCGATATACATGCTACTTAAGACTAAAATGTTATCTCTTATAAGCAAATACCTCTGATGCCAGTGCATCAAAGGCACTGATCCCAAAGGAAACCTTATGCATACTGGGGAGATGCAGGTGGCATCTGAAAACATCACATTATATTATGTACCAGGATTAGAACATGTTGGTGGAAGCACTATTTGGCATTAACATTTGGTCTTCTCTTTACAGCACCTCATACTTTTTCCTCTTTGTTCTTTTTTACCTGAACCATAACTGTACATAGAGGTGGTGCAGGTACTGCATCTTTTGGATGCAGAGCAACATGTTTTTGTTCTGCAGTCACTCGCGCCTACAACCTGCCCAGTGTGGGTTTGTCATTGCACAATACTCATCTATTCATTCTGCTCTCTTTTCACTCCAAATAGTCGACAGCCACCCACCCTGTGGTTGGTTCTGTCAGAGATTTCATCCAGAAACCAATCCAAGCCTTTTTCCTCACACATACTGCTGCTTCCTTAACCCTTTGAGGTCTCAATTGTCACCGTGATGACATCAACCCTAAACATAGGCAATCAAAATATGTAATTTTAGCTTTAATTTAATTGCTCTCCCAAGTTTTGGTTATTCTTAAGGTTGAAAACATCCAGTTCAGAGACCTTTGATCTGTATCTCAGTGCTCAATCACTGCTTTTAACTTCAAGAGAAAGACCATGACATGGTTAAAAAGCTGCGTAAATAAGCCAGTCTGTGAGTTAAGACATTTTTAGGTATATTATATAGCGGTTGCATAATATATGCACAATGCAAGGTACTGCCACTGAAGCCTGTATAGAAAAGTACTTAATAATTACTCATACCTGCTAACATTTTCAAAAAAAGCAAAAAAACCTGTCAGTAAAAGCTGTTTTATTTTTAATCAAATGGTTTATAGATGATGACAGGAAGTGGGAACTTGGTATTGCAGAAAAGGGGAAAAAATGCATCTGTATGCAGGGGCCAGATGTCTGTTATAACAGCTGAAATGCCAACTCCCTCTCATCACTGCTGCCGTCACGCTCTTAGAAGGCTGCTGCTCACTCGCCTTTACAGAGAGAGGACAAAGCGTTGTTTACTTACACTCTAATCAGCCCGAGACGCTCAATTTTATCTTTTAAAAACCATCCAAGTGTTTTGTTTGACAGCAAGGGAGCCAGCTGCACCAAAGGGCAGTCAAATATGACCTTCAGTTATAACCAGAGTGTAAAATCAAAGCCTTTTTTTAGGAAATTGCATATCATAAATGTGTGACTCTACCTCCACCTGAGGAGGCTGGGATGTCTCTCCCAGTGATTGTGCGTGTTTGTGTTGTAATACCCATTGATCAAACCCCCCCAAAAACAAACTGCAGTTCAGGGAAGCTCTTTGTGCTCTGCAATTGTCAGATGACTAGTTTGTAGAATCACACCTGTCCTGGTCGACAATGCAACACCTGAACAGATGCCAGCTTCACACCACATTTGTATCTTCACACTGAAATTAAGCACCTCTACACTGCCTCTCGGGCCAATTGAAATAAAAAAAGTTACGTTTTGTAGCTGTTTCACAGTGATTTCCTCGTTGCTGTAATGAAATACACGAAAATACAAGGTACACAGTCGTCCAATCTTGATTGTACACCTTGAGAATGACACACCTGTCTTTCTGAGAGTGTTCCTAACTTGATTAGATGTTGTGAAGGTGTCTTTGTAAACTATTCCAGTGAACACCTACTATATACAAGTTCAATACTTGGAATCAGCTGAAGATATTTGCTGAATTTGTAACAAATAAAAAATGTGATAGTGTTCGGAAGAAAGAATTTTTACAAGTCTAACAAATTATAAATTAAACTGCACGACCAGTACCAGTCTAAATGAAAGGATTAGAAGGTCAGAACAATGTGAATTTCCTATTGTGTCTTAGATAAGACAGCTCTCTACTTTAATTATTTATTTATTGTTTGTAAATTATAAGTCATAACGGTTCTGGCAGAATTTGTTTAAAATTATTAAATTTAAGTTGCCTTTGATGTAATAGCTGAGGAACCAAGATAAAATATAATAAATAACAGTGCGGTAGTCTGTTTCACAATGTCATCATTGTTTTGTCTCATCATAAATGCAGTGCACTCGCTTTCTAATGAGAACTGGCTTCTGTCGCTCCTTAAAAGCCCATATTTGCACTTAGTGACTGTGATGTTGACTGCATTAGGAAGGGTTCACAGGCAGTCATGGCCAGGATGTTAACATATAGAAATTTGCAGAAATTTGCTCGTTTCTGAACATTTTAGCAATCTTATACTAACCCCAACAGGGTTAAACTGAGTTCCCTTCCAGACATAAAGTCATAACAGTATGACATTCAAAGGTCGGATTGTTCGTAATCACTCTACCTCATCCAAGCAGGAAATTGCTGGCAAATTTAACAGCAACAAAGAGCGTAGAAGAGCTCTGAACAGACGAAGCGCTGACAGACTGCCATCAACAAACAGAAAACTTTTTCACAAGAAAAAGCAAAACACCCATTCTCAGAACATTCAAATATATCTTATAACTTAAATGTCTGAAAACGTTTCAATCCAATTATCATTTTATGGTAACAAATGATATCATAAAATACTTTCTGATCCTGCTGCACAGCTTACATGATGCTGAGATAAGCACGGCTGCAAAATCCATTACAGGTGTCCAAAGTAGATGTGACTCAGCCTCCATCTGAGGAAAGCACACAAAAACCATTCTTCATCTTTTTCAGGTGGGATCAGAACCGCAGACAAACACACAGTCAAAGGTGGCAAATTAATAGGAGGAGCCCAAATTTTAAGCTAAAAGGCTTTCTGAAAAAGGTCAGGTATCCTAGTGGGCAGGCAGGCGGCTGAAGCATTAAGGTGGATAAAATGAGGTACGGAGCCAAAGAATGGAAAAGTAAGGCTTCCTGGATGAAATCCTGTACACAGACACGCTCACGCATCCATGTACACACACACACACACACAAACACACAGATTTAGCCTTCCTTCAAAAGACTGATGGAACAGAAACAACTACAATCAAACTTATTTAAGAGCTGCAGGTTGCCTGGTTGTACTATTTGCAGAGTAAATGAAGGGAGAAACATTAAAGGGCTTTTATTCCTATTTAGCCCTTCATCACAGTCTGAGCAGAAACACTGTACTGGACACTCACTAGTTGTTATTAGGCTTTCATTAAATAATGAAAGGCTTCAATTTTACAGAGTTTTTGTGACGGGGAATTTTTCATTATGAACACAGGAATTATTTTGCCCAAACGAAACACAGAAAAGTGAAAAGGGAACATCAGTGGCGGATGTACTGTGGTCTAATATTCACACATGAATAGAGCTTTTGCAATTGGCTATATACAGTATCCGGGCTGGTGGAAGACAAACATCCAGTTATGCTCCTTCAGAAGTGAGGTTGAAACTGCTGCTTTTACAAACACGTCATTGAGTGGAGTGTGCAATAGGATGTTGTTGGGTTTTTTTTTATAAATGTGAAAGCATACTTGGCATGTCCTTAAAATACAAATGCAAAACCCATTAAATCCTTTCTTTCCTTATCAACTGTGAATCAACTAAAATAGATGTTGTTCTAAAGAAACTGCAAACTGTGACGTCCGTTTTTCACCTTGGGGCGAATAATGGACAACAAAGACAAAGTTGCTAATTTCTCGTCATGCAAACTGAACGCATTCAAGAAGCAAAAAAAATGCAAATAATATAGGGATGATATTTCAGTGTGCAGCTTTACAAACCTTCTGTTGGAAGAGTGCAGTAAAAACATTATTTAACACTTTGTATTTTTGCTTGTTTGGTGTGAGAGGAAATAAAAAGTCACTTATTTGTTACATTTGTTTAAAATGTAACAAATGTTACAAATGTTTAAAAAGGATAAAAAGTAGCCACAAAACTCGGTGACCCATGTGACTGATTTGCAACTGGTTGCTGGTAGTCCCGAGGCGAAATTAGTCCTAAAAAGGATGTAGTCCTGCACCGAAAACCTCCTTACAATTGTTTTGGTTGCTAGCAGATTCCCACGGATGACAATAGTTTGCATGAAAGACATCGACTCATCTAGAAACATCTAGTCTCCATCTACTCTCAGAGTGCTGGTGAACTTCAAAAATGCGATGCAAACTGTGAAGGGTGACCGTTCACTTTCAAAGTAAAAACTGTGCATTTCAAAATATGATGACTGCGGTCAGCGAGGCTCAACTTTTAATTTTAAGATCAACATTTGGTTTCTGGTTTGTTTTACACTTCAAATTTTAAATGGACTGGATCTTTCTTACCTTCTACTCTGCCTGAGCACTCAAAGCACTCCATACTTCAAGCTTTCTATAGATAAATGAAAAGAATTTCATCTCTTTTGTTTAACTATTATATACACAATCACACTTTCTAACTTTCCAAATAGAACTGATATGAAGACACATAGCAGCTGCCTCACTCAAGGTTAAAAAACATGAGACAGCAAGAAAAGAAAGACTTTTCTGGCATACACCATTATCAAAATGCTAATGCTAAAATTGATTCTCCCTAAAGACTGTCTGGGTTTTGACAAAAGGCGCCCTAGTGATCCAAAGTGTTTTATATTCAGTGGACAGATACCATCAATCTCTCTGGTGACAAGTCCACATCGTTGTCCATACAAAAGGAAAAAGTCAATATATGACTCAGCTGTGATCTGAACAACAATATAAAATCCCCTGAAACAACCAGAAAAAAATGACAGGAAAATGAAAGCAAAGATCTCAGACATCAGAAAGCAAATCTGCACTTTGATGCAGCACATGAGATCAGATCCATTTGTCAGCGATGCACAGTGCCTCTAACCACTTGACCACCCAACGTGGAGCCATGTTGCTCCTTGATGAATATATTGTGCACACACAGGTTTATAAGAATAGCCATCAGGTACAACGTTTCACCTTCTTACTATTCATATCACGAGGATGAGTGATGAAGTAGGTGTGCCTGTTCTTCTTCAGTGGGCCTTTGTGGTGCTCTCTGATCAAGTGCCTTGTTAAAGGGCAATGCCAACAACAGCTCATTCACCGGGGCAGACGCTGAATACAAACATGCTCACACAAAGCATCAGGTAGCTAACAGTGTGCTTGAAGGAAATAACGGATGGACAGAGGTGACAGCTGTCTGGAAATGTTAAATCTGAGGGCTCAGAATTGAAGAGCTGGAGACTCAAAGTGTTTACCGGTGAAGAAGAGAAAGGATACTCACCACCTGAGTGGGCTTGAGTGACTGCTCATCAAAGTGTGTGAGGCTAAAGCTGTCTTCAGGAAACCCATCGCAGTCCTCCAGCTCCTGAGAGTTACAAGGGGGCTTGTCCCTGTCAGGGTTTCCATTCTGGACAAAAAAAGAAAGCAAGACAGAGGCCATGGTTACACTTGCTTTGCATTTATTAACATGTAAAAGGCAGAGCTAGCACCAAGAGTCTCAAGTGGACCCAGACGATACTAACGAAGGGCGAGGATTAGAGAGGAGCTGCCTAAAAATGCTGATGAACAGGCAACTGTGAGCGACTCTTGAAAACTAGAGAGCTACGATGTGTACAAGTCGTCCAGAGGAAGAGGGCTCAGAGCAGCTGAAGAGGAAGGGAGCAGAGATGGGAGACCTTAGGGGAGGAGGGGATGTTAAAAGAAAGAAGAAATGTAAGAGAGGTCATGAGAAAACCTCCAAAGAAAGCAAAGCCAATATTTCAAACACATACTGCTGAGTGATTTAACCACACAGAGGGTCGGGTGAATATAAACTGCTTAAAGATTTTCCCACACCTTCTATACCAAGAAACCCTCTCTACCCATCTATTTTAATACGTATGCACTATATATATAAAACACAAGTATATAATATGTGGCAGTGTGACAAATCAGAAAAAAAGACAGCTTTAAAGGAAATTGATGTTTACAAGAGTATTGTTGTAACATGAGGAATAACTTACTTATCAGGAACATTAAAAAAAACACATCTCATTGATAACTTCCCAGTTATCCTTGAATAAGTTTAAGTTGTCATGAAACTACACTTTTACCATTACGATGGTTTAAAAAAACCTATAATATCTTTATATTTCAATCATATAGTATAGCAGTAAAACCATTTTTGTATTTCTGTAATCTGCCAGTATAGTACATGCAAACTCTTCAGTTGAAATTATATTTTTAATGCCTAAAATATAATAATGTAATTAATAACTACATTTTGCACAGCCTCCATCTTGGATCATGCTAGCTGTGGTAAACTTCTGCCTCTATGGATCTGGTAAATGTGCTGCCATGATTGGAGCCTCTTTGCTGTCTTTTAACCTGGCCTTTTCTAGCCACTGGTAGAATGTTCGATCGGGGCTCAAGAGTTGGGAGTTCGCCTTGTAATCGGAAGGTTGCCGGTTCGAGCCCCAGCTTGGACAGTCTCGGTCGTTGTGTCCTTGGGCAAGACACTTCACCCGTTGCCTACTGGTGGTGGTCAGAGGGCCCGGTGGCGCCAGTGTCTGGCAGCCTCGCCTCTGTCAGTGCGCCCCAGGGTGGCTGTGGCTACAATGTAGCTTGCCATCACCAGTGTGTGAATGTGTGAATGTGTGTGTGTGTGTGTGTGTGTGTGTGCGTGTGAATGGGTGGATGACTGGATATGTAAAGCGCTTTGGGGTCCTTAGGGACTAGTAAAGCGCTATATAAATACAGGCCATTTACCATTTCATGTCACCCACCTCCTCCACCTGTGGATGGTAAATCATCTCTAACACTCACTCACTCAACACTGGAGACGTCCAGGCATTGTGAGGAATTTTCCTGTCTTAACATCAGTATTACTCCAGCTGGGTTTCTGATGACCAATAGTGTGCATGTACTGATAGTTTGGATCTTATTCCTGCCAACTGGCTTTTCAGCGCCTGTTTTAACTTCTGAAAGGTATTTGGCTGAATCTTCATCATGGTGCCTGTTGGCCTGTGGTATACCCATGTCAACATGAACCAAGATCTCTAAAGAATATTTCCAGCAGCTTAATAAATCTATGGCTCTTTAATAACATCATATCCAATAAGCTCTATGTCACAGATATTTTAAGTCTAATTCTTCTTGCTCGTGGGATGGAGGGATTTTGTTTTACTTCAATGCAATCCTGCAATGTCAACTTTGAATTAAAAGTATATAAAAATACAAAGTTTCTTTCATACTTTGTATTCTAAGGAGCTTGGAAAGAAAAATGACTGGACTTCTTTACATTTTTTGAGGATGTTTCACCTCTCATCAGAGAAGCTTCTTCAGTTCATTCATTCATTTTCATATGTATGTGTTTCATACCACCACTCCCGTCTTTAATTTTAATTTGCTGTCATTAAAAAATATACATAATAAAAATATACAGAAACTGGACAGGATGGGGCTAGTCATTTAGAATATTGGTTATACAGATAAAAGATGTTTCTCATTATATTTAGCACTGGATTTAATCAGTGTAATGTGAAGAGTGAGCCTCACCAAGTCTTCAGAGGTAAGGTGAGTCAGTCTTTCATGAATGAGGGCGGCCTGCTCATCACTCATCACATACTCCCCTCTCTTGTCGCCCATCACCAGCTCCGGCCACATGGGCCCCTCACCACGCTTCTGCAGGGTCACCTCCAGGCTGGGGACAGAGTCGGAGAATACAAAATTACAAATCATACATGTATTACTCATTAGCAAAAGGGCTGTCGATGAAATAGCATTACATTTAAGCACATAATGTGCAAACAGGCAGCTTCAGAAAGCTCACTAAGCGATTTTCTAAATTACACAAGATGGTTTAAGCTGCAAGTTCTTCTTCCACAATTTAAGAAACTATCTGAGAGCCTGCAGAGTATTTATAGTACTTTGGATGAAAATGATGCAATCAATGAGTAAACATCCAATCAGTAGCAGCTTAATAGGCTAATTTCCAGTGATGATGACAAAGGTCATAGAAAGGCTTGGAAAGATTGAGACGGGCAGAAACAGTTTTGACATGAATCGTCTTTCTCTGAAGCAAGAAGTGTCTGAGGCTGTGCTGCAGAATACATCAAGGAGAAAAACTGGAATGTTACCAACTCCTATCCTAATATCATTAAGAAGCTGCAGTATTACTTCTCGTAAAAAGATCGTCTCTGTCCTTTCAATGGAATGACTGAAATTAAGACTAAATTTACAATAAATCAAAATAACTGCAACATCATAAAGCCTTAGTTTGAGGTGTATTTTGAGTTTTTTGAAATAATTAATCCAGGAACTCAATTAATGCAATTTAATTCATGTGGTGGGAATTTCCAGCTTTGGGTGAGTTGTCCGGCTGCTCTCATTTGCTACTTTTCTTACACGATTTCAAGCTGAATATTTTAGAGATTTATTTCAAACTTTTGACAAGACTAGATAATAAAGAAAGAGAAAATGAGTGGCAGATTGATCAGGATCAATAATAAACAATAGCTGGGCCACTTCTCCAATATGTTTGACAAAGCTTTAATGTTTACTATCAAATTCAAACAAAAAGCTTGTAACTCTAGCAGCTAATGTATTAAAATCAAATGCAGCACAAATTGTTTCTGCATACTTATTTATTACTAAGAATAAAATAAACATTTCGGTTTCAATTTTGTCCATTTACACTTAAAATCTATAATAAACACCTTAATAAAGGAAATTATTATTTAAAAATCGGGCAGCATCGTGGAGCGGTGATTAGCACTGTTGCCTAACAGCAAGAAGGTCCTGAGTTCGACTTCACCACCTGGCCGGAGCCTTTCTGTATGGAGTTTGCATGTTCTCCCCATATTTGCGTTGGTTCTCTCTGGGTACTCCGGCTTCCTCCCACAGTCCAGTGACATGCACATGCGTGGGTTGAGGTTAACTGATCATTCTAAATTGCCCATAGGTGTGAATGGTTGTCGGTCTCTATGTGTTAGCCCTGTGATACCCTGCGGGCGATAATAGACGGATGGCTCTTTTCAAAACTGCATTTTATATTTACTTGTGTTATCTGGGGTGGCTGTAGCTCAGGAGGTAGAGCAGATCATCTACTGGTCGGAGGTTTGTGGTTCTATCCCTGGCTCCTCCAGTCTGCATGTCAAGTATCCTTGGGCAAGATACTAACCCTAATCCTAAACCCTAATCGATGATTGGGTGAATGTGGTATGTTGTATAGGGCGCTTTGAGTACTCCGGGAGAGTAGAAAAGTGCTATATAGGAATCAGTCCATTTACCATTTATCTCTGCCTAATATTTACATTTTTCTAAAGTATGAAAAATATGAAATAATAATAATAATAATAATAATAATAATAATAATGAAGGGGGCAAATGCTTTTTCACAGCACCGAGGCTCCACAGTCACTGCAAAGTACTACGTGCTTTTTTCTTTTAAGCAAATGCAGCATAATGAACTACGTTGGTGTGTAATCGTGTTTCCTTGTAATGAAATTACCGCCGGTCACTGGTATAAATGGTGCACAGAGTGATTGTAAAGTTTCACATTTCACAACATGCAGCTTAACAGTGTCAAAACACAGTGATGATCATCAGTTCAATGAGCATGTCAACCAAATCGTTTTCAGTCAGCAGCAACATTATGCAATGTTAATTAAATATATCAGAGACAGTGAAGTAACAGAAGCTGGCAATTATCAGAATCAGAATCAGAATCAGAATACTTTATTGATCCCTGGGGGAAATTATTTTTTGTTACAGTGCTCCATTTTAAACCAACATTAAGACAAGACAGACAATACGCTAACTAAGAATAGTACAATATATACATATATATACATACATACATACATAAGTCACTTATAAATAAATATTTGGAAAAGAAACATGTGTAGTTGTAGCAGCAAACAGTGTGTTAAGTGGATGCGTTGTACAGGGAGATGGCCACAGGCAGGAATGATTTCCTGTGTCGTTCAGTGGTGCTTTTCGGTAATCTCAGTCTCTCACTGAACGAGCTCCTGTGACTGACCAACATGTCATGGAGTGGGTGGGAGGTGTTATCCAACATTGTCTTTATCTTGGACAGCATCCGCCTCTCCGACACCACCTTGAGGGAGTCCAGCTCCATCCCCACAACATTGCTGGCCTTACGGATCAGTTTATTAAGTCTGTTGGCATCTGCGACCCTCAGCCTGCTCCCCCAGCATGCAACAGCATAGAGGATTAGGCTGTAAGCATGCGATATTATGACATTCACATAAGTTTAGCTGACTGATTCAAATAAATTGAATCTGTTACAGTCAGTTGTTACAGCCCACTTTGTGAGCAGCAATATAAAAGGCCGACTGACAGCAGAGTTTACAAAATAAGAGTTTTATCTAAATAAACTTTCAGTCATTTGACTACAGAGGGGTGGCGGGTGGGGAAGCTGTGATTACGGTTTCCCAGACTGGGCCTATAACCATTTATTCTCCTTCTGCAGTCTAATGGTTTTCAGTAAAATGTTTTCCTCTTGTTGCAGTTATCTCTCACTGCGTCATTTGGGGATGATCCCGGGGCGATATGTCATAGAGAGGCCAAACTGCTGGCACCGGGGTGCACATAAGTGGTCCGCAGGTGCGCATTCGAGGCGTGCAGCAGATAAGAAGTTGCAACGTGCGTTTGCGTACATATAAAAGGCACTGTTTTTGTCCGCTAGAATGGGATTTTGTGGCATATTCTGCACCACATCTCTGTGCGGTCATCATCTGTTTGAAGCCAGCTCACCTCCTGCAACCACTTTTCCGAGAATAGGCACTTCTTTTTGCGGTTCAGACTCCTTCTGACATTTCTTTGGAGGTGGAGGAACACCAAAGTGCGCCCCAGGGCAGCTGTGGCTACAATGTAGCTTGCTATCGCCAGTGTGTGAATGTGTGTGTGAATGGGTGGATGACTGAATGTAGTGTAAAGCGCTTTGGGGTCCTATGGACTAGAAAAGCGCTATACAAATGCAGGCCAGGCAGGCCAAAGTAATTGCTTAAAGTAGCTTTGTCATGGTTTGCTGTGTGGCAGGCAGGAGAAGGACCCAAGATGCAGACTCACAGACACGGGGATAAACTCAAAAAACACAGCTTTATTGCTGGCCACGAGAAGTAATACAAAATAACCTAAAACTGGGAAAACTAAAGCATGAGCTGTACAAGGACCCGAACCACGGGGAGAATTACACACAACATGAGGGAGAACGCGACGCCGAACAGAGGGAGACTCAGACAGAAATACACAGAGGGTAAACGAGGAAAGTGGGCACACACGGGGAACACAGGTGATACTGATAATCATAACGAGACAGGGCGGGGTGAACTGAACATGACATGTACAGGCACAGAGGTTCAGACAGGAGGAGAGAGAGCACGGGGAAAACACAGACATAATGGGCTGGGGAAACATGAAACAACCACAAAGGGAGACGAGGGCTCATAAATACATAGAGGGCACACAGGGGGGAGAGAGAGCACGGGGAGAACTTAGACATAATGGGCAGGGGAAACATGGAATAAAACATAAGGAGAGACGAGGGCTCACAGATACACAGAGGGGCACACAGGGGGTAAAAGCCATGAAGGGAAAACACTTAGGGAACAACACAACAGGGCAACTCAGAAAACATGGCCTAAATAAGGAACGAAATACAAAAATACAAGGAACTAAGAATACTGGGCCCACATGGCCCAGGACCATGACAAGCTTCTTCGACATCTTTAAGAGTTCTAAACAAATGTCTATCCCCCTCCAGAAAATCTTATGTACGCAAACTTGCAACTTCTTATCTGGTGCCCGTCTTTTATTTTGACAGCGAATGCGCACCTGTGGACCACCTATGTGCATCCCTGTGCTGGCATACTGCCTCCACAATGGTCTTGCTGTGCGCACCACGTTATA
The DNA here is from genome assembly GCF_963969265.1 of Rhamphochromis sp. 'chilingali'. NCBI lineage: Eukaryota > Metazoa > Chordata > Actinopteri > Cichliformes > Cichlidae > Rhamphochromis > Rhamphochromis sp. 'chilingali'. The sequence goes on from NC_137944.1 coordinate 28,751,186, forward strand.
GAAAGTCAGGAGGTGTCATACAATCTGACACTACACCAAAGCAGCCATGACATTACTTTTGGCAAATGGCCCCACGCTCAAGGACAGCAAAGGCAACATGAAACTTTGTGTTAACAAAATTATCCCAATGCACGGCCCAAAGACTTGCACTGCCTGGGTACAGCCAGCAGGGGGCTGCACATGGATACAAGCATCTCTAAAGACAAGTTTGAAGCTGTTTAGTTGAAAAGCAAGAAGACCTTCTGCTCACAGCTGATGTCACCACTGCTGTCACCTCAGCCAAGTGAAGGTTAATTTTAATCTGATAGGTTCTGCTGTGAGGCAGGCAAGGCAGAAACCAGAGACAGAAGGCAAAACATGGACGCAGAGGGAAGAGAATGGGGATGCAAAAAGGGTATAAACAACGTCCCAGTAATTTAACGCACAGACAACCAGAACATAAAGAAAACAAAAGACCAGAATCTCAACAATACAGAACTATAATGCAAAGATAATCAAAACAAGAAAACCCATGAATGTCCGCATAACTCAAAAGTGTGGACCAACAACAATTTGCCTTCTACCAACAATACATGAAAAGCCTGGAAACTAAATGCTTTCTGTATATAAGAGACCTAGGTTTCAGTAAGATATTGCTAACCATGGTCCACTTTATCATTGCTCACTCACTGAATCCAAGCGTAATATAGCACAATGTACCTCATGAAGAGATCTGCCTCGGTTTTCTGAATGACATCACTCCCTCTATTCTGATTTTACTGATAAAAATAGTGAACTTTCTACAGCGTTCATCTGTGTGCACACACTGCAGCTTCTCTCTGGCCTTCAGACTCCAGTCTCATTCTTACTCTATTGTATTGCTGAATGTTATGAAATCAGTCTATATTTGGGCAACAATGAGAAGATATAAAAGAGACAAAAAAGGCAGCTTCTTAATTCACTTCAGGGCACATGGAAGAAAAATGGTGCTCAGCTGTCTGTCTATGAAGCGTATAACACACTAGTACTGAGAAAATGTTCAATCGAAACAATGGAAGAACAATTGGGGGGGTGTTTTCAGGTATTTGCATTAAATACAATAATTAAAATTCAGTCTGCAAAGAAACAAAAATACAATTTCACATTTTTTTAAAACAGGAAACAAATAAACTGTGTATTTTGTTGTCTACCATAAACTGTTACGGACAACAGTCAGCACTGCCGACAGAGGTGCGATTTCTGTAAGATATTCCGAGCTCAGAAGAACTTCCGGATATGAACTTCATCCCAACCTCACACACACAGAATAAAAGAAAGTGACACTGATGGTAAAATGTATCTCTGAGAGATAATCAGGCTTAGAGAATACAAAATAAAATGATAGCTTCTCACATTCACCTCCATGATTTAGTTTTGTTTTTTTTCTCTGGACACAACAAAGACAGACAGACAAATGCATTCATACTCCCTGCCTCTCAGATACAAGAGCCTTTAAAGTTATCAAGGATTATCAGAAATAGACTGTGTAACGTGGTTTCACACTGAATGGAGCACTGGAGGACTTGTATTGAAGGAACAGGAAGCAAAGATGGTAATAAAAATAAAAGGTTTTATACCAGAGGATGTGACTCAACTCATATTGAGTACTGGATCAGCAGAGCCAATTTATATGAAAAGTATTCAGCACTGACTGAATCATAGTGGATGAAGTTTGTGTTTGTCAAATGATGGACGGAAGATGTTACAATACCCTTAGTCAAGTTTAAATTAGTTTAATTTAAACGGGAACGGGAATGAGGATCAGCACCTCCAAATCTGAGACCATGGTTCTCAGCCGGAAAAGGGTGGAGTGCCCACTCCGGGTCAAGGATGAGTTCCTGCCCCAAGTGGAGGAGTTCAAGTATCTCGGGGTCTTGTTCGCGAGTGATGGGAGAAGGGAGCCGGCGATCGACAGATGGATTGGGGCTGCAGCTGCAGTAATGCAGACGCTGCACCAGTCCGTCGTGGTGAAGAGGGAGCTGAGTGTAAAAGCGAAGCTCTCAATTTACCGGTCGATCTACGCCCCTACCCTCACCTATGGCCACGAGCTGTGGGTAGTGACTGAAAGAACGAGATCGCAGATACAAGCGGTGGAAATGAGCTTCCTCCGAAGGGTGGCTGGCCTCTCCCTTTGAGATAGGGTGAGAAGTTCGGCCATCCGGGAGGGGCTCAGAGTAGAGCCGCTGCTCCTCCACATCGAAAGGAGCCAGCTGAGGTGGTTCGGGCATCTGACAAGGATGCCCCCTGGGCGCCTCCTGGGTGAGGTGTTCCGGGCATGTCCCACCGGGAGGAGGCCCCGGGGCAGACCCAGGACATGCTGGAGAGATTATATCTCTCGGCTGGCCTGGGAACGCCTTGGTGTTCCCTCGGATAAGCTGGAGGAGGTGGCTGGGGAGAGGGAGGTCTGGGCCTCTTTGCTTAAGCTGCTGCCCCCGCGATCCGGCCTCGGATAAAGCGGATGAAGATGGATGGATGGATGGGAAGTCTGATTTCTGAGAAAAGCTCCGTAAAGCCTTTTGTGGCTTCAAGATAACAAATGTGATCCAGCTCGCTTGTTGAGGATGACAATTGGGAAACTAGACAACATGTGGACATCGTGTACTCCTGCACTGATAGGAGTCACTTTTCTTTTCTTTTCTTTTTTTACTGTCAGTCATAACTCAAACAGTAACACGCGGGTGGAAGAATATTTTGCCGCAAGAGAGATTGGAAGGCTTGGCCCCAGGTCTTCACTGACCAAGAATATTTTAAGTGAGTGTCAGCGTTTCACTACTTCCTGCCTGAGTTTAGTCCTGCTTTCCTTATCCGACACTTTTGTGAAAGCTCTGCTTACAGGTCTGCATGCAGAAGTTTGTCCAATTCAAGGTGCCTCTTTCCCAGCGGCCCCAATTTATTAATAAATAAATATTCTTGAATAACTCAAAGCCAGGCTCATTACCTAGAAGCAATTTCAATTCAATTTAATTCAATTTGCCTTGAAACACATAAGCAGGAGCTACTGACCCTGAAAGCACAGCTAGCGGGGTCACCGAAGATATAATAACACTCAGTGAGTCTGCTAAACACTGTCAAAAAAAATCCCACATAATGTGATTCAGTGTTGTATAAAGAAAACTGAAAATAAAGCCCAAAAAGCAACTGAAAGACAATTTTCTATGCAATACATGGATTAGATCATGTTTATGTTACATTTGTTATATATGTTATACCCCAGGATCTCAAAGTGGTGCTTTTGGGCCAATGGCAACCCCAGAAGTGTGAGAAAGAAGAAAATTGCATTACTGTACATTTCACTCATCTATGCTGGTGTCACACTATGATACTGCAGAGCAGTTTATGACAAAGGGAGTTTTTCTCTTTGGTTTCATCTGTTCACTTGTAGCCTTCAAAGCAGACTGAACTTATGTAACACTGAAAGTTTCAGTTGGTTTCATAACATTTAACATCTTATTCTTCTTTAAAATATATATAAAATAGCGCAAAAATGAAACATCATACACTGAATTGAGACTTATAACCATAATAAACAAAATATATTATGTTTCCAGACATCATCGTGACAAATAACTTTTCCAGTCCTGAATTTCTTTATTGTGTACTACACCAGCGGTCCCCAACTCCCAGGCCACAGACCGCTTTGGTACCAGACCGCGAGAGTTCAAATTCAAATTCAAATTCAAATTTTATTTGTCACACACACACAACCATACACAGTATGACATGGGGGTGAAATGCTTGTAGCTGTACAATGCCCGACCATTAAATGACAGAAGAAAAGTTTTACAATATTTACAATTTACTACAAAAATGTACAAATTAACTTAGGAATTTACAGTAAAGAATGTGCAAATAGCAGAAGAGATTATAAAGATAAGGATTATAAATTATAGGAATTATAGGATTATAGGAAATGTGTGGTGGTGCGTGTGGTGACGTGTGTGAGAGTCCAGTCTTATAGTGATGTGTTGGGAGAGTCCAGTCCTACACCTGGTTCAGGCCCCGAATAGCCTGGGGGAAGAAGCTCCTCTTCATTCTCTCTGTTTTGGCCTTAAGGGAGCGGAAGCGCTTCCCAGACCTCAACAGTGAGAAGAGTCCATTGTTGGGATGGGAGAGGTCCATCATAATCTTCCTAGCTTTGGACTTGCACCGCTTGGTGTAGATGGACAGCAGGTCAGGGAGCTCTGATTGAATGATGCGTTCTGCCGAGCGCACCACCCTTTGCAGATCTCGTCTGTCCTGCTTGGTGCTGTTCCCAAACCAGGTGCAGATGTTTGACGTCAGGACGCTCTCGATGGTGCAGGAGTAGAAGTTCTTGAGCACCTTCAGTGGCAGATGGAAGTCTCTAAGTCTTCTGAGGAAGAAGAGACGCTGACGGGCTTTCTTAACCAGGGTGTTGATGTGACAGGACCATGACAGATCCTGAGTGATGTGGACACCCAGGTATCGGAAACTGTCCACTCTCTCCACTGGCGTGCCACTGATGATGAGGGGTTTGTAATTCCTCGCCTGCTTTGTAGTGAAGTCCACGATCAGCTCCTTAGTCTTGCTGATGTTTAGGAGGAGGTTATTCTCCTGGCACCAGGTCTCCAGGTTCCTAATCTCCTCCAGGTAGGCCGTCTCGATGTTGTCGGAGATCAGGCCCACAACAGCAGTGTCGTCAGCAAACTTGACAATGGAGGTGGTGTCGGATGTGGCTACACAGTCATAAGTGTACAGTGAGTACAGCAGGGGGCTTAAAACACAGCCCTGAGGCACTCCAGTGCTGAGTGAGATGGAGGGGGAGACTTGTTTTCCTACCCTCACTGATTGGGGTCTGTCTGTGAGGAAGTTGAGGATCCACTGACACAGTGATGAGCTGAGTCCTAGATCCGTCAACTTGGTGAAAAGCTTAGAGGGAATTATTGTGTTGAATGCTGAACTGTAGTCCACGAACAGCATCCTAACATAATTCCCTCTGCCAGTGTCCAGGTGACTCAGGGATGTGTGGAGCAGGTGAGATATGGCATCGTCTGTGGAACGATTAGTCCGGTAAGCAAACTGAAGTGAGTCGATGGTGGGAGGAAGTGAAGAAGTGATGTGATCTCTCATCAGTCTTTCAAAACACTTCATCACAATTGAAGTCAGTGCTACTGGACGGTAGTCATTGTGGCAAGCGGGCTGTTGTTTCTTTGGAACAGGGACAATAATGGACTGTTTGAAGCACGTGGGAACCACAGCTTGGGCCAGGGAGAGGTTGAAGATCTCCGTGAACACCGGTGCTAGTTGATCAGCGCAGGCTCTAAGGACCCGGCCAGGGATTGCATCTGGTCCTGCTGCCTTCCTGGTATTCACCCTCCTGAAGGTGTTCCTCACGGCATGCTCTGTGATGACGAATGCATTTTCTTCACTGGTGCACTCCGAGCGCGCACAGCCGTTTGTTGTTTTAATTGCTGCGGCGTCGAAGCGAGCATAAAACGTGTTCAGCTCATCAGCCAGTGAAGCATCTGCATTCATCATTGAAGAAGCTGGTCGTTTATAGTCCGTTATAGTCCGCAGTCCTTTCCACAGGCTCCTAGAGTCGCACTGTCGTAGCTGTGACTCTAGTTTTTCCCCGTAGCTCCGCTTTGCCTTTCGGACCGCGCTGCGCACGTTGTAGGACGCAGCCTTGTATAGGTCCATATTACCGGAGACAAGCCCTTCATTGTAGGCAGCGGTGCGTGATCTCAGAGCGTCGCGGATGTTTTTATCCACCCACGGCTTCTGGTTGGGAAACGTTCGGATGATAGTTCTTTCTGCTGTGTCGTCCGCTAGTTTCCCGATAAATCCCACAACCGCTTCCGTAAACATGTTGATGTCATCAGAGCTGCGCCGAGTTGAGGCTTGGGTGTGAAATTTATGGTTTTCAGGGTTTTTATCGTTGGATCTTTTCCCGTGTTGTAGTTGTGTGTCTTATTTTGAAAGAAATATTTACGCGTTACCATAGCGACCAGAGAATATTAAGGGGCAGAGAGGAGGATGTTACTCTCAATGGACGCTGCTAATAAATTTACACAATTACCCAGTGAATTCATGTTCATTATTATATTTACAAAACACCACAGTTTTTGTCTTGGTCGTATCATTTTATTTTGTTGTAATTATCCGCGACACCTTAAAGGCCAATCTGTGAAAATATTGTCTCACATTAAACCGGTCCATGGCGCAAAAAAGGTTGGGGACCGCTGTGCTACACCATGCTGCTCAGTAGATTAAGCATATTCTCCACCAATAGCTAAAATCACAATATATAATATGCATGCTGGGCCTGACCCTAGCATTAAAAAAATTGTCTTCTATAAAATTTTGGTGAGTCAATGTGAAATGTAGCCTCAGTTCTTTGTTCTTATGAGACAGTTGTGGCACCTGGTGTGGTCTTCTGCTGTTGTAGCCCATCTGCTTCAAGGCGCAATGCGCTGTCAGTTCCTCCATGTTCTCTGCACACTTTGGTTGTAACGAGCAGTTATATGAGTTACTGTTGCTTTCCTGTCAACTTGAGGCAGATTAGCCATTTCCCTCTGACCTCTGGCATAAATAAGGCATTTTCTCCCAGAGCACTGCTGCTCACTGGCTATTTTTTATTTTGCACACTATTCTCTGTAAACCCTGGAAATGGTCGTGCAGCAAAAACCCATCTCAGCAGTGTGTGAAATATGCAGGCAAGCCCCTCTGGCACCATGCCCTGCTCAAAGTCACTTAACTCACCTTTCTTCCCCACCCTGATGCTCAGTTTCAACTTCAGTAAATCGTCTTGACGATTTCTGCAAGCCTAAATGTAATGAGTGCTGTCATTTGATTGGCTGATAAGACATTTGCATTAATGAGCAGTTGAACAGGTATACCTAATAAAGTAGTTGGTAAGCATATGGTATTAGTGTGCTTTAAAAGCATATACACGTGCTGAGGCGCTAACTATAAAAACCTATAATGAATCAATCCTGTTAATAATGTTTATAAATATATTGACTCTCAAGACAAAATTCACCAATGAAATGCTGCCTCTCTCTCTCTGATGTTTGTATTGGCACATAAACACATTTGATTTAAAACACCATTAACACATTTAATATTAAATAAGTGGCAGGAACAATTTAAGGAATTTAATTCTTTCTTTCTAAAGCAAAAAAAATTAAATCAATCAATTTTTAAAAGCTTAATTCATTAATTCTTAATTCACCGATCCCCGGATGGTTAGAGTTTCTGACTCAACATCCAAACTCATAACATGTTTCAGGCTTCTCAAATCCCCAGAGTGCTGCATTAATCTTGTACACATTCAATATTTCATTCATGAAGATGACGACTGTGCAGAGATTTATTGTGTGCAGGTTTATATATAGTATGTGAGATATTTCTGTAATCTACTGCAGAGGTGGGAAAAAGTATTGATGCCACTATATATTGTATTACTTATCATTTTATTTTTATTAGAGCATGTACGTATTCTAACCTTTTTCATTGCCAAGTGACACCTTCATGAGTCTGTGGCAGTTTTTAATTGAATGATGGTGAAGTGAACAGAAGTTAACTAATATGTTGTAGAGAGGCGGGGAAATGGCGAGCAGAGGAACAACGATGGAAATAGCGCCGTGTTACGGTACTGTTTTTATCCTACGATTTCAACTCCAAAATATAATGAAGAAAAAAAATAATCCAACTTCATCAACACTGCACATTTCAGACTGCAAACCTTTTGTCATTTTTGATGATCCAGGCGCTGGCCTCGGGGTCTACAGATGCAAACAGCTGGCCTTCCAGCAGTGGAGGGAAACCCTGAACTCCAATGGTCATGTTGTCTGCCGTCAGCCTGAACTGCACCCCCTCTTTGGTGATACCCTCGGGCATGCGCACACACAGCGTGACGTCCTCGGTCGTCTGCTGCCAAAAGTAAATGGGATCTGAATTCAAAGGGGAAAGAAATGTGTGGTGCTGAAGTTAATGATCGTCCTGAGCCAGCTGTCTCTGAGTCATACATAAAAGATCTGATAGAGTGCAGACATTGAAGGAAATTACTTTTGAATATTCAGTCAACTGCAGATAGGAGACCATTAAAATACCGTAAATGTCGGGCTATAAGCCGCTACTTTTTGCACAAGCTTTGAACCCTGCGGCTTTTAGTCAGGTGCGGCTTTTCTATGGATTGTCCGTGATTTTTGTCATATCGTAAGACGATTTGTTTTGTGTGTTCCGCTGTTGTACGGCACTACGTTGCCTGGCGGAAGGATCGGGGTTCAAGAGTGGTATGTTAGTCACATGTCCGTCCGCCAGGCAACGTAGTGCCGTACGAAGTAGCGCGAAAAACAAACTTCAAAGTAGCGCTACGCGTTCAGCGGGAGTCGTGGATGATGAGCGGCGATAAACTTGCAAGTTATGCCCAAAAAGCAAGTTATGCCCAACTCCACCGGTGGATTCTGACAGCGTGGAAAAGTGTGAAAACATCCACGATCACCAACGGATTTTGAAGGGCTGGACTGCTGCATGATGGAGAGGAGGACACCGCCACGGCCCTTCTGAGGCTGTTCGACTCTGACACTGACAATGAGGATTTCTTTGGTTTTGAAAGTGACAACGAAGGAGAGAAGAAGAGTGGATGACGAAGCCATCATGAGCCTGTTTGTATCCGACACTGGAGGAGAGGACTTTGGTGGTTTTAGTGCGTAGGAAGAAGAGAAAGATGGTGGTGAATGACTGACTTTTCTTCTTGTTAAAGCTGTGTCACTGCACCTGAGCCTAAAAGGTAGGCCGAATCTATTGTTCTGGTGTGCTGTAGGTTATTGTTATGTACTACATGTGCAAATATGTACCCATAACTTGTTTTTCAAAATATTAATAAAAGTGATGTCTCCAAACAGCCATCTCTTTCCTGACAATTCCCTTTGTGCATATTCTCTTACATATGATAAGTCAACATTGAAACACCTGCGGCTTTTGGTCAGGTGCGGCTAATGTATGTACAAAACAGGATTTTCCCCTGATTTTAGCTTGTGCGGCTAATATTTAGGTGCGCTTTGTAGTCCGGGAAATACGGTAAATGGATCATCATAGCGCAAGTGGGGATGACCACGAATGAGCTCACAGCGAAGCTATTAAGGCAATTCGTATGCTGAATTTTAATGTATTGAATTATTAAAACCTACAAATTTCAAGTGAGATGAGTAAACCAAACAAGCATTTATTTATTTTCTAATTATTTCAACGTTTAGTTTATGCAACAACAACAAAAAAACCCTTCAACTTTTGCATTATTAACAGGAAAACTAAATTATACTACAACAAAAAAGTTGTTTTGCATGTTACGTTCTGCTATATTGGGACAAAACATCGGCCACAAACAAAAAATGTAAATGAATCAACTGGTGGATCAACAGAAAGTTTTAAACGATCATTTTTTATAATGAACTAGTGGGCTATTGATAGTTGGGCAATTTTTTTAAATAATAAATCTTTTTAAAAAACATATAGATTTTAATAATTGCTGTCCATCATTGTTTTTTGTTTAGACTGATCCACCTGTTAAGGAGGAGACAGAGTATATATGGACCGATATACATAAGTATTCTATAATCGTTTAGATTAATAAAATAGAAAAGATATAATTTGGTCTAAAATGGGTCATGCAACATGACAATGAGCTCAAGCACAACAGCAAATTCACACCATGATGGCTAAAAAACAAAAGAATGAAGCCGCTGAACTGGCTGGCGTCCATGCAACTGCTGTGGCTGAACCGTGACTCCGAAAACCTCAATGAACTGAAGCAATGTTGTAAAGAAGAGTGGACCAAAATTCCTCATCAACAAAGCTTACTGGAACAATTACTTTAAGGTAGTAGAAGCACTAACTGACTCCCTTTAGCAGCCCTAACTACTGAACAGTGGGGCACACTCAGTTTATTACAGAGCTGTTAAGAGTTTTCACATGACTGTATGCATCCCTTATTAGATTCTTTACTTATAAAAGCAGATGTTTTTGGCATTATTTTAACATCATGATCTAGCAGAAATTCAAAAGGAGCCTCTTTAAATAACAAGTTATAATTAACAAGACAGAATCAGTTACACAGAAGTCCACACTCCTGTGTTACAGTTCAATTTTGCCAAATTACCCTATTGCCCCTAAAATTACAAAGTAAGAGTATAAACCAGTATGTGGCTTTGGAGAATCAACACAGAAAACATAGTTTTCTGTCCTCTGTATGTGTAGTGTTTTAACAGAACAGCTACCCTCAACAGCCTCAGAGTGATTTTATATAAATGGATCACATGAAGGAAAGAATTTTACCATATTTATCATAAATGATGGAGGAAGAACTAAATTACAGCGACATTCTTGCGACTGTCATCCGTAAAACAGGCCTCATATTTATCTCTTTGCCGTGTAATCTTTGGCCTGCTTCTTTTGCTCCTCCTCCCTTGCAGATTCCACAAAACCACATCTGGTGGTCCAGTGGCCTGGTTTCCTCACCGTATCTCTTATCCATCTCCATCTTCTTATCTCTTCTTCTACAGATAGTTGCTTCACTTTTCCCCCCTAGTCTTAACTGAAGATGTTGTTATGCCAGTAGATCTTTAACCTCCTAAGACCCAAACTCTTTCATGGCATGCATTTTTAATTTCTCTTTGCTATTTGGGCTGTTTGGAACCTGATGAATGTAAAAACAAAGAATTACGTTTTGTTTTTTTACCTGATTTTTCTTTCTGAGAAAAATAAGAACAAGTGGATATCAGGCCCTTATAGAGCAAAATTTAGTATTTTGGTCTAGACAACCCAAAATGTGATGTCCACATATGTGGACCCAGGTCCTAGGAGGTTAAAATTTTCCTTAGGCAGCTGTTGATAAAGGTATGTATCTTATCTTTACATACCCTCCAAAATTTTGCACTGTAGAGAAACACTGATTCCACAGTGGAATTATTGAGTTCCAGATGTTCTCCAGCTGTAAGAATGCAGCTCTTGGTTTGCCCATTCTCACTTTTACATCCGTGTCTGTTCCTCCCTGCTTGTAACCAAAGGAACCGACTTCTTTAAGCCTGGATTCTACGAGCGTTACTCCTTCTATGTTGGAAGCATTTGTTTTCCAGTGACAATAAAATGCAATAAAGTAATTCACTTAAATTTAGTGCAACGTTCACTTGCCAAGCTAGCAGCTTTGATATGGTTTCAAGCCAGATGCTGACTCATGATTTCTTCAATGCCTCAGTATTGCTATGCTAATACAAGCTTTTATCAATGAAGCGCTGCTCTTACTCGAATGAAAGAGCCTGCCACATAAATCAAATGATTATCCATTAGCACTAATAGCGTATTTTAATACAGATCCAGATTTATTTTTCAATTTCAATTAGAGTATTTACGCAACAAGTAAAAGGAGTCAATTATAATTAGAGCGTAATGTACATTATGGTAATATGAGGAAGCTGAGGCACCGAACTGCTTTCTTTGAAGGCTTTTTTCACAACCATGACGACCACGTTTCCGCTCCAGCCTGTTCTCACCATTCCCCACGAGCCAACTTTCTGCTGCCTCTGACTCAGCACACATCAAATCTTTCCTTTCCTTCAGCTATGACGACGCCTGTGCTGTGTGGTATGCTATAATGAAACATAACACGAGTCGTCACGGGGAGCGTAACCAGCATCGGCAGTAATGCTCAGAACAGATGTACTCTGAATAAAGTGTAAGTCATAAAGAGGCAATGTTTGTTAAAAGCCTTGTTGGAGAATAGATGAGCAGCAGGCATCATGTTGTTCTTTAGATTCTCCTCTAAAAGTTCACAGATGCTTGATAAAATGACTTTGGCTTCTGAGAACATAATCATAAATGGCACAAACAATCCCGTCATAAATCTGTTTGCAGCCTTGTCCTTGAATGGTGTTTTCAAGACTTTATTTCTAAAATAAAGTCCCTTTGACTCCTTTTCATCTGTTGCTGATCCAACAGGAGATTTACGCAATATTTTCTTTCAGGCTGCAGCTTTTATCCTGTTTTGTCTGTTACCTCAGGTGAAAGGTTTCCACTTTTCTGTAATGCAGCTGCCAGGTATTTAAAAAGCAGCAAAGTACAGCAACCTGATCACTCACACAGCCCGCCTCATTTCACTTACTGAGAAAACTAAGAAATTACCCACATCCAATTTAATTTTGTGGCTATCACCACATTAGTTTGGCAAAATATGAATAAAAGTGAGAAAACTAAAGGAAATACTGCTTCTAGTCAAACTGATCATTGTTTATCGCAGGTCTTTTTAGAGCGCTTCTTAAAACAGCACCTCAAAAGTCTTTACAGAAACCACATGCTCTGCAAAAGACGAGGAAAGAAATATAAGTCTATAAAGGCAGGTTCTTAAAAATATTTTTTAAAATATGGGACAGGCAAAGCTGACCTGACGGTAATGGGCATTAGAGTTACTGAGCACAGGAGCTAAAACAGTAAAAGCCCTCTAGTACTGAACCTGGATGGTGGGACATTTAAGAGCAGCTGAGTGGTCCTGGTTCAGAAATATAAGAAGGTTTGATGCTTTAAAATACTTTCAGCGTGCTCAGGAAAACGTTTGATTTCTGAAAGTACAGGCGGCCTCGACAGGTCAAATAAAATCAGAGGGAAAAATGCTAAATATTGTCAAAAGCCTGACTCCTTCACTTTGATGTATGTTTTGTCTCTGGTTTGACAAATGAGGTTGAGGTTAAGGTTAACCTCCTATCCTTAAACGAATCTATTTCCAAGGTCGAGAGTCTCCCTCTGATCTCTCCTCCTACTACTTACATAACTTTTATATGCAGAGAACATCCTTAACCAGTGTTAAGGAATAATACCACTTCATACCATTTCAAATTGACAAGCAGCAAAGTACTGCTAATTGCACACACACACACACACACACACACACACACACACACACACACACACACACACACACACACACACACACACACACACACACACACACACACACACACAAATTTGTAGATCAATTTTTTTAATTATAGAAATCTAGCTTAGAAAACTCGCAGAATATAGAAAAAAAACATTTGTAAATAAGGCATTTCCAGTTTGTTGTATCCCTTCAGGGGTCGTCTCAAAACAAGAATGCTACAGACACATATTGCTGCACTGTTTACAGTCCTACATCGGCACCTGTCAGCTACTGAAGGTCGTTTCCATTATAATGATTCTCTTTGTCAGGCCTACATTTAACATGCACGTGTATGAAAGACATTTTTATGCTTTTCTGATTAAAATAAACAAGCCACGCCTGTCCTATTAGTAATCACCTGCAGCTGAATATCATGTCTTACTCTGTGGTTTGCACAGCTCTTAGCAGACTGAGCATGTCACATTGAAATGAACTGACTGCATGAGTTTAGAAAACCATGCAAGTTTTGTAATTCACACCTATCAGCACTATTTGGGGACTGCACACACATACTTATTGGTTCCCTTTAGTAAATCTCGCCCTTGCTATCTTGCTATGATTTTGAATGCAACCCAAAAAAAGGTTGATAAACTCGCTCTTGTCTTTCTAACTTCTTTGTCTTCTTCAGGGATCACCACAGCCCATCATCTGCCTCCATTTCACCCTATAACAATAGCTTCTTCCCCATAGCATCATGGTATAACAATCAGGTTAAAAGCTCCACTGCCCTCTCAATTAGACATCTCCCAACCTCATCAGCACCAATCACCTTTCCACTCTTCATCCTCTTCACAGGTGCTCTCACTTCCTCCTTACTCATGTTCTGCCCTTCTGAATCCCTAACAGTCCTCTATCTGTGCTCTTCTATCTCTCTCATCATTTCATGCAGATCATTTTGTTTCCAACCAAATTATTTTATTTTATTATTTTATCTTCACTTTCTTTCCTGCATCTATTTTATCTCCCCTCGCTGTGGGCGAGAAATAATGCAGTTTTTAATCCACTAAATTTGAAGCTACACTTGCTAGTTACATTTAATATTAAAGACTTCACTTGAAAAACATACAACACTCTTAATAATTCTGAGTTGAGCTTACAAACAAGCATAGTGTACTTGGTGTCTCTCGCCACGTTTCAAATGAATTGTTGGGAGTTTCATTCATTACGGACCTCATTCAACCATGTAATTAATCTATTTGACTGACTGGAAAAAATTAAATGATCCGATATTTACACAAAAGTAAAGATTAAAGTACAAAGAAATGAATGAAAATATATGAAGCAGAACATAATTTTTTCATCTCTCCTTTCCAGTAAACTGACTCCTTGGCACCTGACATCTAGCTACCACAAACAAATGCTTCAGAGAGTTAGTTTTAACGATGTCATACTGTTATATTTTCCCTAGTACTGTTAATAATAAAAAATTTGAAGCCTCACACTTTTGCCTGTATAGTGTTTGTATTTATTTTTTTCTTGGTGCTGTTCTAACTTTAGACTTTTATAAACTTAAACAGAAGATAAAAAATAGCTTTTGCTTCAAAATGAGCACAATTTCAAGTGGGGGACCATCTCTAATAATGAGGGTTGGGTACACACCCACGACCAGAAGTTTTCATTTGAAGCCTGCTTTTTAAGCCTGAAGTTGAGAACTAAGTCCAGGGTTATGCGAGTCATTTACAGTGATGTACACTGTGAATCTATCCCCCACAATGAGACTGTCAATGCAGAGCTGTCTATAATGGCTGGTGGAGTTCAATCAGATCCACAAAATATCAACAAATTTGCCTCCAAGACATTTTACCTAATTTCCAAAACTGAAAATCAAGTTAAAGAATTAATTAGTTAGACAAGCTGAAGGAGATCCAGTCTGCATCACAGAGGCATAAATGTAAAAGGGACAGAACAAGACTTCCAGGCAGCGATCTAAAAGTCCAGAGGTGCACTGGAAGAAGATCTTGAAGGTGAGGTTTTCGACTATTCCCTTTAACCCCACTTTGTCCTTAATTTAATTACGATTAGAACCGCATGATTTTTCTCAAGCTGCAGTTTCTAAAACATGAGGTGTAAGTGTTTTATTATCATAACAATTAAATTAAAATATTCTTTCCTGTAAGCAACTCTTAGAACTACCAAATAACAATAAACATGTTTAAATGAACCAAAAAAGCAAGATTAGCATGAGCGAAATCATGTAATTGATGCGCAAACATCTCTGTACCAACCTTTTCATCTATAACAGCCATCATAAACAACATACGCTGATTATTGCCAAAGCCTGAGCAATTAAATTGTTCCAACTATGCAGCATCAAACCAACAGACCTGCTCCATATTTGGCGTAGATGTGAGAAACTAAGAGTTGTTCATTATCACCTTTTGTTGTCAACAAAGAAACTAACAAGGCAGGAGGAGGGTTGCCAAATCTTCCATTTCATTTTCCCAATCTTCTTTGCTCAGTGTTGATCTTTTTTGTTTATCTGTGTTGGAACTCAGTTAGCTGAAGTTTAAAATAATCCAGTTTTGTACGCCTATGCATCACTATAAATGACTGAACTCAAGGTTTTTGGTGTCCTTGTATCGGAATAATCATTTCCACCCACTTGTTTGGACATATTCTCTGTCATCTATATACTTTTTCTATACCCACATCTCGTCTCCTTAACACAGCACCAAGTCACTTCTATCTTTTCTGCTCCCTCTCTCGTCACTTACAAGCCTCTTTGAACATGTCTCCTCTCTTGACATCTAATCCATTACCTTTTCTTCGAAAGGAGAAAGTAAGAGTGCTGATAAAAGGATTGCCTGAAAAGCTGCCATTACTCTGCTTCGTCACCATCAACATGCACTTTGCCCTCTCTGGGTCATGTTGTGGGTTTTTTTAATATATCTTTTGAAGGAGAAGGTAGCTGTTTGTCTGCTTGTTTAGAGGTTGTGAGTATAACAGAGTTTAAAAACAAGAAAAGGGCCAAGATGGATACGAATGTTTAGTTCAATGTTTTTTTGCTGTAAAGTGGATCTATTATGAGCTTCCTTATTTTCTGTCTATATATGATGGATTCTCATACAAAAGATGGTCAAAATTTCAAATAATGTGCACAAATAAGCCCTGTCAACCAAAAGCTTCAAACCGCTGTAAATACTTAGTTTCAAAGTTTTCTCTATTCTTGACTCTGTATGATGTCATGTTGAAGGGATCAAATGTTAGGCTGACTTTATCCATCATCGTAAAGTCCAGGCTCACCTCCATATCAGCCTGTGTGACATCAGACGTTACATATTCAATAATCTCACTGCTCTCCTTGAACCTGTCTTTGTCTCTCTCCCCATTTCTCACCTGTACGACCGTTGTCCTCTGTCTTTCTAAAGACACAGATACGTTTACGTAGCCTACTGTTCTTCTTGAAACCAGCCCGAGTTTTCCACGACATTCCAGCAAATGTTAGAGGGCTTTCAAACCGATACAGGAAATGTTCCTACTTTTCATGACCATTCAAGCTTTTCTAATAACATTAAAAGAACATTTCGCTGCCTTTTCATCTTTACTTGTTTAATTTACGCCTTTATGTTCCTGAGCCGACGTCGAGAATCAATCAAAACACTTTAAATATCAATATGACACCTTTGACCACTCAACTTGTCTTAATTGGCTCCCTCACATGAAATATAGAAAAAGAAAATATTTTAGTGATGATTGAATTTAAGCCACATTATGCAAAATGCAGAAATTCCACAGTCACGGACACTTTATTAGGTACACCTTGGCTTGGACCCTGTTTTCCCTTCTGAACTCTTTTAATTTGTGATGGCACAGATTCAACAAGGTACTGGAAAGATTCCTCAGAGATTTGGAGCCACACTGACATGATAGCGTCATAAAGTTACTTCAGATCTGGCTGCGCATCCATGATGTGATCCTCATGTTCCATCACATCTCAAAGGTGCTTGTACTGGATTGAGATCTGGTGACTGTGGACGCTATTCGAGTACATCAAATTCATTGTCAAGAAACCAGTTTGAGCTGAATTGAGCACTGATATGAGGCAAAAATCACGACTCCAATGTTACTTTAGTAACCAGGATTAAAAATAAAATTAAATTAGAAATAACAAACAGGTAATTTTTATAATAATTTAAAAGTGAGTGGATTCTGTATACCAAATAACTTTTTTCCCACTGTCTAAAATGTGAGAACATGCAGCCCCTGAGTCAGAGTTAAAGAGTCTCTAACTGTGGAGCAGTGTGCAGACAGGGTTTATTTTCGGCATTATTAATTAAGTCATTCCATTACTTAACTATCTAATAAAATTATTCATGACTAGTATGCTGCAGGCCTACAGCAAGTCATCCAAAAAAGGGAAGAAAAAAAATCCCTCTCACTGCTGAATTAACTGAACATTTTAGTCAAAGCTCGTCAGCGAGACTGAGAGAATATGCTGAAGGCGTCTCACAGGTCCTGTGCAACAGGAATAAATGGCCTGGAAACACATCTGTGTACACAGACACAGATCACCTGACCTGACAGAGACCTCAGTCTGATTGGGAATATTCTGCCGCCCGCTCAGATGTTTCTATGGCGACAAGTGAACGAGTCGGTGTGCGCATTCAACCAGCAGCTCGGAAAGGTAATGAGCGAAAGAAGTCGACGTGACAAGCAAAAGCAACCGCGTAATGAATCTTAACCAGAAACAGTCCAATTACAGAAAAGGTGGGAGGGGTGGCAGTCGCACGTCTCATGGTGGAAGGCGGGAATGCCACTCGGATCTTTTATTTCACTTTCTGTCACCGTTTTAACAGATTCGCAGACAGCTTGACTTTCAGGTCAGTTTCAGACAGAATTTTTGAGACAAAAAATAATCATAATAAAAATACATCACTATAAATAGGATAAATGACAAGCCGTGTCACATTATTTTTAAGTGTTTTCTCACAGTCTCAAGCCTGAGCAGCACCGAGTCAAAGATTCTGATGAGGACAACGTGACTTTTCCTATATTAGGTCTGCACTCTGCACAAATTCTGTTGACAGAGATCAGCAGGGTCAGAAATGAGCGGCGGCACTGTGGTAAGGACAGAAAAAAAATGAAACAGGACTTCTGTTCCTTGCCAAGAGTTAAAATTACATGCACTTCTAAAGCATTGTATATTAAACAACAGCTCAACAGTTATGTACTATTACTGCTGATTTGGGTTTCTTGCATCTCAACACTCCTTGAAGAAGATGAACTTGTTTTTATTAATTAGGATTTATTTTGGAAAGTTAACTTCATGAGATAAAGTTTGTATTTTTCGCATTCTGACAGCTCAAATGCAAACACTAAAAAACTAAAAAGGAGCATTACACTTAGCTTTATTAGATACACATAGCTATAAGAATGCAGTCTAAAGCAGAAACCTCTGAGGAATAAAAAAGATGAATATGAAATGAAGCCAATACGGCAGGAGCCAACTACTGCAGTATTGAATTACACTTCTTTGAATGGCCAATTAAGCTGGCTGCAAATGTAAGTCCATTCTGATCAGCTCTCAGGCCGTGGTGAGTCTTATCGACAATAATGACGAATCAGTGTACAGAGACGAGGTACGACAGCGAACGGACTGCTGAACAAAACAGAAGAGACGATTGTTGACTTTAGAAGATCAGGGGTATCCACTCTCTGCTGGAAATATTGTAAAGGCCACAAAATTCCACAGTGTTCACCTGTCAAAAACACCAGCTTAATAGCCAAGAAGGACCAAGAGCGTCTCTCCTGCAAAGGCTGAGCAAAGTCCATCTCCTGCGCCCCCAGGCCTGTCGAGAGGTTCCTGAGCAGCTGCATCACTAGTATGGAAACTGCACAGTAACAGATCTCAAAGCACCCTGCAGTGCACAGTGAGAACAGCTGAGAAGATCATCCGAGGCTCTCTTCCCTTCATCACACACGTTTATTTTTCCACACAAACTGCATTTGAAAAACCCACCAGCATTGTGGATGACCCCACGTACCCCTCACACAAACTTTTACCCTCCTGCTATGTGGCAAGAGGTACCAAAATATTCAGGCCCTCACTGCCAGACTGTGTAACGGTTTGTTCCCTCAAGTCATCAGACAGCTCAATACTCAGGAAAGGGACTGGCAACAAAACTGCACAGACACACACACACACACATAGACTCCACTAAGTATTTGTACTCTGTATTATATTTTAATTATATATTGCCTTATATATCGCATCGTGTGCTCCTGGAGGAATGTTTTTTAATTTCAAGATGTACTGTATTATCTGTATGTTACCTATATAATAAACCTCGATTGGATTCTTTTTCCACAGGCCGTCGCTCTGATGAACACTTATATCACTCATATATTGCCTTTACTAAAACATCCAGTATACCTGCTGCTAAACTAAAGCTGCTGTATATAGTCTTTGTTGTGCATACATGTACAACTGTGAAGCTCCCATGTATATACTGTTTTTGTGGTATCCATCCATATTTATTAGTCTGTTGTGTTAAGTACATTGAAAACAATGGAGAAAAAAGGGCCTAATTCCTTGTGTGTGTACACATACTTGCAACAAAGATGATTATTGCTATGATATTGTTGAAATGACAGTCAAAGCTACTTTACTTGATTTTAATAACCCTTGTGTTGTCCTGGGGTCATTTTTGCCAGGATGTAGGGCAACAGGTGTATGGAAATCCCGAGGACATTACAGGGGTTAAATAAGCACCCTTAGAGCCTGAAACAAAGGCTACTACTTGTGCATTTAACGTTATAACAGCAGGCGCTGAGTAACATTACTCAAGCTGCTCGCTGGCAGACTTCCCAGCGGCACCTTTTACCCACCTGTCTTCTCCACCTCCATGGGCTCTGGCTCGGGCTGTTCCACAGGTCTACCATCCACATGTGTAAAAACGAATGGCTTCTCTGATGCCAGCATCAGTCCCTTCCCTTTGGGCTCCAACGCTGCATAGTGAGGCACCGACTTCCCCCTGAGGACCCTCCTCTTCTTCACCTCATACTTTTTCTCCTGACCTGCGTGTGGAAATCAAAGGACACAGTGATCCCTGTGTAAAGTAATCTTTTCTAAACTCAGACAGAGACCAGGAGGAGTAGAAAAACATCTCATGTCAAGAAGCACTGCATGTACAGAACTCCCAGCAGTCATTACAGAGCGTGCTCAAGCCACTTATATTAGAGGGGATTGTTTACTTCTGTAGGTATTTTGTGCAAGGTATTAGCTTTTCAAAAGATAAAGAATGTGCCTGCAACCTGATAGTCAAGCAAAGCAACTGTATCATGGTTCCTTTCCCTATTGGTGATTTGTTTTAATGGATAATGATGTCATCTTAAGGATAATGCATTTTTTTCCCCATTTACTCAGTAACTGCATCTTGGTGCGAGGATACAAGGATGTGTTGAAACTTTTAAGTGTAAGCTTTATGATCAGTCTGTAAGTTTATACTTATATTTTTTAAGTTAAAAGTTCATTTCAAATGTAGCGTTTATTCTATATCATCTCAAAATTACCAGTTTGAATGACTAAATTGAAATCTCTCTTTCATGGACAACTGACTGAGCTTCAGATTCAAAAAGCTGGAACCTGCAGCTGTTTATCTGCAGAATATAAAAAGGAGACCTTGTGACAAGAAGGCAGACCATTTGCTAAGCCAACAGGAAAAATAAATCTGTGTGAAAAGTGAAAAAGCAGCTCCTGGCTATTCTACATTAACATCATCCGCCACGCTGCCCTTCAGTAAGACCCTTCTACTGCTCCAGTGATTCTACTGGGCAGCTTCCAGGCTTGGGTTTGTGAATGTGAGCAGCACAGATTATCACTCAGTGAAGAAATCATGAATAAGTAATAAATGAAAAACATATACTCACTTTAGTATTTTAATATTTACATCTGGTGGCATTTTTATTAATATATGCATATATATGTTAATAAAGTAACTGTCATAGTGAGAAGGCTTTATCAGTATTACCTCTTGATTTTAATTCATGAATCTTTTACATTTCTACAAAATAAGCAATGTTTTAAACTATGCATTTAGCACTATTATATTTTAGCCTAAAATTAGTTTAAGATGAGAGGGGAAATGCTAAAACATCAAAAATGAGATATCAATAAACAGTTTTATAATCTCTTATTTATAAATCATAAAGACAGCGTTAAAAGTTTGGCTCAGAAAAACCTGGGCATGAGTTTGATGATATGATTTTGTGCCCTTACACATGTTTTATTACAGTGATTCCCAAAGTGTAGGACGTGGCCACCTGGTGGGCCATGAGGGTACTGCAAGTGGACCGCTGTAACAAAAGAAATTCACCTGGGAACTACACACAAGTACGTAAAGTTACATATTTATATAAATGTATTTATGTATCTAAAATGAATTAAAAAGTGGTAATAGGAGGTGGTTAGTTTGTGATATTACTCTCAATGCTCTTGTATTGATGTTTGTGTCCCGGTGGCAGGTCAGTCACACATTGGCCTTAACACTTTGCAAATGACTGGGTAGCATTAGCAATTTAATAGCCAACAGTGAATGGGGTTTATGTTTTTTAAAAAAATTTTCACGGAAATCCATCAGTTTCTCTTGTATACTGATTAGAGGGAAGAGTTAAGCTTGGGTGGGCACCGTGGGATTTTCTGGTTTTAAGTGGACAGCAACACTCTTCACTTTGGGAACGACTGTTTTATTACATGAAAAGTGACACTTCACAAAAGGTGGCCACCAGTCATATGTTTGAGGGGCTGGTGCCACTCCAAGTCCCCATTTGGCCATGTTCCTAGCCCAGACCAAATAGCCTTGATTAGCATTAGTAAAATATTAAGCAAATATCAAAGGGATGCATCTTTAAATCCAACAAAATGAAGAAGGGACTCTCGAAAGGCTGTCGTTTTTTTTCTACACAATATTTGACTCATCAGTCACGGTGGTATTCTTTCTCGGCAAGCACCGAGGACTTTAATGAAAATCTTTCTTGCCAATGTTTGCTTCAGAGTGCACTAATCTCATCTGGGACATAATATTTAAAGTCCATTAAAGGAAGAACATGACTAATACGCTATTACGGTTTAATTAAGAAGGGTTTCAGTTTTCTACTGAAACACTGTTAACAGAAAAAAAGGAGGCAAGGAAATTAAAATTAAATCACAGGCTTGAAACTGATATACTAATCATTTATGACACACTGGTCTTATCTTACTTCATGCTCGATTATCATACTCAGTCAATCATCGCACCACCCACCTTGTCCTGCAGTGTTGGCGACTGTGATCCACTCGAGAGACACTGAGTATCCACTTCCTTTGGTTTCCTCCGGGTCTTTCTGGACACGGAGCAGCAGAACCTCCATGCTGTGAACGCCAGCCTGGACGTGTGAGACGCTGTGGAGGATGGTGAAAGGTTCCCCCAGGTCTTCATTGAACAGTGGCTGCAGGCACAGTAACAAGATGATTTTTAGGAATCTAACAGGGTACTGCTGCCAGTATGGGAGAAAAAACTGTCACCAGAATTTTGCAAATGTAAAGATCCTCATGTACAGATATGCTAAGATAAAACGAGTGATTTAAAGTAAATGATCTGTAGTGCTACCAACACAAAGCCTCAAAATCCTACATCAAGTTGTTCTCAAGTTATCGTATTCACAAGAATTTCAGGTAACTTTAACTCCGACCTATGAGCTTGAGGTCAAAGTTAAAGGAATTCAAGCTCGTACAAGGTTTTTAGTAGATACACCTATGGGACCAAAATCCTAGGGGTCTTCCTGCTCAAGTTATTGCATTTATTCAGAAAACTTGACCTCTGACCTTGACTTTGAGATCTAGGTAATTGAAATTCAAACTTGTCGTGGATTTTTAGTAAACACACCTATGGCATCAATTTGAAGCTCCTACACTGCCTTGTAAGTATACCATACGAACGGCAGCACAGATGATCTAAAGTTTGTGATCATTGTTCAAGGTTAGTCTTTAGTCAGTCACACAATCTTCAAGACCACCAATCCCAGATGATTGGCGAGTGGTTGCTGAAGGTTGCTGGCAGTCATTATGTGAAATTGGTGGCTAAGAGATTATAGGGTGCTGCACCAAAAACCTTCTCATGATAGCTCTGATTGCTAGTAGACTGCCACAGTCGCCCATAATTTAATGGAAGATACTGAGTTGTTTGTCAAAACATCAAATCACCTTCGAACCACAGGCGATCAAAGCAGTCTGTTAGCAATCAAAGCAATCCCAATGACATTTGGAGTTGTAGAGGTCTTTACAACCAATTTCATCTAGTGACAGCCAGCAACCACTGGACTGCAAGTTAAAGAAATCAGTCGTGCAGCTACAAGTGAACAAACTATTTAATCTGCCACCCTGCTTTCATTGAGATTTATTTCGTTATTCAGCTCAAGCCTCTGTTACCTCTGCTTTATATAATCAATTGCTGTCCCAGACAGTCTGAATATTTGCCATGTACATTTAAATCTTCTTCGCAATTCTTGTTAATCATTTGAAACAAGTTAAAATGCAGCTGGAAATGTGACACAGTCTAAGCAGAGCTGTATTGTCTACTAAAAATAAGACTAGAATAGCTTTTGAATGAATTGACCAAGCAGAGATTTATCCTTGCATTATCTTTTAAAATGGAAGAAATGATAAAACGTAAATAGTTATACATATTAGTAGCTATAGGCACATGAATATAGCTGTGAGATGTTTTAATGGAGCATCAAGTGTTGCTAAATGGCTTTAAATGGTCTACTCTGCACTCGAAAACTGAGACATTTCTCTTTATTCTTCCAATAAAATGCTAATTCAAGCTAGTATTTCTAAATCAGGGTCTTCAGCTGTCTGGTTGAAGAAGATGATGCGATCCCAAGAAGCCCAAATTGAATGCATAAATATCTGGCTTATGAGACACTTTATTATTGTACAC
Source organism: Rhamphochromis sp. 'chilingali' (assembly GCF_963969265.1). Lineage (NCBI taxonomy): Eukaryota > Metazoa > Chordata > Actinopteri > Cichliformes > Cichlidae > Rhamphochromis > Rhamphochromis sp. 'chilingali'. The sequence continues at coordinate 28,775,051 of NC_137944.1, forward strand.
ATGAAACACACACACACTAACATAGACTGAGAGATGCAGCGTGCTTTGGCTGGTGTCCCTAAGTGCTGAATCTTAAAAATAGAACTCTGGACGTCGGTAACTCGAGGGTTTAAATCTTCATTATAAATTCCAGTCTTGAACTTTGCCTTCACAAATGCATCAAGTGTCCCTGTTCAGAGAGGGAACTCTCATTTGTAACCATTCCCCACTGAATTCAGCATAAAGCGCACAAAGACTTGCTTCCTTACAACTACAATTTCAATTTCCAAAGCCCGACCAAGCTTTTTAAACACAGAACGCTTGAATTGCTCCGACAATATCCTCTGGGGAATAATTAGACATTCCATAATCAAAAAAATACAATTATTGGCTATTATCTTATTAATAAACTTCTTAACTTGGATATTCAGTTTAATGAAATGTGATAAATGTAAATATTTTAACTTTAAAGGGTACTGACCCTTTAAAATCTGCTCTCAAAGTACATCTACCTGTATTTTTCAGTGGTCCTGGATGTAGAGCCCATAAAGAGATAACAGAGTATGTTCACAATGGATGCAGAATTTTTCAAAGCGGTTCAATAACATCAGTGTAGCTGATCCACCATTATAAAGCTGTTATGTACTGTTACAGTTTTGACTTGGTTTTTCAAATGTCACTCTGGCCAAAGGAGGATTTTTTTCATTTAAATATTATCCCAGGTGTCTGTTCGTCATGGAGCCCAAGGCTGTCCTTTTTGGCCTTTGAGTTACTACTTACTGAATGTGAAATTTTTAGAGCACCATCTGCCATGCTCACAAAAAAAGACATTTCTATTATGAACAAATCGAGTGAAAAGATGGAGCCTTACAAAGTGTGACCATGTCTGAATACTCTCCGACTTGCCCATCTCGCTCTGATTTTCACCCAAATCCTTTCGCTTCCCACTGAAGTCCACTCTTGCAAACATATAGTTTCATAGTGCATGAAACTATTAATCACAGTCCTCAAATCAGTATTTAAGAGTCACCATAATGTTGCAAACATACACAGTGTCAGATTAGTTTGCGAAGGATGGCTAAGCTTACCAAATTAGGGTTTCTTTCCTTCGGTTGCTTGGGTATACTGTATTCCAGTTTATTCTGACAAAGCTAAGAATAACACATTTAATCAAGCAGTATTTCAACTAATACTTTATTTAATTGCAATCCTTTTTGAAAGGCCACCATCTGCTGACCAAGTTGGCTTTCCTTTTAGACCAAGAAGCTACGTCCATTTCTCATATATAGTTTATTACCGTCACCAGCAGAAGTGTCTCACTAGGACCACAGGTACATTAGAGCCCATGAACAGGTCAAGTTATGCCCAATAATTAATGTCTAATTATCTTTTGACTGACTACTAACCCAGCTTCTCTTGTGCAGTACTGACAAAGATATTTAGTGACTCAAAATTACATCATCAGAGACATTTGGACATTCAAAACACCTCCAATTTTGCCCAGTTTTGACCTAATTTATGACAGCTGTGAACACGCCAATGAGCTAGTGACTAACTGACTTAACAACTGTCAGTTGCAAATGCTAATAATTAATTGTGCTAAGCCAAGAAAGCAGAAGAAAAAGCAGCACCGGTATTACAATAGTACACAGAGGGAATTCAGGTTTGTGTCTTTTTACCTTCACTTCAGCGGCAAAAAATATTTCAAACACGTCTGTGCGTCACTTACAGCAGTAAACACCACGTCCATACTTACTTCCCACTTCATATGGGAGCTGTCTCCCCTCTTGCCTGTGCGGAGGAGGTACAGTCGACCGCTACCATCCGACAGAGCTGCCCAGGTCGCCGAGGTCAGGCTGAGGGAGGCGCAAAGACGATCCTCACACTGGCTGGACTCGACGTCTACACGGTAGACCTCTCTCGGCTTCCCCAGGGCGGTGTCCTGAATTCAGAACACAACAGACCCGTAAGCCAGTACTGCATTCATAAAAAAAGATTAGGCCATTTAGATTCATTCCTATCTGCAGAGGAAATCTCAGTGTGCTGGTGTATGAGAATGAAACAAAGTCATTGTGTATTTGATTACTTGATTAAGTCAGTGCATCAAATTTCAGAAACAACAGAAAAATGCCTATTTTAATATCTCAAAGTGCATGTTCTGTCCAGTTAACACTAAAAAAATACATTTATAATATGTTAACACCAATTACTGTACTGCTTGACTGTTAAGGGGAGGAGGGATGGATGAATGGAATAAAGACCGGATATCAAGTAAGCTCATTTCAGTGCTCTAGATGGAGAACAACATGGCAAAACTGATTTTGTCACCACTTCAGTTTAGCATTAGAAAATATTGTAGGATACTGGGAAATATGTGATGCATGCACTCTTACAGCTAACATCCAATCAAACAATAAGAAGTCCAGTCATGAATCACAAAGAGCATCACAAATTGCGTGAAGACAGAGTTTTTCAAAAGGACTGTGGAGAAGCTACCCCGTTGTTGCCATGGAGCGTGGCACGGCACATTATATCGCTACACCTTTGGTATCACTTTCTCCAGCATCCGTGCCGTTAATGCCCTGAAACGGAGTGTGAAACGTCTATGTGCAATGTGCCGAGCAACCGAGCACAAAAGGCTGAAGGATGATAATTATCATGTGATCACTGTAATTAGAATTTGAGCAACACTTTTCCATAAATTTCATTTAATGGTGCCACTGAAAACCAGAAACACTGTCTCGCAGGATTACAGTGTGATGATCATCAAAGAAAAAAACTCCAGTGAGACACCAATTATGTCTAATTATGGTCAATGATGACTAAGACATAAAAGAAGGCTCGGTGGAAAAGGTCATGAGAACGATTTTGCTCCTCATCTCAACATCTTGGTACGGGGTAACAATACCAATCAGAACCTTGAGTCAATTATATAATCGCTCCTGTGATTAACTGGAGACCTACAAGGGCTCATCCAAACTTTATGTGCTCGGGTGATTCATACGACAGACAAAAGACTGCACAGAAAGTTGTGGTTCACACTAAATACTAAGAGCCACGTTTATTCTGACATTTATTATTTTGCATCTTGACCAAGAATAAAAAGAGGTTAGAAATAATGTTATATAATTTAACATAACTTTTAAAACTCTTGTGTTTCACAGACATCCTTTCTCTTCCCACAACCTGCTGATGCTCAAGTGTTTGGTCACCACCTACTGGCACATCAGGCGCATAAAAATCCTTCACTGAATACACCATCACAACATCAGGTCCATAATATGAAACGTTATATAATGGAAACATAAAACAATACTATAAAACAAAGACCTAAATTTGCCTAAAATCATTTGCAAAGACTCCAAACTTAGAAGTGATTTAGGAAAACTCTCGATTACATAAATTCACATGGTGAGAGTTAGATTTCAGGTTAAATCCATTTGTCATGATGGTAAATTTAATCCTTGATCTAAATTATTATAATAAATAAAATTCTTCAGCTTCTACGATTTACTGTTATAATACATGGGAGCTCATCATGTCTGTGAATGCTCTACGATGTGAAAAATAAAATAAACTGCTTCACAGCATGAGGCTGTGAAAGCTATCAGCGTGTTGCTCTGCTGATGAAGGTCGAGTAGACCCAACTTGCATTTTTCCAGCTCCGAAACACTTTAGCTATGATGACTTTGTCAATGCTGGGTTTATTATAAGATGTAACAGAATACTGACTAGAATCTTTACCCATGAAACATGTAACCAGCAGCTTTAATTACCTCACTGTTATTCTGAATTTGGAGCACATACTAATGGCACTAATGTATGCACATGATTGACCTGTGGCTCGTTTTTTCTACAGCTGCCAAACCAAACTGTTATTATGCTGGCAAGTTAACTACCATTAGTCAGCTGTAATTAACCACACAGTGTAATGCTTTAACTACTCAGTTTGTCTTAAGTGTTACATTAAATTTTATTCCTCTAACGCCTAAAAAGATAAATTAACCTTATTATGCAAAGCGCAAAGACTTTATTTAATCACCAGGATGAAAAAAAAGTGGCAAAGCTTCTTCTTTCTGCCAGTTTCTCCTCTGCTTAGGGAACTCCTAAGTAGACCCTGATTAATACGCTGTCAGGGCTGATATATTATGTATTAGCTATTTACCAATATATCAGTATCTGTAATTATAAAAACCAATAAACGTACATTTAAAAAGTACGGAAGAGACAGAAGAAAGGCCCTTTCAACCATGAGTGTTGTAAAGTTTTGTCAACCTGAGGGCAACACGTGTTTGGAACGCCACAAACAAACCAACCAAATGATGCGAACAGAGCGTAAACATTAATGTTTATATGTTTGTTTGTTTTCAAGGTGCCTGTATTTGTATAGCACTTTACTAGACCTTTTACACATCCAGTCATCCACCCATTCACACACACTGGTGATGGCAAGCTACATTGTAGCCACAGCCACCCTGGGGCGCACTGACAGAGGCGAGGCTGCCGGACACTGGCGCCACCGGGCCCTCTGACCACCACCAGTAGGCAACGGGTGAAGTGTCTTGCCCAAGGACACAACGACCGAGACTGTCCAAGCCGGGGCTCAAACCGGCAACCTTCCGATTACAGGCGAACTCCCAACTCTTGAGCCACGATGACATTACATACTTGTGTTTTTGTTTGTTTGGTTTCTTTTTGCGTAGGAAAAACTCCAAGCAAACTGAGCACACTTACCATGTTCATGTGTGGAACAATGAGCAGCATCACGTAAAAATAGTGCAGTTGTGAATACACCTTAGACGTCAATGGAGGGGCAACAATCATAAATAGGCCAAAAAACAAGAGGATTTGCAAACTCACCAGCGTAACGGTGAGATTAAGGACCCGTCCTTTGCAGTCCACAAAGTAAACACTGTCCTCATACCAGGGGTCTAAATGCAGGTAATTATACATGCCAAAGGCACGCATGTGTTCCAGGGTGTACTGAGTATCCTTCAGCTTGACCTCCTCCACGGCTGCGGCAGATATGAAAAAGAAAAGATTAAATATGGCAGTAATCAAATTTCTGTTATTTATGTTTTTACTTAAAAAGCAGTTTAACCTTCTGCCTTTCCTACAGTTGCTTTGTGGAAAGTGTTACATATGTCTTAACATATCTTAATATTTCAACATTTTACTCTAAGATGAACTATTGGTGACAAAAAAACTGCAATTAACTATTTTTACAGCTACTATTTGTCTGAATTATTCCCACTAAATAAAGTATTGTTGTTGTTTTTTAAAGCACATTAATCACCTTGTAATATGCATACCTGCATCTACTGTGAGTGGATGTCTGTGCAAAGTGTAAGCACCTTTTTATATAAGTAAGACTGTATCCAAACCAATGTTATAATGAATTCTCCTGTTAGGCACACACTTCATAGATTCTTGATTTTTGGCCCACACTAGCTGTTTTATAATCTGGATAAGAGACGTAGTAGAAAACACCTGGATGCAACTCAGGTGAGCTCAGCTGGCCTGTTTCGATTAAAAGGAATTAGCAAGCTTTGGTATATGATTATGCAAAATATCGTTTTAATCACTAAAGTACATTTCTGGATCAGCAGCCCCACCAATTTAGTATTGTTCAAACTTAAGTTAAGATCTTGAAGTTAAAACACGTATTACAAAACTAACCTTATAACGTAAAGTAGGTGCAAGCTCCCTATGATTGTTTTTAAGTTATTTAAAATTGGTGCACTTGACTTGTCCTGGCAATATAAATGAGTTATGTATGTGTATGCAGTTCAAACTGTAGTAATTAGTCACTTCAGCGTTAATCTGTTAATTTTCAGTGGTTTAAACAATGCTATTGTTCAGATTTTTCTTAGTGATCATGTGAAAGCTCATTAGGTTACAGTGGTGGGCCTTAAGATCTCATTCTGAGCCACTGAGCTACAGATACAGCTGCCAAAATATTATGTAGCATCAACAGCTGACGTCGTCACGTAGTGGCAGCTAATAAAATGTCTGAGATAATGTCAAATAACTTACATTGCTATTCCTATTTAATGTTATACTGGACAGAAGTTATACTGGACCTTTATCAGGGCTAGGCTAGCACACTTGCTAACTGCACTGCATTAAGTTTTTCTCACCAGCATCCAGCTCTATGTTGTACGTCGGTATGGCGTCCAAGGATAACCTGTAACTCTCAAAGTTTGGGTCCAGCAGGTCTCTGTTGACCTTTAATGAGTAGTTAGACGCAGTCATGTCTTTTTCAATGAGACTGGCTTATTGACAAGTTGATGACAGCCTGTATGCAGCAAGAGGAGGAGGGTGAGGTGTAGCCAGCGTGATACACATTTCCTGTGTTTTCGTCATTGTTTTCACACACGGAGCTATTTTACGGCGGACAAAACCTCCCAGGGCGCAGGGGAAGTTGAGTCCTGAGCTAATTTCTCTTGAAATGCTTAAGTAACTGTTTTAATGTAGTGTTTTCAGTTTAAATGTATTGTATTATATTTGTTGTTATTAAACAGGTATTTTGAACACTAATGAGACTATCATTGGTTATTCAGGTTGACGTTGAAAGATTAACCGCTCCAAAGCCGGAACTTTTAAGCGTTGAACGTTTTTAGACGGTTCAGTTGCGTAAAGGGACCTTATGTTCCCCAGCTGATCCTTCTCGATAACGGTAGCGGCTACCTGATAGGGGGCTAAATTAGACATTATAATATATGTTTTTATTACTCTCTTTCTTCCGAGCTGACTGTGTCGGTGTGTGTGTTTAATTTCAGGCGGATCATGAGCAAAGATTCCCAGATGAGGGCTGCAATAAATCAGAAGCTGATAGAGATGGGGGAACGGGAGCGGTAAGCGAGTCTTTCGCTGCAGTGATTTGATGCTGGATGGTTTGGCGTGGTTTTGAATTGCACAGATTAAGCCACATAATGTGAATTAAATGTGTGGCCGCAGGTTGAAAGAGTTGCTCAGAGCGAAGCTGGTGGAGTGTGGGTGGAAGGATCAGCTGAAAGCACACTGCAAAGGTATTTGACTTGTTCTTATGTTTGTGTCCGGTGATGCTGTCGTGGTGCTATAAAAACAAAAGTCACTAAAGTCATTACCTCCCGTTTGAGCCAGATGTGATCAGAGAAAAGGGCCTGGAGCATGTCACAGTGGAGGACCTGGTCACAGAGGTCACACCAAAAGGCAGAGGTACAGTACAGATGTTCAAACGCAACAGCAGGGGGAGGAAGACTGTTAGAAGTGATGAGCATACTCATTTGCATCGTTGGTTTAGATGTACAAGTCAATTTATTTATTTAGCACTGCACATAATCTTTAATACATCTTTGTGCATGCTAACTAACAAACTGCTAATGTTGTAGGTCAGCACTACTTATTGATTACAGCTCTTACAATTTCAGGTTTCCCTGATATACAGTCTTGAACCACCCCTCACTCCTTTATATTTTTCTTCCAAGGAGCCAGACGCTGTATTTTCTCTAAACTGTTTTGAAGTGGTCTTCAGTAGTAGTTCTTCAGACTTTCTGAAGGTCTTTCAGAGTTTGTCTTTGGACATTGACTGCCCATTTGAAGAACACTTTCAGATGTCTCAGTCATTTTAAGTGAGCTTTAGCCTAAAGAAGATGGCAGTGTTTCTGGATCATTTTCCATTATTTGGGCATATTGGATATTAACCATTATTCGTGCATGGCATGGTGATTTCTGGAAATGTTTCTGAGCTTCGTAGGAAGTTTTAGAAGGAGCTGGTGCCTCTTAAAAGTCATTTTATCTACCAGGCCAACACTATAACATACATAGAAAAAATATTAGAAACAGCTGACAGGATGACAACTTCTGACAATAAAAGTATCGTGTTGTGTGAGTATGTAAGTTTCTATTTTGTGTTCTGACTTATCTCTCTTCATCTCTTCATCTCTTTCCTCTGCAGCACTTGTACCAGACAGTGTGAAGAAAGAACTCCTCCAGAGAATCAGAGCTTTTTTAGCTCAACATGCAACCTTGTGAATGACACACTTCCCTTTTTTTTTTTTTTGTTTGTTTGTTTTTACTCACAGTTGATCCACGAGTGAAATCCAAACTGTTGTTTATTATGTTCATTTTAGTGCTAATTTTATTTTTTATTGTGTGTTTTCATATTGATTTTTAGTTTATGCTGCAGTTTTGGAGAAGAAAAATAAAGTCATGCCTATTTTGGTCATTCTTGTTGTAATTGCTACCTGTCTGGTTGATCAAAACCCAAAAGTGCAGACAAATTAAGTCTTAGTGCAAAAGGCAGTGGACACCCTCGACCGGTCCCCAATCTGTTGCCCATGTCGAAAAAAACAAAAACTTATAATTGCATCATAAACTTTGAAATGTTATTTATTTACAGTTGTTGAGAAAATACACCCCAGAAATAATAATGTTGATTGGCAGTAGGTTTTACGGATCAGGAGTTAATAAAAAATGATCTGGTCTTAAACACATCTTGAAATTAGATAAATATTATCTCAGATAAATAACAAAACATAACTTGCTACACAAAAAATACAAAAAGAGTGTGAAAAAAAGTACATCATTACTGCCTCCATAGGAATTAAGAGGCTAAGCAGCTGCTAATCAAATGCACTTGAATAGCTGATCATCAGCAAGTGTGAGCACCTCTATAAAAGTAGAAGTTTTGGCCGTTCCCTGCTCTGGAGCTTTCAGGTGTGTGTTAATGCAGTGCCATGGTGGAAGGACATCAGCAATGATCTCGAAGAAGCACTTGTTCCAACAGTCTTGGAAGTTTGTAAAGGATATTTCTAAACATTTTGAAGCTCATCATTCTACGCTGAGAAAGATTAGTCAGTCACAAGTGGAAAATACGTCATAGCGTTACTATGAGAGGACATCCCAGCAAATTTTCCCCAAGGAGTAATGCTTAGAGAAACTTTGATATATGAGCTACAGCTCAGACTCTACAGGCCTCATTTAGCTTGTTAAATGTTAAATTCTCAATTTGCTGTTCATACCGCCGTAGTGCAGGCAAAATGAAAGGGTGTTTGTTCAGGGTCTTAAAAATATTAGAACACACGCACACACACACAAACATCATGGAAACACCCCACTCTGCACAATCAGACACACATGCATCCCAGATGCATCACTGTAAAATAGTCTCTTTAAAAGAAAAAAAAAGATAACTATATAAATAAAGAACTGAGTAAGAAAGATAACTAATTAAAACTAATTCTAAAGACTGCTGGGTATAGTACTGTACATAACCAAATCAACAGTTCAGCATTCTAACAGCTTGTGGGAGGAAGCTGTTGGAGGCTTCCTCCAACAGCTATAACCGTTTGCCTGATGGCAACAGTTCAAAGAATTGAGGGAGTGTGAGGAGTCATTCACCATTTTCAGTGCACTGCTCCTGCTGTGGCTCTCGAAAAGCTCTTGGACAGAGGGGAGGGAAACTCCAAGGGCCTTCTGAGCTGCTCTAACTATCCTCTGCAGTGCTGTTTTGTCTGACATACTGCAGTTGGAATACCACGCTGATATACATGTACCATATGTCAGAACATGCCTCTGTCAAAAAGTCCTGAGGATGCTGGAGGGGACAGAGGCTTGTTTCACCCAGTCCCTGCTGGGCCCATTTTCTGATCACTGAGATGCTCTTGTCCCAGCTCAGGTGCTTCGAGATCTGAACACCTAAGAACCTGATGTCTTCTACTCTCTCCACTGGGCAGTCGCTGATACTGAGAGGAGCGTGCTGGATCCGTATCTTCCGGATTATTCACTCTACACCAGCCCACAAGATGTTCAACTTCTTTCCTGTACATTGATTCATCATTTCTGCAAATCAGTCCCACCACTGTGATATCATCTTCATACTTAATAACTAGGTTCCCCTCATATCTGGATACACAGTCATGTGTTAACAACCTGAACAACAGTGGCCTGAGAACACATCCTTGAGGAGATCCAGCGCTCAGCATGGTGGGTTTGGAGATGTTTCTCCCAAGACATGTGTGGTGTTCAGGCCCAGTAAGTGGAGTTTCTCTAGTAGTCTCTGTGGAATGGTGGTGTTAAACACTGAGCTAAAATCAATATATAGGAGTATGGCATAGGTCCAGATGGGGGATGTCTGAGTGCAAGGTGGTGGTTAATGCATCCTCTGTGGAGTGGTTAGGATGATAAGCAAACTGGAGCAGGTCAATTGATGCAGGAAGGGTGGCTTTGATGTGTGGTTTGATAAGCTGTTCAAAACACTTCATCACAGTTGGCGTCAATGCGACGGAACTGTAGCCATTTAGACAAGATAAAACTGGTTTCTCTGCTATTGGCACTATGGTGGATATTTTGAAGCATCTCGGTGCGGTGGCGTGACTGAGGGAGACGTTAAAAATATCATTTAGGACATGTGCCAGCTCACCAGTGCAGTCCCTGAGCACATGTCCTGGGATGTTATCTGGACCTGCAGCTTTCCGTGGGTTGACCCTGGCTAGGGTCCTCTGGTATCTGCTGCACTTATAATAACAGCTGGCCCTGTAGATAATGGAGGAGAACCCACTTTCCCTCTGTATGTTCGGTTTGATGCCTGGAAGCATGCAAAGAAGTTATTGAACCTGTCCGGAAGAGAAGCATCATCTTTATTGACCCCTTGCAATTCATCAGTGCCTGTACTCCCTGCCATGTTCATCTGGTGTTTCCTGTCTCGCAGAGGTGTCTCTCGCAGACCTGGCCACAGGTAGAGCAGTCTCATGCTCCACCAGGGTCTCTGGTTGCCACGTGCAGTGAAGGCCTTAACTACAGTGACATCCTCTTAGCAATGTAGCTGTTTACTGCCTCTGCGTGCTCTATGTTTATCTGGTCTCCCTGCGAGGCTGCTGTCTTGAACACCCCCCATTCGGTGTTCCTAAAGCAGTCTTTAGTGCCGAGGCTGTCCTGAGGCTGCCAGATCCTGGTCTGTTTTCTCACTGGTCTGCTGCACTTCCAGAATGGTTTGTAAGCAGGCTCAAGCGTAACAGAAAGGTGATCAGAGTGGGTGAGGTGGGGGTTTGCTTATTATAAGTACATGGAGAGTACCTGTGTTGAAGAACAACGTCATGTCATTGCTCAAAGACATTTTGATAACAATCTCTTTCCTGGAAGGGGTTTGTTACTTTACATTTCTTTTAAATACCTTGAAGGTGTTTTGTTGGATTCAAGTCAGGTGAAATAGTTAAAACAACTTTTTTCTTTTTGTTCTTGAAACACTCGTGTGATTTTTGACAATGTGCTTTGGATGATTATCATGCTGAAATATTTCTATGATGTCAGGCTTCTGAAGGTAAACAGAGGTTTGGCATTCGTGATTCCATCTGTAAAGTCATGAGGACACCCTTCGAATTATTTCATATTTATGAATATTACACCCACTTTGGTGAATTTAATTAAGCAATCTTTCTATGCATTGTTTGGATTTTTTAAATAGACATAGTCTAAAGGAAAACGGGCCACCAAGAGACTGGTCTGTAATCTGTCAGTGAACTATGTTTGACATTATTATTATTATTATTATTATTATTATTATTATTATTATTATTTACTGTTTGCCAGTTTTAGATCTGTTTTCTTTTTATGGTTCAAGGCACAAATTAGTTGAATAGGAAATCTACAATTAATATAAGGTTGCAAGCATCATAAGGAGTTTTATTTATCATTGTTATGATCACAGACAGTTTTGCAAACACTCAAAGACTGAAATGCGAAGCACTACTGTACGATATGTTTTATAAATGAAACGTGGAAAAACATGACAATAACAGAATAACATGAAGACCACTTCAAGAGCACATTGTGCAAGTGGAGAATGATTGCACTTTAATGCAAATTTAATCCAACGGTCATGAAACGGTGTGAAAAAGTCAAAGGCTACACAAAGACCATATTTACTGAAGGACTGAACAAATGCAAAACGTGTATAACTTTGCATACTTTAGCTTTTTATAGCTCCACTTCTTCCTCCACATGTTCATCGCTAATTACGTCCCGTGTTCATGGAGCCATTATTTATCACGGTTTTTGACTCACTTTCGCTTTTGTTTTTAAATGCAGACATCTTGAAAATCTGATAAATGCAGCAAAAACTTCTTCCAGTCTCCTCCCAGTTTCAGGTGAGGGGCGGGACCCTGAGCACGTTATAAAAAGGTAGTGCGCGTCCCTGAACTGACAGTTTCCCAATCAACAGGTAAACAAAATTTTCTCACAGCAGGTGAGTTTTGTTCACTTAAATGTCACACTGGAAAATGGAAAATACAATTTTTTAAAATAATATTTGTTTTAATAATTGTACATTTTACCACATATATTTATTCTATGGCTGTCAATAAATTTCAATTATATTTTTGTTATAAATAGTACTTTTGTGTCACGTGATTCACAATCGGTCGAGAGAGGGGCGCAGGTGAGGCAGCAAAGTAACCTGGGAGCTCTTCAGGATGGAGGTCAAGTGGAAGGCTGCAGCTCTCCTCTTCGCTCTTTGGTGTTGCTGCGGTAAGTTAAGTCAACTTCTATTCTAAACTCAGTTGTTTTAGCTCGCTGTTCACACTCGAGGAAAAAAGATTTCTCATGCGGTTTTAATTCAATTTTGCAGATGCTCAGCGCATAACCTCCGTGTCCCCACGCATAGGAAGCGTCAATGGAGCCACACGACTCACCATTCAAGGAGATGGTAGGAGATCCGTAATGAGGTTTAGAAGTAAATTTAAAAAGTAGTGTGGGCATTATTTTACTTTGTAAAACAAGTTATGATGGATTCTTAGATATAAGTCAATTTTAAGCTATTCTGTAGCTAAAAGATGCAGCTGAAGAAGATTTGTTAATGCAGTTGTAACTGTCCTGAGAGTCCTTGTGCCTGCTGGCCTGGTGGGATGATGCTGAAAGATGTGACTCTAAGCCTCAAAAACAATTACCTTCTGAGATTTTGTTGCCCCCTTTTTTCCCTTCCAGGTTTTGCACAGGAGCGGCAGTTCCAGCTGAATCCAGTAGACGACATGTTTGGAAACCGTGTGACCCTGGTGTCAAACACCCTGTCAGTCCCCTGTGATGTGGAGAGAGACTCCACACACCGCAACCAGATTATGTGCTACACCAGGTACAGTCCAGGCATACTTTAGCAGCACGTCTGTATTTACTTATTTCACAAGTTACTTAATTATTTCACAGGCACTTTATATTGTCACTTAAAGACCCTACAATAATACAGAAAAAAACCCAACAATCGGACGAAAAGCTATGAGCAAATACTTGGCAACAGCAGGATAAAAAACTCCATTTTAACAGGAAGAAACCTACGGCAAAGCCAGGCTCAGGGGAGGCGCAGTCATCTGCTGCAAGTGGTTGGGGGTGAGGGAAGGGAGACAGGAAATAAAACACTTTGCCTAAAATAAGTTCCCCTCTGAGCGCCCCTAGTCGTCCTTGTGAATAAAAGATTAATTAACTTTCTAGATAACTTAGCTATAATAGCTGTTGTTTAATACTGGTTAATTGATTAGTCCTTGCATATTGGCTCATTTTTACCAAAACTTTGTACTGTATGCATAATGTATGTATGTGTAATTGTATAGAATCTATATTTGCATATTATTGCATAAAGCTAGAAAGTGGAATTTTATTCCAGTTTTTCATTTTTTATATTACATTTAAAAATAACACAACACAACTTGTACAAACCCCCTGCAGAAGTACTCTGTAATATGAGTCTTAACACTGAGTATTTGTTTAGTTAGGAGTCTGGCTGTTGATGTTCAATATACTGAATATTATAATGATGGCTCTTTTTTAAAGCTACTTCCTGCATGTCATTGCCATCTAAAATCATTTCTTTGTCTCTCACAGACCCATGCCATATGATTATTATGAAATCCATGTCAGCGTGGATGGTGTTCCCATTCCAGACAACAGCAAGTGCCGTTATAGTTCGCTCTGCATCTTTACAGTAAGTCTGTGTGCAACACATACTTTCATTTATCTGTGTTTTGGATTTGTTGTGGTCATTGGTTTTTTTATCACCTTTACTTTAACTCTTTTCAGACTGTTTGGTATCGCACGCCTACTATTGGATCTCTGAGTCCAGTCAGTGGTCCTCCAGGTAACGTGTGTGCTGCATTCAGTTATTTTACTGAGTTCACTTTGAACTTTTGTTAAACCCACTCTAATGACATGGCAGGCACATTGGTGACCGTGTATGGACGTATCTTTACCGATGTATATGGAAGCAACACAGACTTGAGCTCAAATGGAATCAACGCCAGATTTCTGAGGTAGAAAATGTTAAAATAACTGAAATTGTATTTCTGTAAACCAATTAATCTTACCAAAGCAGCAAAAAGCAATTTTATAAAATGAAAAAAGGTCACGATTTGAAGATAATCTGTTAATATTCTGTAACAGATCCAGCCTCATCCATCAGTTTTCTTAAACTTTATTTGTACACCTCTGTAATCTTCTTTTTATTGCAGATCCTACATGGGAGGAATGCCTTGTGATCTGCTTAAACCCAACTCAGATGAACGGTAAGTTGTTCACCTGCGTGCTTTCTACATTGAATATATTCAGAGCACTATAAAAGAAAAGAAAAGTTATTTCATTTTTTGCACAATATATCTTAAGGTATAACCTCCAACTGGTTTCTCAATCTTCACAAATGGGATACATGAGCTGCAAAATGACGGGGACGTTTGTTGGTAGGCTGGCTTTCTTCACACTGAAATTACAGCTCTTCTTAATATATGTCACTTTCAAGTTTTCCAAACAACCCTTTAGTAATATATTGTGTATCCAACAGGTCATCAAAACCTGAGTTACATTCTTGATGCAGACTTTGGGAGGTAAAACACTTCAATTGTTTAATGTAAAATTTGTGGCTTCTGAACATTTTTAGCTGTTGCAGATGATAAACTGAAAATTGTGCTGAGAAGAAGCCATTCTTTTTTCTTTATAATCTGTAGGAGTCAGGCAGTGAAGAAGCTCTACAGGGTTTCAGCTTTGGGCAAGCTGTCCATGTTTCAGACCTTTGCAGGTACTTAGGAGAGCAGATATTTGTTGTTCACGATGATTCAGTTCTTACATTTAGTATTTATTCCTTGTTTTTGTCTTTTTCTTAGAGGTGACAGGGGTCTTTCCTTCAGAGGGTAGCATCATGGGTGGAACTCTGTTGACCGTTCAGGGTCGTTTTTTTGACGAAACTGATCAACCAGCACGCGTTCTCGTTGGAGGTAATCGTCACCATCGGAACAGAAACGCATAAAAACACTAACCAGCAACAGCCGTGTCAACTTGTTTTCAGCACAAAGTGTTCAGTATGAATGGATGAATGATACACGCGTTTCCACTAAACAAATTTCTATGTGTTGTTCAAACTACAAGGCACGCAAAGGTGATTATCCTTGTCAACACAGCAGCATGTCAGCATGTGTTGAAAACAAAACCACTGACTTGTCAGACAGCAGAGGAAATAACTTTCCAAAGCACAGAAGCACAGCACACCATGACATTGTGAGTCATGTAGTATGCTGCTGACTTTCAGTTATGGTACATATGCAATAATAATAGATGTGAGACTGTAACTGAACTGTAAGACCCAATATGTAGACAACAGATATGGAATCACCATTTAAAGGCATTCCTCTCCACAAAGATAACGATACAGATCACTAAATTCAGGTGTTTGCAATGCATTGGAAATGTATGTCAGCTGTGATGTGACACACAAATGATCAGTAACAGACTGGAGAGTGTAATGTGGAGACGAATTATTTTTTTTATGAGCTTTACAGTTAGAAAATATGAAACCAAACAGTAATTTATTCTCTAAGTATTTATATATTTGCATATTTGAAGTTATAGATGATTTTAAAGATGTTAAATGCAGAAATAGCCATTGAATTGTCAGCTACAAAACATTACCAGTTAGAAAATTGTACAAATGTATGATGGTAGAAAGAAACAAAGAAATAAAATCTAAGTGGTGATGGAAAAAAAACATATTTGCAGAAAAATATATTCATACATCGTAATAAATTAGATTTATATTTATTTTTAAATAAGTTACAAAATGACTAACGGGAAGAAATAAAAAATATATTAAACCAGCTGAAAAATAAGTAAAGAAAACCTACAACACACGTGAATTTTATAATAGATTATATTATTGTGTTTTTGTTTTAAAGGTAGACTTTTAAAGTTAAAGCTGGATTATAGGTGGCGGTTACATGGACTTAAATGTCATTGAAGTACCTTGATACTCATTGATGTACTTACATACAATACTTTGTATTAATTGTGCTTTCTACCACCGTCGAGTGGTTGTAAAATGTTTCAAAATTCTACATGTTAGGTAAATAAACCCCCCACATGAAAACATGCTTTATTCAGCTCTGCTGTTTTTTTCTGCATGTGTGTGTAAAGTTGATGTGAGCTAAAATGTACCTTTAGCCGCTGACGTTTGATATTTTTCCACAGGCCTGCCTTGTGAAGTCCAGAGTGTGGACGATGACAGAATCACATGCAAGACTGCAGAACACCAGATGAACAAGAACGCAGCAGTCTACCCGGGTGAGAACGTGCCGTCTCCTCTGATGTGTTTGTCTTTTAACCGGCACTTGTTTTGATCCATCCTGCCGCTGTCATACCGTGTAATTATCTAAGTAACACATGGGAATCTGTGGACAACTTGAAGAGTGGAAGAATTTAAAGTATCTATTTGTCAACAAATCTGCTGTCTTAGAGATTTCATCTTGTTCTTGTCACCTTTTATCAAGACTATGACTTTGATGTGCTGTGTGCTGGAATGAGATAATCATTCCAGCACAAACAATCACTTTAATCGTGCATCACAGAAAAGTTCTCAGTCACGATGACGTGAATGGAAAAAAACACACACATGCCTTTTAATGTTTTTCAATTTCTACCACTGTTTCTATCAGGAACATAATCACCTTTAACTTTTCTTTAAATACACATTGGTTCCCTGGATGTTTTATCTTTGTCATATTTCAGCATACACAAACAGACCTAAAAACTGACTGTACAGGCAGGCTTAAATATAAAGCACACCCTTTACTGGTGGATAGGAAGCAATAGAAACTACAAAAAGTGAGAGAAGAATAACAAATCCATGCTATGTTTGCACAAAGGGCTAATTCGGGAAAGAAGACAGAGCTGTGAAAACACACATATCCAAGTAATTCAGGTGATTAAACAAGAGGAAACCAAATATAAGACATAAATGACAAGTAACTAGTAAACAAATAGTGAAAGCCATAACTAAATGGGGAAATACAGAAACATAAAATAACTTTCTGTAGCAGAAGAGACACAGGAGGATGAAACACTGAGGGAATAAATTAAAATAACAGAAGCTGGAAGTAAACACTCAAAACTGAGGCCAAGGAATAACATCAAGATGAAAATCTACACAGTAAGACAACTAATAACCAAACATAAAAATATTTAATAATAAATACAACTTGAAAGTCCCAAAACTGAAAGCTCTGGTGGTGACATCACCGTATCGAAGAGGTGGCTGACACAAACACATTGTAGCATATGAAAGGTCTCCAAGTTCTATCAGTGAAGACCAGATCCTGATCCACAGCTGTGTACTTCACTTAAATATTCATAGAATGAAGGTTAAATATTGTATTAAAGTTATTTGTACAAAGTCCATGTTGAGTCTGAGGGGGTCGGTTAGGAATTCGGGTGATCTGTTATGACCCATATACCATCTTAATCTTTAACGACTTGTTATTTATTGTTCCTTTGCTGTAAAATTTGCTTCAAGATGCACAAAACTTATTTAAATGGATTACCAGCTTCTGCATTTACCAAATATGTATTTCAAAAAAATGCTCTTGACAGATTAATCAGATCTGGGCTATGAGGAGATACTGTTGTCCAAAAAAAAAAAATCCTTTCACCAGAGATTGGTGAGATCTGATGATAAAAAATAACTCACCTGTCCTTTGTGTTAAAACGGGGTCAAAAGGCAGCCGTACCGGCTCGCTGCATGCTTGCCTTTTCTGTTTTTATTTGCTTTGCGTTTTCCGTGTTTGTCTGATTCAGGCCAGTCTGGTTTTCATCTGTCGCCACTGGGATTTTATTTTGTAACACTCTGTTGACTTTTCAGTATTTGAAATGAGTTCATGTTTTTCATTATTTACTTCGTTTGTAGCTTTTCTCACACTTGTAAGCCTTTTATCTTACTGTTGTTCATCTTGACTGATTTTAGTATTTAGCTCAGGGACAAAAGCAGTGTGGCCCTGAAATACATTAACATTGTTGCTGATATTAGTCTATTGATTGCTTTTATCATAGATTATTATGCTAATATGCCATCTCTTTGGCATTTCATTTTCTTTCCTTGATTAAGCGACTAACTGTTTTTGCATACCTCATTTTTACTTTTTATGTGAAGGCGGAAGAGGCTTGAAAATGGAGGTGTGGAACAACTCGCGGCCCTCTTCTCTCAGCAATATTTGGAGCTACAACAAGAACACAACTGGCTACTGGTCTCAGTGGATCGACTCCATGCCCTACGTCTTCCCCAGAGAAATGGATTACTTCACCACACGATTTACAGGCTTCTTTGTCCCTCCTGCCACCGGCAACTACACGATATACTTGAACTGTGATGATCGATGTGATCTCTATCTCAGCAACTCGAGCCGCCCTGAAAATAAGGTGTGACAAGATTTATTTTTTTCAAATCACAGTACAGTTTACTGTTCTTAAGTGATAATAATTTCCTAAATCCTTTACTTCAGGTTAAAGTTGCATATCAGCCATATTATGTCATTGACTACACACAACTGGCGTCACAAAAGTCACAAGTACTGGCCTTGGAGAAAGACAAACCGTAAGCCTGGCAGCCTGCAGCTTTATTTACCCCAAATCATTCATCCAAAGTATACCAAAGATTTTATAGGCATACCTAAAATAACTATAAATGTTTTGTTTTAGGTATTACATGGAAATTCTTCAACAGGAATATGGCAGTGCAGCTACCATAAACTTGGGATTGTTCCAAGGGGAGAGTTCCTACACAGAAGACCAGACGGATGATGCTGTCAATGAAGTCCAGGACATTGGTGCTGATTACGACGTGTTTGATGAGGAGCAGGTACAGCACGTGGTAGCTACACCTTTCAGAGGTGTCATACGCCCTTACCTAAGCCTGATATCAGACTAGTGTATATAGTAATGTACTGTAGGTATGACGTTGCAACACTGTTTGTAATGCTTTAAAGTTACAGGTGACAGTGAAGGTTGCTCATTATTTGTTGTTCTAGCTATATCAATAGTTGTCTAATGGAAGCCTAGTCTAAGCTACTTCCAGCTATTTTATTAGAAATAAATCAAATGACCAATATATTCACACAGCTAAATATAATAAAGTTCTGCTGAGTCCAATATATTTTCATGGGTGTGATGAAGACCACTCAGAATGCTTCAAAATGTCTTCAAACTATATGTTTTGGTATTTTATTTGCCTGGAAGACCTCTAATGGCAGAAATGCTGTGAATGTACAACTCATCCAAAAATATCTGCAAGTCCTCCAAAAGATGTATTCGGACGTTTGGGTAAATAAACAGGAGCATGTTTGGTTAGTTAGCTTAGAAATAAAAAAAATAGAAAGATGAGATACAGTAACATGCTACAGGTTTGAGCATTAAATAGTGTTACTATATCCCCCTCTGTTGGACAGAGCTAGGCTAGGTTTGCTCCTGTTTTGCAAAAGTTGCAAAGTGCATGGGAACACCTCTGATCTTGAATTGGATAAGCTGAAGAAAATGGATGGAATGATGTTTTTCATAGCTTTGTGCCTCATTTCTGCACATTTTCACTGTTAACCAGGTGGTTACCTTTGACATGTGGCCCGCCAATGTGGCTGGAGTCAAGGAAGTCCAGAACGTGACTGTGAGCAGCAGCTGTTCTGACGCACTCTGTAGTAGCGCCTTCTTCAGCCTCGGCTATGGACGTGCCATGACTGGTAATGTGAAAAACACTGAGTAAACTTGGATTTGGTAGCCACAAAAAAACTTGCATATCTTGGTCCAATTTGATGGAACCCCAAAATACACGTTGTTTCTTCATCTTTGCCTCGTTTAGCACCGATCGCAGTCAGCGCTTCAGCAGCTGAGGTAGAAACAGCCTTGAACGGCCTGTGGTCCATCAAACCCGACACAGTCATGGTCACCAAACAACAAAGCAGCGAAGGGTCTCACTTTATAGTCACTTTCAATTCTGACAGAGGTATGAAGAACCAAAGTGAGGCGGATGCATAAAATAATTAAAAAGAGTAAGCTTGTGTTGAGCTTTGCAACTGACTTTCTGTTGGGTGTTAAATTTGTGCGTTTTGCTCTCTTGGCTTGTAGGTGACTTTGAACCTCTTCACTTTGAGGTTTTTGGTTCGGACACCAACATCACTGTTGCTGAGGTTACCAAGGGGAGGGGCAACATGAAAACCTTCACTCTGCTCTGGGGAGGAATCCCTACAAAGCCCATCCCCTTCAATGCATCCAAATCTGAGGTCTGTATTGTAAAAAAAAAAAAAAAGAGTCCAGTGACCGTCTCAAGTTTAGCTTTTTTTTTTTTTCTTGTCATATTATTCACAGACTGATTAGGATGAAGATTGTTGCTGAAAATAACTATCAAAGATCCTGCAAAAACTGAATTTTTACAGTTTTGTTAAAGGTGTGATGTCTTGAGGTAACTAATGCCCAGCTTGTGTGAACAGGTTCAGTCGGCTCTGGAAGACCTGATGAAAGCAGAGTGTCCGGGGGAGATCTTGAGTTTTGAAGGCACTGATGTGAAATACTTCAAAGACTTTGAAAATGACAATTCGCAGGTTTGTGGGGACAAATAAAAATACTAAAACAGAAAAGAAATGTCTGTAAGTCTGAAACAGAAAACTGTGAGAAATGATTTCTTAAATTTTTAGAGAATTTGATTGTGGATTCTCAGTTTTCTGCTTTTTTCCATTCATCAGTTCAATATTGCAAACGAAGGGACGCCTGTAGATCACTCTGGATTCTGTGGCCGGTGGTCGCTGAAGAACGCCGAGATCCTTTTCAAGGACAGCTACACAACAGAGTCTGGAGATACATATGGACCGGTTTCATTGGACAAGCACCCAATGGTAAAATCAATCATTTATGTATTTATTGTTAATGGCATTGTGCAGCTACCTTTTTCACAAATATTCATTTAATTTTCTTCCAGCTTTGCTTTGCATACAAGGGAATGTTGAAAGATGAAGTTGGAATGAGGTTCACTTACCAGGACAGCAAAGGCAAAACGCTAACACTCACAACAAAGATCAACACTATCTTCAACAAGGGCTCCAAGTCAGTGCTAAGTCCTAAAAGTGCTTTTGATTTATCCAAAATGTGCAAAGATACTAATTACATATCGGTGCAGCGTGTAAATAAGATATTTTCTTCACAGATGGAGTTACAAATGCATGAATCTGCAAAGTTCTCTGCAGACACAATACATTGGGAGCAGATACAGTCTGCTGGAGTTCTACCTGTACAAGGATACTTCTGGTGAAGATTTCTACATAGATGTCGTTCATATTGGAAAGATGGCCACTGCAATTGATGAAAATGGTACAGAGTTGGATAGTACTTATTGTTTAATTGTACAGACAGTATTCAAATATCTTAATATTCTGCTTTATGTTGTTACATATTTCTATCCTACCGTTTTGCAGAATACCTTTAAATGTATAACTTTGATGCCTGTACAGGGAGTCTTAAACACTTGTTTTCTCCCTAATTAAATATTGATAAACTTAATTTTCCTCATTTTTTATTGCACAGCTGTTCCTAACAAGAGGAGGCCCGCTCCTTTTGAGGATTCTGGTCGGTCCTTCGAGTTGATCTCCGTCAGCAAACATGCATCATCTGCTTCACGGATCAGCTATGAGATCAAAGCCACACCTCTAGACTGTGCATTTGATTTTCCACTGCTAGGCGTTGGCTTCCTGCAGGTAGGATTTAGATGTGTTAATTTAGATGTGTAAAATAGAAATATTGAATAAGAAGTCATTAGATTTCTGGAAATCACAAATGTAACGTCGGTTCAGTTCAGGTTGGCTTCGTTGTTAAAAGTCAGCAGACTAGACTAGAAGACTAGAAGCTTAGGTTTAGCAAGCTAACCTATATTCTTAATGCAACTGGGAAATTTTCAGGCCTTTTATTGTGGCTATCAAGGCAAAGATTTTGATTTCTGACTTCTTGTTATTGTTCAAAAAAGGAGATAAATCTAAACTACATTTTCACCAAGTATTAGTTATCTGATGCACTTTGGCAAATGTCTTTTTGACTCTGCGCTTAGACTTTTTACCTGCATCCAAACAATGCCTGTTAAGATGTGATTGCTTAATAGAAACTATGCTACAAACAGAAAACCAAAAAGCACAGGTTATATACATCATGTCTTGTCCCTGTCCTACAATGCTGTACATATCCAAGTGCAGAATCTGAATTTGTTTTCTTGGTCTGCAAATAATGAGAACAATTTTTGGCTGTTGAAATCCTAACTTTTTGTTAAAAAAATATATATATATATATATATATATATATATTGTGTTGCTAAAATTAAACGGGAGAAGAAGGGGCTTTCCCAGTCACGCCAGTACTGTGGGATCTTATTGGAGTAACCGTATGAGTTTAGGCTTGT
Organism: Rhamphochromis sp. 'chilingali'; assembly: GCF_963969265.1. Lineage (NCBI taxonomy): Eukaryota > Metazoa > Chordata > Actinopteri > Cichliformes > Cichlidae > Rhamphochromis > Rhamphochromis sp. 'chilingali'. Next base: position 28,797,732 of record NC_137944.1, read on the forward strand.
TGGCTTGTGTTTCTTGGAAAACAAATCCACACAAAGAAAGGACAGAGGCTAAAAGTTAAGCCTGCATTCCTGTGCTATTGTGTTACGGTGTCTACGGATTGTCTCAATAAAACAAACCAAAAGATGATAAAGGAAGAGTGAGTAGATATAAAGTTTCAAAATTGCCTCAGTAACAGTATTTTGAAACCAGATGTCCTGCTTAAGAGATCAGTGTTGCCTCAGCAATGTGAATGAAAGCAGTAGAAATGTACAGTGACCTGCAGCCACGCGTGCGATATAAGTTACAGTACAGAGAGGCACCTTAATGATCCTGTATGCGTGTCATGCCTCCACCTGCTCTACAGTCATTATTTGGCTAACAAATTAAAGCAGAAGCAGCACCAAAGCATAATGTCAGCTATTTCAGTTAAAGCTGACATTAATCTTTGCGCAGTTTATGTGGGTTTTCTGCTTCATGTTGTTTTAACAGGTGTTCTTTTCCCATTTAAAATCCAGCTTGTAGAACCACATTTAGTATCAATAAGATGAAGGGTTCACATTTGACTGTTATACAGAATAGTTCATGATTACCTCAAAGACTGCATGGCGCCCAGTCCTGTGGCTGCAAAACATGATCCCAAATCATCACCCCTCCACCAGTGTGCTTGAGAATTGGTATGGGGTGTTTGTACCCATCCAAAGAAGCCATACTTGTTCAGTCTTTTTTTAATAGTACTGCCATGACATTTAATATTTACCATGCCAACTGAGGTGTACTTCTTGGTTTTACTTTTTTTAATACTTTTCTAAGCACTGCACAGTCGAACTGTGGTTTGAATTTCAATTCAATTCAATTTTATTTATATAGCGCCAAATCACAACAAAACTCGCCTCAAGGCGCTTCATAGATACAGAGAAAAGAGGGGCGGGGCCATCTGCTGCGACCGGTTGGGGTGAGAGAAGGAAAACAGGATAAAGACATGCTGTGGAAGAGAGACAGAGGTTAATAACAGATATGATTCAATGCAGAGAGGTCTGTTAACACATAGTGAGTGAGAAAGGTGACTGGAATGGAAAAACTCAATGCATCATGGGAATCCCCGCAGCCTACATCTATTGCAGCATAACTAAGGGAGGATTCAGGGTTACCTGGTCCAGTCCTAACTATATGCTTTAGCAAAAAGGAAAGTTTTAAGCCTAATCTTGAAAGTAGAGATAGTGTCTGTCTCCCGAATCCAATTTGAATTTGGGAAGATTTTGGAATTGTGTTAACACGTACCTGAATGCCACAGACTGACAAAACCTTTAAGATGAGATAAGATAAGATAAGAAGAACTTTATTTATCCTGAGGGAAATTCTTTCGTCATAAATATACAGAGGAGGTCACACTTGTTGATGATCAGTTAATCAATGGATTTGATTAGCAGCATCTGGATGCTACTTACTATCTTATTTCCTTTGAAAACAGTGAGTGAAATTCTTGTGACAGGATGTATTTACAGAATAAAGCTAGTTTACGCTGCTCATTAACATAAGTAAAGTAAATGCAGAAAAGTTAAAAAACAGCATACATCATATTGGCATTTGAACCAAACATACAATATAATGAGCACAACATCCAGAGAGTCCTTTAAACACTGTCCCACTGTCCCACAATGAGCTTAAAGTGAGTTCACTAATGATCCATTTTATGTTGATAAAAAAGGCCTTAAACCTGGCACACACTTTACAACCAGGATTAAGGTTGTAATCCTGTGATATCAACACAAATTGAAATGTGTTGATATTTTTTCTCTCCACTGTCTTTTGAAGATGTCCAACAACAGTGAGGACGCGGCTGAGTTTAAAGAAGGAGCTACCACAGTGACCATCGCCCGCCCTCACCGAGCCTCCCCTCCTCTGAACGGCACTTTTGATGCGATGATTTACGGTGGTCAAGCTGAAGGTAGCGCTGACAGACATTAGTAGAATTTGCATTGTAACAGCTGCCTTGCCTGCATCTGCGGTGTTCCACAGATAGGATTATCCAAATGGTTCAATTCTGTGTGACCTATAACTAATTACTGACTTCCACGCTACTCGTATGCCATTGTTGCCATTGTGAAGGATGACAGGTTGACATTAATCCAAAGTAAATGCACAAAAGCTCTTTTTAAAAGTTTACAAAGCTTCTGAAGGCTCAAAGAGAAAGAAACAGGGAGCTGAAGCTTCAGGTAGTGTTAGCTCTGTAACGTTATGTCTGCGTCTCTGAGGTTCACAGATGAAAAACTAATGACTTATGGTGTTTATTCTTAGATTAACGTTAGATTAAAAACATAGCACTCTAGAATCAATACATCTGCTATAGCTTCAGTTATTACTTTACCACTTTTCCACTTTGAATTCTGCTTTGAGTGTTTCTGTGATATATAAAATAGTGAAGTACTGCAGCTTCATGAGGGGAAACCTAATAGATGTGGTACAAATATCATTCATTTTGGGATATCTTTACACGGCTATCATTAAAAATGACAAAACAAGTCCTTGTTTTTAGGTTTATCTGTGGACATCAGTGAGGAGGACCTGAAGTATGCCCTAGAGGGAATTGCAGGGATGGGCCAGGTCACCGTCCAAAAGTCTGGAACCTGCAGACGTCCCCAGTGGAGCGTTAAGTGGCTCACAAAGCCAGGAGAGCAACCTTTGATCCAGGTCTGACTGCACCGCTTCCTGTTGTGTTTGTGTTCCTTTATGTCTTTGCTCTTTTACCGTTTCTCTATTAAAATGTAAATTTCATTTCCCATCAAATGTATACGTTTGATAGGAAAGGCTACTTTTTCTCTAATAAAGAAAACCGCATGAAAGACCAAAACTGCCAAAATCGAGAATAAATAGAAATAAATGAAGATCTCCATCAATAACATAGTATTAAAAATGAATGTAGACTTTGTGTATAGTGACTTTTTTCTGCTAGATTAGCTAACAGCTTCATTTCTGTAATGATCTCCTGACTCAAAGCAGTCATGTGCTCTGTGACCCCAAAACACTGAATTACAGTCTGCTCATTTGCATTTTTTAAAGCAGAAAATGCATAAATAAATACAATTTGTGGAATATGCTACAGAAAATTAAATAAAAAGAAATGAACACCATATTAGCTAAATGAGGCGCTAATAGAAGTAAAAATTAATGAATGATAAAATGTTAATAAATATTAATTTATGTCACAGTTTTAAAATTTTAAACTTAGTATATTTCATTATTACATTTTATATTTTCTGGTGCATTCACTGACGTGACTTTTTGATTTTGGCATTTTTCTATAAATGTTGCTTAAAATTACTATTGTGATACAACATTAGATACCTGGAAATATCCATATTAGTAACAAAAGCTTCAATGACATGAATCCGTCATAACAACATGTACATAAAAGGTATAAACATACATCATACATTGTGATTTTCACTCGCTACAGTTCGATTACTCGTCAGTTGTCGGGGAAAATGTCATTATTTCGGCCACGGAAACACGAAAGGGAGGTCTGTGGATTCGAAGCCTGACAGGAGACTTTTTCCGAGTGTGGGAAAACAAACCACAGGTACGTCTGCGAATCAAAAAGCCTCCAGGCCAGGTGGTTTTAAGTTTCAAGTTATGTGTGTCCAACCGTCTGCTATAGCTACAGCTAATCTGTTAATGTGTTTTTGTTAGCGTGCATCCTGTAGAGCAAGTTTTGTTTTTTCTGTTTGCATAAAGCTGATGTATTGTTATATTCCGTGACTGCAGGCAGCATGTTTGACAGCAGTCTTTAATAACTGTCTCGTTATGACCGCTTGCAGGTGGAGGTTCAAATCAACGGCATCCCATCAAAGTGTTCTGGTGACTGCGGCTTTATATGGTCCGAAAAGAAAACTCCAGTCGTGACAGGAATCAGCCCTTCGCAAGGTGTTCAGTTCATCACCAAGTTACTGTTACCTGCTGTACTTTGTAACTTTAGTTCCTTTGACTCTGATCTCTTTGCACATTTAACTTTAAAAAAAATTAATTTTGTTTTAAAGTAATAAAATAAAAATGATAGTTATGATTAATAAAGAATAAATGAATTATAGAATAGATGCACAGAAATGACACAGTGAGTCAGAACTAATGTGAAGCTTAAAAAGCTGGTGAGTCTGGATTTAAATGCTGTTTGTGATGCAGTTGAACTTATCTGAAAATGGAGACAGTTGTGGAGTTTAGGAGCTCCAGCTTTGAACAAAACACCCACTAGTGAAGGGTTTGTTATCCAAAACTTGTCAATCAACACCAGTTTTTGACAGTATTCGTATAAAGCCTGTTGTCAGTCTCATATTATTTGATCAAGTCCTGGAAGTTTTGTAAATTATGCCGTGTGTTTTTATGCCGTACTGTATGGTGAAGGCAGCTTATATAATTTAATATAATGTTTCAGGTTCTAATGGTCTGGGGACTCTCTTAACTGTCACTGGGACTGGCTTCAGCAGTGAAAATGCTTCCATTATGGTGGGAAAGGCCAGGTGCCACGTTGAAGCAACCACAGGTGAGTAAAGTTATTTTTGAGAAGTGAACATTTTACTCTAGGTTCTCGTTAAGATACTTGTCTCCAGGAGACTAACTATAACGTGGGAAATATATTTCAGCTACCACTCAAGTATGCAGACTTGGCAGCACCAGTGCCGGCACCTACCCAGTGTTAGTAAGCTTCCCCTCTCTGGGCGATTCACGCTTTTCAGACAGCAACTTCCTCTTTACCTACCAGCTCATCGTGTCTTCTTTCGTCCCGCTCTCTGGAAGCGTTGCAGGTACAACCACGATCCTCTATGTGAGCCATGAAACACCTAATTCTGCGAGACAATTATTGTTTTATTTTTTCCTCAGGAGGGACTCTGCTGACAGTGAGAGGCTTTGGCTTCAGCCAGAACGCTACAGTTACTGTTGGCAGTGCAGAGTGCACACTGATTGATTCAACTGACACTGAACTGAAATGCAGAACACCAGCAGTAAGTCCCCACACTGCAAACTCATTTTTATACACAGTGTTTACCTGCAATAGCATGCAAATAAAATAGCTGTCGTGTAGTGTGCTGAGAACGGAGTAAAAAGTACATGAGCAGAAAACAAGAAGATGCAAACTGGAATATCCAGAGTTGGTAGAAATTAGTCAAATAATTTCATATAATTTCATATTTAATTATCCAATCCAACATCCAGATCTGTAGTTACATTGCATTATTTAAAAAAGACTGTAACACTTTTTTAGGTACACTAAGAATCTAAATTTAATGTGAGTACTTGCTGGATCATGCATAGTAATTACAAGACATAATAAAATAAAAACAAATATAAAAAGCTTGAAGCTTTCTTAGGATGTTTTAAAAATGTTTATATATCAGTGATTTTTTTTTTTTTTTTTTTGTTGAAGTTAATCCAGCAATGAGAACTGAAATTTAAACTCGGGCTTTAGCCACTGACGTATTAAGTGACTTACAAAATTTCTTTACGGTCAAGTAAATGCATTGGAGTCGCTATTAACTTGTTCTTTTCACTAATTTTCCTATTAAAACTATTTCAAATGACACTTTGCGTGGCTACTATAATATATATAGCATATGTATCATTGTGTTAATTTTTGTAGTCAGTCAGACGTCACTAACTACTGCAGTCCTTTCTTGTGATGTAGCGTACTGACAAAACTGTTAAATGCATTAACACAACAGAATATTTGAGTAACATTTGTTATAAAGAAATAAGTTCATACTACGTTCACCACCAGGCCATTGGTCATATCAGACAGAGTATGCCCAGAAATGACATAGTTAGTTATATAGTCTTGTCATAATAAAACTTACATAACTTAATGTTATGTAACATTATATTATTTCCCGTCTTTAGCTCTGAATAAGGTACTTACTTTTATTAAAATGCTTATTTCAGGGAGCTGTGGGATCACAGACGGTCACGGTGTTGTTGGGAAACATGAGTCAGACGGCCATCAGCTCCTTCACCTACGATAATAACCTCACCCCACAGATCACAGGCCTGAATCCCCTGACCACCACTGTGATTGGTAAGCAGCTCCTTTTTTATGCTGAATGGAGCTGTTGTGTTTATGCATCAAATAACCTTTAACACAACTATAGAGATTGTATGATTCATTTAAGTAAAGATTAATGAGTTTAATGAGGATGAAGGTGGGTTTTGTCCTTTAAAGGTTACTTTCAGTCCTAACTGTCTGCTTCCCCTTTGTGCTTGAAAAGAAAAGGATTCAGTGTTTCTTCATTGAATTTCAAGCCTCTTCATACACAAAGTAAACCACATATAGGCACAGTGCATTTGTTATTATTCAGTTAGTGCTATGAAAACAGTGAATCCAGAAAATATTGAAGGCTTATGTATTTTTGTCAGTAACTTTTACACAGGACAGGTTACATCACATGAAATGTGTCCTTGAATATATGAACACAATGTATTTTAATGGCAGAGAGAGCCAAAATGTTGACGTGTGCTGTGTGTGCTGTCTGGGCTTTGTTGCTCAGAGCTGGCATGTTTCTGACCTGTCAACAGCAGCTGAAAGCGTGTGTAGAAACCTCAATTGTTATAGTCTTGAGTTGTGTAATGCTGATTTGCAGGTTTACCCAGTTTTAGCCTTTTAAAGCTTTCTTAAGCTTGAGAATCTTGGCTCAGGGGGCTAGCGAGGCTTACCGTCTAATTATACTAAACAACTAGGAAGAAATGACGCTAAAAGAATTTCTATTAATCTGCAGAACAACCCGTGACATTCATGACATACAATGAGAGCCAACGAGGTGACAAGTGCCAGTCATCTTGGCACTTTAATGACAGAGGCTGCTACGTTGGAAAAATGAGTTGGCATACTTGTTTGTCTTTCTTTGTGCAGGCCACCGAGTTCTCACCATCCAAGGTTTGAACCTCGGGCAGCAAGACAATGACAGCATCGTGCTTGTAGGAAGGAGGGAATGTGTCACTGTGCTTTGGACGGAAGCAAACATCACCTGTCTTCTCCCTGTGCTGCCACCTGGCATGCATGAGGTGGACGTACAGGTTGGGAACAATGGCTACCCCCAGACGAGGTACAGCGTCTGTCAAAGATACACTGAGTGATTTGGAAGTACTATCACGGGTTCATCTTTCGCGTGCAAAAATGAAAGACTGTTGAATTGTTTTCTCACGTGTCAGATGGGCCCAGGCGCATTCTGTGAGGGTCAGATACAAACATTGTTTTATATTTGTTTTTTCAGTCAATATACACTGTATAGACTGCGCCAAGGTTCCTGACACTAGAGTTTGATCCCTTCAAAGGAGTAGAAAATAAGTAGGACAACAATAAACAAATAATATGATAATAAATACACAAAAAGTGGAGCATGGTTTATTGCAGACAGAGACAGGATTTGGGGTTGATTTGAAAATGTGATTAAAATCGAATTAAATAAATAAATATCGCTCTCTAGATGTATCTATATCTATCTATGTATATACAGTGGGACTCACGGGAGTTACGTTCTAAAAAATAAACCTGCGATAGGTGAAATCTGCGAAGTAGCCAACTTTATTTTTTACAATTATTGTAGATGTTTTAAGGCTGTAAAACCCCCCACTACACACTCCAGTGTTATAGAATGAAACCAAAGGCACCCGCGGTTGCCTTTGACGGTGCAAAACGTTTCAGTGTTGTGTTTGTTGGGGAGAAGACTTAAAAACATGCAGTACAGCACTTCAGAGTCACACTGCGGGCAATCCAAGATTTATGTAAATTTGCTTAACGCAATTATTTACGAAGCTTAACGCATTCTGTACTGTACAGGAGATATGGCACGAGATTGACTAAAAATGGTCTACAGCCAATCAGGACGCAGAACACAATGCGCTGTAAAAAATAAAAATAAAAATACAACATAAAAAAAGCATGCAAAATTGCGCAAAAATAAATAAATCCGCAAAACAGCGAGTCCGCAAAAGGTGAACCGCGTTATAGCGAGGGACCACTGTACATAGATCATAGACAGATAGATGAATTTATCTAAAAGCAGATATCAAGTTCTGTTAAGTGCATCTTCCCAGTGAAAAGCTTTTGCTACTCAAAAATAGACTCGACTTTCTTGGAATATTTAATAAAGATGAGTAATTTCTTTCTCTACCTGCCCAAAAGATCTTCTCTCCATGAAATGGTGCCATGTATTTGTATTCCCACCATTATTCATGAGGACAATAAAGGAAATTCTTAAGGGTATTTTTTTTTCAGTTAAAATGTACAACAAATGATGTAGAAAACATCATTTGTTGTACATTTTTTCTTTGGAATGATTTTTTGACCCAAATCATTCCAAAGAACTTCTTGGAGCAAATGCTGCCATCTTATTTCAAAGCTTTATCTGAATGATCTTTGATTTCAGTGGTCACCGGGGCATACAAACTGCATGTACAGAATCATTTGTCGAAAAGTGATTAAAAATTTGGTCGAAATTATTCTAAAGTTAGGTTTTAATAAGATGCCATAGATACCAAAACAAATGACACAGTTTAAGATTAATTCTCATAAGTCTATTATTAATGCCTTTACCTTAGCTGGTCTGTTTTTTTGTTTTACAGCAATGGTGTAAACACGACCATTGAGTACATCCTGGAAGTCTACAGCGTCTCGCCGTTGTTCGGTTCTTTGATGGGAGGAACCGAGCTGACCGTTTCTGGCTCTGGGTTCAGCAGCAACGTATCTGACAACACTGTGTCTGTTGGTAAGCAACATGTGATCCAGTTGTAATTATGCCAACCGTGTGTTTTACTAGCAAATATATTTAAGCAATTTATATGAATGGAAGTTAATGATGGTGCAAAAGCTTGCAAATATTTAAAAACGGTGTAACAGAGCTGCATCACTGATCTCCTTCATGTTTTCTGTTTGCGTTGTGACAGGAAACGCTGCTTGTGAAGTGACGGCCGCCTCAGAGAATGAGCTGCAGTGTGTTGTGCAATCAGAGGAGAAGACCCACATCGTTACCAACCAGGGATTTGATCGCGGTAGTTTTATGTTTCTGTGCTTTGTGCAGCTGTCAAACTAAATCTGAGAAGCTGAAGTTGTGTACAACAGAAAGAGGATTAACTTACAGAAAACATACACCTGCGAGGAAGTTGTTGCCTGTAGTCTCTATGCAACTAAAATGCAACTGATTCACAAAGAAATGTCTCAGATTGTGTTAGATATCAGACACTTTAATCCGTGTGTGTGTTTGTTGGTTCTTTGTGTAAGTCTTATTCAACGTAACCATGCGTTTTCCAGTTTATGGGCAGGGAAATGCGTGGAGTCCAGCCTCACTCACCGTATTCATTGGCGACACGGTAATGTGGCGTTGGGAGGCACCAGCCTTTCAGGAAGTTGGGTACCGGGTCTTCAGTGTTTCCAGCCCAAGCGGTACCTCTTATGAAGGAGGACCTTTCACCAGTGGAGAGACCAAAACTGCCCAAGGTAGAACTAGAGTCAGCTGTGCACAGATTTATGAAAAGCTTTTCCCTTCTTTATCTCCAATCACCAAAACAATCCACCATAACTTCAGTGTGTGATTTTGTTAATTAAGTTTGTGTTGCTATGGTTCTTCTTTGTTTCCCTTTAAATATTCAGATATAATCCTCCGGACTCTCATTTAAAGTTTTATTTTATCCCACATTGATCGCTGTGCTTCACCCTGTGTACACTGGACAACTGAAATTGTTTTATTTACTGGATTTAGGAAGTTCAAAACTTTGAATGGAATATTCCCGCCCAAAAAGGAAACAGTATTATAAACAAATAAAACAGTTTCATTTTCAGAAATCATTATAAAAAAGTAATAAACTCTGATTTGTACTTACTCCATGTTGATGATATTAAACTCTGGTTTATTGTTGCTGTGCTGCACACTGTAGCCGCTTGTAAAACATGACCTCATTACGTCTAGATTTCATGAGTTGTATATGAGAATGACTGGACACCTTTCATTTAGTGTATGTATAGAGATGTCATGATAAGCCACACGTGTTGTGCATGAATGAGTGTGCTGTGTTACACCTTTCAACATGCGTGAGCCATACTGAACTAGATAAGCGCACAGCATCATGACTTGATGTGACGTCTTTACAATCTGGGTCTCGTGTCCCTCAGGATTTTTCAGCTACCGTTTCACCGCGCCCGGGGTTTATTACTACAGCAGTGGTTACATAGACAATGCCAACCTCAGACTCCTGCAGGGAGTCGTGAGAGTCCAGAGTCGGGAGGAAAAGAGCAGCGAGGTCTCTGTCCGAGTGAAGGGCATTGAGGCCAGACATGTGGCTGGAAGTAAGTTAATATAAGTGGATAAGAAGTTATGATTGATTTATCCAGTTCTAAGGTAGAATAAAAGGTAATGATCTCTACTTACTACAGGTTCACGTCGTGTCTCCAGAGCAGCGCCACAGTGCATTGCCTCCCCGCAGTGCCAACAGTCCAATCAGACTGATATGCTTTCCCTCAGTACCTCCGCCTGCTCCACTCCCATGGTTTACTCCATTTCTCCCAACCAGGGCTCATACCACAAAGCGATCCAGATCAAGGGCAAAAGCTTCAGTGACGTGGCCTGTGCTAACGAGGTTAGCAGAACTTTTTAAGACTGCATCATTGAATGAATTAAATGTAAAATATCTTCTTTGGTCAGTGATTGTCTTGCATATCCCTTCTTAAAGACCCATGTTATACATCAAAATACAACATTGCTACATAACTTCGTTTTAGGATGCCGGAGAGAATATTCAGTATGACGTAAATGTTTGATATATAATATAGGTCAATAAAAAAACAACAGTACAGGCTGTGGCACTCCCAGAATCTTTTGAATGGCCTGATTAAATCATTCAGCCTTTATTTAATAAAATGTCTGGAACATTAGAGTGGCAGTTCTATTCAGTCATTTCCATGGGATATTTTGTGCTATTCAGAGACAGACTGGATCAAGCATTCTGAGGAAAAGAAACTACAATTAAATTAAATGATTTGTTGATCTGAATCAGTTTGATTTGACAGTTGAGATCTAAAAGTTGAGAACTAAAACTAATGGATAAACAGTAGAAATAGACAGCCATGGATGTGACTTAAAAAGATAAACAGTGGTCAAAAAATGGAAATAAATTGCTAGCTAATAAATTCTTACCTAATAGGCTGTTTAGAAAAGCATGCAGTTGACATTGTTAGCTAAGTGTACCAATAAAACATAGACTGTACATAAACAATGGACTTGGCCACTGTGACTTCACATATTGCTTGGGATACTGAGTGTTTTCACCCAGCCCGTTCTCACCCCCGCAGCATAATATACAGACAATTTATACAGACCCGAGGTGTTCCTGAGGAACGCGAAGCTACGCGCCGGGTTACGGATGAAATCCAGTAGAATGACGCTCCCGCGGTAATACATGTCCCAGCCATGTATTCCAGCCCTAACCCTAACCTTAACCAGCACTTTAATGACGTTAGATAGTGTTTTCCAAAGCGATTTAAGTAAAACAAATGTACATGTGTAGATTCATTCCAACGGTTCTCATGTTTCCTCATTTTTCCAATCTCGTAATATAGGAACGTGTTGGGCACCCGGAAGTGTAATATATCGATGATTTGTCATCGATATTTAGCATAAAATGTTACATTTTGGGAGTGAGAGCATGTTGTTTCACCATTGTCGTGTGCAGAAAAAGCCATTAGTTAATGAGTTTGCCCAGGTTTCTGATGCAAACGAAAAACATTGAACTTCAATCAGCAACTCATCAGGGAAGTATTGGGGGGATTAGACTTCTATATATCCAAAAGTAATTTTGCAACCAGAGCTCTCGCCCCAACCCCTCTCGACACCATAAGATAGAATACAGACACAAGACACTTAAGCATTTGCACAAATAACATTGCTTCATTAAAGCATGCTGGAAAGCTCGGTAGTTAGCTAAGATTTTGAAGAAAGTAGTAATTAAAGATTAAACAAATGAACACTAACATTAGCTAATTGTATATTAAAAACAGTAGTGGTTTAAATGAAGTTGTAAGGATTTTGTGGCTGTAAGACCTTAATGCAATGTACTTAAATTAATAAAACACTTGTGTCACTATAATGAAAGCATTCAAGCACACATGCTTAGTCCTAAACTTCAATTAACACATAGCTAATTTCATTATACCATTTAGAAAAGTCATTTTAATCCTAAATCTCAGTTCTTTGACCAATAAATGTGTTGTCATTAACTGACTCGATTAGCCTTGATATAACTCTTGTTCAGACTTGTTACCCACAGTGGTGTGCTCTGTGTGCTGCAGGTGATGGTGGGAGATCAACCCTGTCAGGTGATCAACAGCTCCCAATCTGAGATTAACTGCCAGCTCAGTCCCAGCAGTGAACTTCCCATTGGCCTTGCTCTCCCTGTGGCCGTCAGAGTCAACAACCTAGGCAGCGCCGTCATCGCTGTGCCAAATGAGCTTGAGCGTCGCTTTGTGGTTCTCCCAGTGGTTGACTCAGTCTCGCCTCCTATTGGAAGCCCCACTGGCCACACTAGGCTCCTCATCCGCGGTTCTGGCTTCTCAGAGGGACTCGTAATTGTAGCCAGCGAGCTCTGTCGCATCCAGTCTCTTAATTACACTTCGATCATCTGCGACACGGCGCCTTCTCAGCCACACATCGGTGATGTCATCTTTTACATGGGCCAAATCCAAAGCGCCTGCCACTCAAACTGCTCCTTCCGCTACTCCTCGTCCGTCACTACCACAGTTACCGGCATTTCCCCGGACAGCATTGATGATGTCACTACTGTGACCATCTCTGGCTCAGGGTTTGGCAGCAGCGTGGATGATGTGGCAGTTTTTGCTGGGTTGACAGAGCTAGAAGTAACCGCTGTGACCGACGGCAAAATCAGCGCAAGAGTCAGCGCTCTGCCTGCAGGTGACCACTCAGTCAAAGTGATTGTGAGAAGCAAAGGCCTCGCTTCTGGTCAGGTCACCCTGAGCAGTAAGGCACAAGCAACCCTGAACCCCAACGTGGGCAGTCTGGCGGGAGGAACGCCACTTATCTTCACAGGAAATGGCTTCGCTCGAGGGAACACAAGCGTGACGGTCGGTAGGAAACCCTGCAAGATTCAGGAGGTGACGCCGGGTCGTCTTATCTGCCTGACGCCTCCTAACACTGTGGGGCTGGTGACCGTCATTTTGCAGGTCTTCTCTGTGCAGTATCCTCCTCTCAGCTTCACCTACTCCACCGCCCACACTCCTGTCATCAGCTCCATCAGCCCCACCACAGGTAACTATGATGACAGAAAGATAACAAGCAGAGGCTAATGCAGTTTTTGCAAGATGATTCAGTGAAATTAAGCAAAACAGAAGAACACAGAAAAAAGTCACTGAAATTTGGAAATTGGTTCAGTCTCATTTACCTTAATTTATCATTATTATTACTGAACAGATAAAATATTATTCCAGCTCATGACATTTACAGATTTATGTGTCATTCGGTACCGTAATATATGTATAAAGCAACAAGTCATATCTCAGATTCTTTATTTATACAGTTTCTTCATCTTCTCTGTTTATTTCCTGCAGGACCGAGCGGGTCCGTCATCACCCTGACAGGTTCAGGCTTCGGCAATGACTCTCAGCTCATCACCATCACCATAAATGGCATCCCTTGCAATGTTTCCACGGTCTCTGACACACAGGTCCAGTTCGCCGCAGGAAGCAATCCAGGGGCGACATACCCAGTCATGCTGCATCACCAGGTCAAAGGTTATGCCCAGTCAGGAGTCGTGTTCACGTATGAACTGACGCTCAGCAGTGTGCAGCCCAGTGAAGGTAAGCAATATTAAAACTCTCTGTTTATCTGCATTTTATTAAATCATGCTTACTGAGGGAAAGAAAAACAAGAAAACACAGACAGACCTAATCGTTAAATAAAAAAATAAAACCAGATCTTTTTTTTTTCTGTAGATGCATAAATCCATATTTACTGGGGCTACTTAATTTGAAGAATATCTAACATTCCTCTTAAACTTTTTTTGTATTGAATATAAAGCAATCAAGTAAACAGAATTAAGAAAACAGAACAAATGATGTCTCCAGGGAGAAAACCTGCTGTCGGGAATAACAATGTTGGATGCATTCAGAATTTTTGTGAGAGTCGCATCTGTCTGACAGTATAGAGTTAATTACATAAAAAAGGAAGAAATAATTATATTTTTCTGATAATTTTTATTATTTTTAAGTTGTTTATAAAAAGGAATCAAATAAAAGAAGAACTGATCATTTAAAAATCTTGTCTCAAAATACTTCACAGTGAAATAAACTGTGCAGCTTTTGTCTTTTTCTTTTATTCTTTCATTTCTTTTGATCCTCTAATCAGTTTTTTATTAGCCTACTAAATTAGTTGTTTCACTTTAATCTGCCGTTCAGGTAGTTTCGGTGGCGGTGCGCTGCTATCCATCCAGGGCTCTGGGTTTGATCCACTCAACTCCACTGTGCAGATCTGTGGGGAGAAATGCCAGGTTCACAGAGAAACATCCACATCCACCCATCTGTACTGCCAGTCTCCACCTCACAACAGTAAGTTTTACCTAAAGCAGATGATCATGCAGATGAAAAAATCTCAATCACTAATATCACTAATAAAATGTGAGTTTTGAAAATGTGCATGCTGTGAAATGCAGCCATGGCATGCACAGCGATTGATTTCTAGGGTTATAAACGTTGCTATTATTACTGCTAAGTAATGCACTGCAGTGTATTTTGAACATTTCTTTCCATTAGTTGGAAAGAAGACACATTACCCCGACAGCACAGTAGTGTATCACACTCTGTGGCTAGTGTTAGGCATTATGTAGCAGAGATGTGGGTTTGCACATTGGGAAGAGGTCATTTCTACGTCGCATGGTGCTGCTTTGCCCATGTTCCACCTCTCTGTGAGCTGCATAGAGAGGGATTCATTAGCTTTAATGTACCTTTCTCATCTAGAACACATTGGGGGTGACGCTTAACTCTGCTTAACCGATGACTGATCTGGGCTAGCCTGTGAATCCTTGCTGGATGCGTGCCCTGGTCACAATTTAAACTCTGGTCTGTTGCTCCAAAAATGAAAATGAACATGATTTTTACAGGAAAACTGATTGCTGATGGTATCCTACTTCACAAAAAATTAAACTAAGATTGTTACAAATTAGAGATTGTGCAGTGTGAAAAGTCTGAGCAGCACTGTTACATTACCAAACAAAAAAGTTCACAACACCTTCACTTCTAAAATCCAGATCCACAGCTTTAATAATATTAATAGCTGCTAAATGCAAACTAGTTAAAAAATATGTCCGTGACAAGCAAGATTTAATTTATTTTACCTTTTAAAGTACCATATGTGTTTTTAGGGACAAAAAAAAAATACTTATTATCACATCAGTAGTTGTCAGTAGCTGGTTTAAGACACCAACTGAATTCCCTAAAGGCCCTAAAGGAGACAGACTGTGCTTACGAGGAATGCTGTCAGCCTTGTCACAGGGCAGAAAACGGTCACATTTGATAAGAAGATAACTTGATATGGATGATGAGAAGATTTTGTTGTTGCGTGATTTGTCTGTCTGTGTGTGTGACTCCGTGTGTGTCCTGTATCCTTGCAGGCACTCAGTCAGAGGTCAGCTGCGTTGTTGCCGTCATTAACCCACATGATGCGGTCAACGTGTCAAACGGCTTCACCTATAGATCTCAGCTGACTCCAGTGATCACTCAGGTTTCTCCTCGCAGAGGCGGCACTGCTGGAGGCACCCGGCTCACAATCACCGGCTCTGGTTTCAGGTACAGCAAAGGAAGAAAACATTTCACTCAATTGAGAGTGCATGGATCACTGATCAAGAATAAGTGCTCAGCCGACAAAAGATATCTGTTTTTGCTTTCACTTTCTCTGCTTGGGAACACGGGGATTACAATCCTGACTAATAGATTACAAATACTGCTTTTTGTTGAGCATGTTTGACACATAATGAACTGTATTAGTGTCTGCACACATATTCATTACCACTAAGGGCCATAATTTTGTTTTTTTACACAGTCATCTGCCATCAGCTCTTTTTAAACAATGTAAAACTCACAAAAACTAGGTGCTGCCCCTCGGCTGGCTTCCAGAAGTTTCCCATTTGGATAACTGGGCAAACTGGGAGTTGATCTTAAAGAAAGATTACTGAGGAGATCACTGAATAAAAAGAGAGTTACAAACCCATAATAGGTTTTCTTCAGTCTGTCTCTCTTGCTTGCGTTCACTCCCCCTCCCATATTACAGCACTGACATTAACGAGATCAACGTGACGATCGCAGAGTCCGTGTGTGACGTGCAGTCCGCCAACAGCACGCACATCATCTGCGTGACCAGCGCTCAGGGGCAATCTCAGGAAACCAAAGTCAGAGTCAGCATCGGAAACCAAGGCATCGCCAAGATGGTGAGGTTGATTTGTTTGTGTTTAGTAAAGTTACGCTGCTTCAAAGGACGGAAACAGTGCTGTCTGACTGATTTTATTGTTTCTGATTACATATTTTCATCCAGTGTTTTTTGTTGTTCTTTAGGACAACGCAGATTTCTTTTACATTGACGTGTGGTCGTCCAAGTTCACGTGGGGAGGTCTGTCTCCACCAGAGGAGGGCACATTCGCTGTTATTACTAAAGGCCAGACCATCCTGCTGGACACCAACACACCAGTGCTCAAAATGCTGCTTATTCAAGGTGCAAAAATTACTTCTTATGCAGTGTTTGTGAAAATGCAAAATTTGGAGAACTGTTGCAGAATAAGATAAAATATTAAAATAAAAAAATTGAACGAAATTCAAACTGTCAGAGAAACTCAAGTTCTTTTTGCGTTCAGGAGGGACGTTAGTGTTCGATGAAGCCGACATCGAGCTGCAGGCAGAAAACATCCTGATCACCGACGGCGGTCGGCTCCAGATCGGACAGGAGGGGGCGCCGTTCCAACACAAAGCCATCATCACGCTCCATGGTCAACTGCGTTCACCTGAACTTCCTGTTTATGGAGCCAAGACACTGGCTGTCAGAGAGGGCGTGTTGGACCTCCATGGTATGCACACACAAATTTATATTCATAAACACACATAAGGTATAGATCAGGTATAAATCAAGTTCCACATCCTAATTTGTAGTTCTTACATTTTTTTAGGATCTCTTTTAAGATTGTTCTGTTTAAATGCAACAAAACACTCATTATGAGTTAATACAGATGTTACATTTTGTTTGTAATTCCACAGATTTTGTCACTCATTAAAATGAATAACCAAGTTGCATTTTAATATTGTTGTTTTCCTACATTTTTCTGAAGTAAATATTGAAATAAATACTTCTTTCACCCTTGAGGTGCACGATCGTATCATGTAGAGTCAGAAACAGAAGGCGTTCAGCAACAGAAACCTCAAATAGCTTTGACCCAATTATTTCAAAAACACGCATTGCATGTCATGTAATAATATCATGTAATAGTAAGCTGACAGCATTTTTAGGTCTTGGTGCTCAAGGTGATTATTGTCACCTCATCTGTTTCTAAGGAACCAGGATAATAATCAAACAATAAGCCCCAAAGTGGACCAGTTTTGTAATAGTTGCTCAAGTTTAAAATGACCTTTTTTATAAAATCAGGTATTCCTGTGCCGATCCCCTGGACCCACTTGGCCCAAACAGCAAACAGTGGCTCAAAAACATTGAACCTGATGAAGGCGGTGACGTGGAAAGTAGGAGATGAGATCGTTATTGCCACCACTGGACACAGGTACAGCTGAGGACTGATTCATAAAAGCATAAATCCAAGTTATTCATCTGAGCTATAAAGCCAAAACATGGGAACTACATGCATTTAATTGAAATGTTTAATTTACTGCGAAAAGAAATGGACAACAAAATGTAAAATTACAGTGATTAGCAGCTGATATTATCTCAAGCCAAATTTTCAACTTTTTAAAAATTTGTGTTAATAATCTTAAAATTATTTTTACAATTAAAAAAAGATCCAGTTGGAAAGAAAACTGGACTTTAATATACTTGTCTATTAAATTGGTCAAATATTTCAAATAAATGTGCTTATTTAGTTACCTAAAGATGTGGAATGTGGAGAAAAATGTGCAACATAACAGTATATTAAATAAATTGCAGCAATTAGCATTTTTGTTGCAGGATGCTAGTTAGCAGCTAATTGAATTAACATCTCTAGTTCCCTATATTTAAAAAACAGAACATGTTGTTCACTTTATTACTGTAATAATGAATATGTGAAATAAGATTATGTAGTAAGCAAAGAACAGAATAAACTAGCCCTGCTGAAAGATCAATCTTATGGTTTAGCTGAGTAGCAGTAGCTACCGCCGCTCCGATTCTCTGGTTTTGCTAACCTGGATAGCGGGGAAATGTGTGCCAGGAACTGCTGACAATCAAAAGAATGGAGGGTTAAAGATTACAAAACGTCACTGAAATGCTGTTTTATGCATTCCAAAAAAAAGGTTTTAATAAATCTGCAGAAGGGGTAAAAATATATTTATTTATATTCCAGGCACAGTCAAGGAGAGAATGAGGTGAGGAGGATTGCCGCTGTGTCGGCTGATGGAATGACTCTCACCCTGACCGAACCGCTGAACTACACTCACCTCGGGGTGTCCGTGACGCTGCCTGATGGTACGGTGTTTGAGGGCAGAGCTGAGGTGGGGCTCCTCACCAGGAACATCGTCGTGCGAGGTTCACAGAATCAAGAATGGAATGACAAGGTTGAAGCCTGCCCGGGCGGCTTCAACACAGGTACTTAGTGATAATGGTGGATGAGGATTTTCTTCAGACACATCAGATGGGTTTTTTTTGTTATTGTCAGCCTTAAAGTAAAATATTTTTCTGTATATATAGCTTGAACCCTCCTCTGCTGTATCTGCATACTAATTCTGAGACAAGAGCAACACTGTATTTAATACATTTTTGCACTTCTGTGTCCTTCAGGTGAGTTTACCACCCAGACATGTTTCCAAGGACGGTTTGGAGAGGAGGCTGGCAGCGATCAGTTTGGAGGTTGCATCATGTTCCACGCCCCCAGACCAAACGAGAATCTTGCGATTGGCCGATTGGAATATGTTGAGGTAAAATGTATTTTCATTCTCTAAACATTTCTATACTATAGTATCTTTTAAAATTATTATTAGTGTGTTAAAAGTTTGAAGTCTTTGTGCTGTTGTTCTGCAGGTTTTTCACGCCGGACAGGCCTTCAGGTTGGGACGTTATCCCATCCACTGGCATCTGATGGGAGACATCAATTACAAGTCGTACGTGAGGGGCTGTGCGATTCATCAGACCTTCAACAGGGCCGTAACAATCCACAACACCCACCGGCTTCTGGTGGAGCACAATGTGATCTACAACATCATGGGTGGGGCTTTCTTCATTGAGGACGGCATTGAGACGCAGAACATCCTGCAGTACAACTTGGCTGTGTTTGTCAAACAAAGCACCAGCCTGCTAAATGATGACGTCACTCCCGCCGGCTACTGGGTCACAAATCCCAATAACATCATTCGCCACAATGCCGCTGCAGGGGGAACGCATTTTGGCTTCTGGTACCGCATGCATGACCGCCCTGATGGCCCTTCCTACAACCCAAACATCTGCCAGAAGAGAGTTCCCCTTGGTGAGTTTTATAACAACACTGTGCACTCTCAGGGCTGGTTTGGACTGTGGATCTTCCAAGATTTTTTCCCCATGAAGAACGGAGGGTGCCAGTCCTCGATCCCCGAGCCCGCTGTCTTCCGTTCTCTCACCACCTGGAACTGCGAAAAGGGTGCTGAGTGGGTCAATGTAGGCGCCGTGCAGTTCAACAACTTTCTCATGGTAAACAATGAGAAAGCAGGCATCGAAGCCAAGCGTATCGTTCAATGGGCTGTGAAGGGCTTTGGAGAAGACGGCGGGGCGACGGTGTCCAATAGCACCTTTGTGGGTCACGTGGACGAGCTCGGACTAGGCAGCGACTTCTGCACGCACCGCGGCGTCATCCTGCCTTTCGACGACGGCATGAGCGTCATTAACAGCAAGTTCATCAACTTCAACCGCAGCTCCTGCGCAACCGTCGGGGTAACCTCGATCGACGGGGTGTGTGTGGAGCTCTGTGGTGGCTGGGCTGCCAGGTTCAGTGGCATCCAGTACATGAACTCACCCAACAAGGCCGGCTTCAGGTGGGAGCATGAAGTGCAGCTGGTGGACACTGATGGCTCCCTCACAGGTAATCTTTAGTGATTTTATTTTCTCACCATTTTCTCTCTTATACGTGTATAAAGGTTCAGTTTGTTATGTAAGAGTAATACAAGCCTTCCAAGAATCATGTTGAATTAATCTTTTCAGAAATTCTATGTATTCAAACATTCTGCTACTTTTTCATTATGCATTAAATAATCAGCCAAAGCTAAGTAGTGTACTTGTTTAAGGAAATTTTAAACATCACCTTAATGCTTAATACACTTCTGCTCCTCTATTAAGAATGTTTTGTAGCAAGACTCTTTCTGATTGTTTTAAAGTAAACGTAAATGTGTATGTTCTTCACATGTTTTGGCTCTTCAGTCGGTTTTCTGCTTATTTTCAGGAAACATAAATCATGTAGTTGTGCCTATGAGCGACCTGCTGGATCCTGCTCACTGCTCCCAGAGTGCCGAGTGGAGCGTGGGTTTCCCCGCCGCTGTGTGCGACGAAACTGTTAACTTCCACCGTCTGGCATTTAACAACCCCTCCCCGAGCTCTCTGGTGGCCAAGAACGTCATTCTAACCAACTCACATGGTATAAAAAACTGTATTCGCTACTTTCAGATCTCATATAGTTGTAGAAGAAGCTGTAATTTGTTTTTGTTTTCTTACCTGTGTTGACATCTACTGGTGTTTAGAAGGAACTGCAGTAGAGATTTTACAACAACTGAAAATGCCATCAGGAACAAACTGCAGAGAATAATATTTTATCTTTATAGGAAATGTTAGATAATTATTGTGCATTAATAAATGCAAACCTCCTAACATGTAAACAAACATATAAATATGTGTGCTCTGTCTCTTAAATTAAACTCAGGGAGCTCCAGGGTCCCCTTTTTGAAGAAGAGACTAACTCATCCATTTGGATGGATGGCCTTGCTGCCCTCTGGACAGACGTACAACTGGTATTTTGAAAATGTGGATCACGTGACCAACATCACTTACAGAGGAAAATTCTACAGCTTTAAGGTAATCACGTCAAAGAACACGTGAGTAAAGTATGTTAAATTCGATATAGGGCTTCGCAAACACTGATGTTTGTCGCACGTTTCTTTGCATGCAGCGGGATCAGTACGTCATCGTCAACCACAACTTCACACAGAGTCCAGACAGTTTCCAGATCATCGACACGAGAAACGGCTCATTGACGCCACTGAGCTTCAGCAACAACAGGAACGGAGATTGGTACTTCAATAAAAGCTCCAACAACCTCTACTACATCGGTTAGACGCACCTTAATATGGATATATTGTACTATTTGATTTATCCTGTATTATTTTATTAAAGGAAAAGATCTTATGCATTTCCTATATATAATGTCACTATAATGTGTAAATACTACAATGTAAAAATGCCCAAAGTGTCTCGAGACACTCACTTTCTGATGATTCTCTACCCATGATGTCAAAGAGAGCAGATGTCATTAATGTGGTAATCTCAGGTGCGCAGCTCTAGATGTGCCCGAAATTCCTGATGTGCCCAGTTGATGAAATCACAAGAAAGCGGTCCATAAGTTGACAGAGGTGTTAGATAAAACGAGATTATACAAAGTGGATTTTCCTAACTCTCGCTCAGTCTTATATGTTAAAAAGCTTTTTCATTACGCTGCTAGAATAGGAGCAGAATGTTTTTAAAGAGAGAAAATTGCGTTTTTAATGAAATTGTTGCATTTGTTAAATAGGTTGTGCAGCATGCAGTATGTTTGCTGTGATAAAATATAAATAAGCGTTAAACTCAGGGAGGCCTGCTTTATCATCATCCTTCTTTTTATCAACTTTGCTGTTTTTGTACATCTTACCTTCATTGGGTGCGTGCTACTCTTGCTTGAATAAAGCATTCAGTAACACTGTTCTGTTCTCTTTGCAGTGTCTGGGAAGACAAGCCAGCGCAGGCGGAGGTCCAGCGTTGACCGATCTATGATTGACATTCAGACAAACTTTGCGGTCTTCCGCTGTTTCTACCCCAACTGCATCCCTCCAACACCACCGCCTCCAGCCACTCTCGCGCCATTACCTAGCCGCCGACCTGGTAACTTCATGTAAGTTGTTTATTATCTTTCTATCAGACGTTTTATGCATTTAACTTTTTCTGGTGTGGCCTTGGTCTATCATCAAAATGTCTGTTTTTCTGTAGCCGATGGTCCAATGCTTCTTTCTGGAAAGGCTCGGCAGAAAACAACTTCACCGAGCCAACAGAGGGTGCCGACGTGGTCATCCCATCAGGTAAGAAGCTTAAAACTAGGAGGTTTTTTTGACAACATTTGAACACAAAAAGATTTTTGTTTTTTTAGGAGCAAGTTTAAAAATTAATTGTCAAAAAAGTTAATTTCTGAAAATAAAACATCTATTATAAGTATATTGTGACTAAAAATGCCTCTTTATCCTTGCTAAACCACAGGGCAGTGGGTCGTTTTGGACACCGACACTCCTCTTCTCAACAAGCTCACAGTTATCGGAGTCCTTGAGATCCCCGACACCATGAACAGCTCATCTACCAGACAGGCTCGGTCTGTACCCGCGTACAACACTGTGGCTATAGATGCTGTCTACATCTCCATCCAGGTCAGTGTGATCAGTAATCTCTCCAAGATCCTCATCCAGAATATCACTTTAACATAAATTTATCAGCATTTATCTCCAGCATATATTTCATTATGACAGCAGCTCTGAGTGTGTATTTGCCTACTACATAACATGATAATGTGGAAGTCACAGGTACTGTTTGACTGAGCACGATGAGTTAGGTGATGTTAACATCTGTGACTCTTTCAGGGCGGCCGACTGATTGCGGGATGGAACGACGAGCCGTTCAGAGGTCAGCTGTACATCAAGCTGAGAGGGAACCACCGTACTCCGGACTGGCCTCTGCCAAACGGACCCAACCAGGGATCCAAAGTCTTGGGTAAGAAAACTGCTACCGACTCGTGTACTTGCCTAACCTTTTTTTCGACTGTAGTAAAAAAGTTTCCGTGTATGTACTGCAAAGATAGCTCCAACTGAAGAGACTGGTGACGTTTCTAAAAGCCTGTAAGTGCAACAAGACGAACCTTGCAGTTACATGATAAACATCACATAACTAAAAGCTAATATAACTGAAAAAGCTAAGGAAGCAATCGATGCACTGCTTTTACCACATGGCTTTAAATCTGTGTGACATTCTCAGTCCATCATTCCCAACAGTTTTCAGATTTGTCTTGCATGAGCCATAAAGCAAATGTGCCCTTTTTACTGTCCATACTCCTGCTCAGATCCTTATTATTTGTGATGCATAATTCAAAAACCAGGCTAAAGTACAAAATGAACATTTTTTTTGTTGTTGTTGTTGTTTCCTAAAATCTCAGAACTTTTAACTTAACCCTTCCATACCTGAATTTTGACAACCTCAATCAGGATTTTTTCTTAAATATTTTTATTTATCTTTAGGCATGACAAAAAGGTGTTTGAACTTCATTTTTTAAAACATGTACTTTTCAAAGAGTTTTTTACATGGCCAATTAGGTGGACAACATACGTTTAGACTTATGAATGGAGTATCGACTGACACATCAGTGTCCAATGTAGTGGTTTATGTGCAAGTATACCATCAACACTGACACAAATACAAGAAAACAGTCTTTGAATAGCTGTAGTGACCACTGTGCCTGAAAGGCTTAATATGCAGTATTCAAAATGCAAATTTATGTCTTTGTTCATTTTCTATGAATTTTAAATTCGATAATAATCAATAGTGACAGTTATTCTAATTTTATTTAAATGAATAATTCAATTTAACATAAGAAATTTATCATCTAAAACGGCAGAAATAATATATTTTCTTGTCCAACAGGCGTGTTCGGCACACTGGAGCTCTATGGACTTCCTCGCAATGTTTACCACACCAAACTCGCCGCTACTGCTAACGCTGGATCCAACACACTGACCCTGTCGCAGTCGGTCGACTGGCAGGTCTGTATAGTTTCCTCTAGAATGTGTTATTCCATTTTTTTATACTACGTACTGCATTCACGTGTTGGGTGTTGAAAGCTGATTGTATAACATCCAACTAAAGTCCTGAATTTTTATTCCTTGAGCAACAAAATCAATTTATTCTCCTTCTACCAGATTGTCGAGTACCTTTACTCTAATTACTTCTCATTGGAAGTGTTCACTTTTTGACACGCCTGCTTCAGGTTGGAGACGAGGTTGTAATCTCCACCAGCAGCTACACCACATGGGAGACGGAAAAACGTCAGATCGCTGCCGTGTCAGCGGATGGCTTCGTCCTGACCCTGAACCAGCCTTTGACCCACACTCATATTGGTGAGTCGTAGCTCAGGACTTGGAGTTATTGTTCTGGTGTTTCTTTTACATCAGCTGAAAGGATTTGTTCGGTCTGATTATATGAGTCTCAATAAAAAGCCTTTATGTGTATGTGTTGAAGCTGTAAGAATTTAACTTTAAGGTGTATTAATGAGGGGAAAAAAACATTATAAGCAAACCTGTAATATAGATCCGCTGGCTGCCTTCTTACTATTAAGGAACCACCTCAGTTATTAACTGATGTTTCCAAAGCAACACGCCATCAAACACTGAAATGTCTGCGTCATCTTCTGTCCACAGGTGGGACTGACTCTGTGTCAGGTACGACTTTCTCCTACACTCTGGCAGCTGATGTTGGTCTCCTGACCAGAAACATCAAGATCATCGGTCAGGATTATCCAACTATGATGCAAGACTCGTTTGGAGCCAGGCTGCTCGTCGGCACCTACTCCTGGGAGGGAATCAACTATAAAGGTAAAAAAAAGACATCGCCCTGAAGACGTGGATGCTGTGGTGGAGAAGGGGTTGAAACAGCAGTCAGTGATGGAGTGTAGTAGTGACACTGACAGAGGGAGGGAGGGGAAATGTTTCAGTATAAATAGACTGAATGGATATCAGTCGTGAGGATGACTCTCAGACTTTCTGTCATCATAATTTGCAATTTTGTTCTGAAGGCAAAGCTCAGATCAGGAACGTGGAGTTCTACCACTCTGGCCAGGAAGGCTGGACTGACTACAGCGACCCACGCTACTCCGTGGCCTTCCTCAATCTGGGAGAGGTGCAGCCCACACGCACGCACACACAGCATCTTTCCCAGCAACTGCCTGATCATAGAGGAGGATTAACAACTGCAAATATGATTTTTTATATCTTGTAGCAGAAGTTTATTTAAACAAAACTGCTGCTTTTGTTGTTTAATGAGAAGAAAGTGTCTGTTAAATCTGTTGGGGTTTTTTTTTCTGTGGTGAAAGGTGACAGAAAAAGAGTCATACATTCAGGGCTGCGCTTTCCACGACGGCTTCTCTCCGGCAGTCGGCGTTTTTGGAACAGACGGCCTTAATGTTGATGATAACATCATCCACCACACTGTCGGAGAAGGTAAACACTGTGCTGTCCGTGGCTCTGTTTTTGTATCTCATGAAGGCAAAATGGTTATAAATTTGATTTCAATTTCTCTTCTTCTGTGTTTCTTTTTGTGTTTTCAGGCATCAGAATTTGGGGAAATAAGGTGAAACTGAGGAGGAACTTGGTGATGATGACACTGTGGCCTGGATCGTACCAAGGCAGAGAGGAGCCTTTCAACTTTGACTGGAATGCTGCCATTGAGGTTTGTTTTCTAGGAATATCCAAGGAATAGGAATATATATCAACCACTTAAACGTAAGTAATGTTTGTTTATAATAATCATCTGGTCTCTTCTTTTTTTTTTTAAACATATTTCAGGTTAGCGAGGGGACAAACATCGTGCTGCAGCACAACATTGTGGCGGGTTATGAGAGAGTGGCGTATCGCATTGATGGCGAACCATGCCCAGGTGACATAGATGACTTTAATCAACAGTGACAGGCTTTATGTCCGGTGCTGGTGCAAATTTCTTCCTCTTTCAGAACAGTAAATTACAGAACTTCTTCTTGTGCAGGTTATATAAATGATAATGAGGCTTGGATTCATAACGAGGCTCACGGCGGTCTGTTCGGGGTCTATCTGAACAATGACGGTTTGCCTGGTTGCGCCCACATCCAGGGTTTCTTTGTCTGGAGGAGCTTTGACTACGGCATCTACTTCCAGGTATTAAAAACCAAGTCTCTGCTTCCTACACTTGAATAATCAGCCAGGTTCACCCAAAACAGGGCAAATAACCTGAGGGTAACAAAAGGAAAGAAAAAATCTGGGCATTTAATGAGAAGAAAAACAGGAAAAACAGGCTATGTTGGATCATGCACGTACATTTGGTCATATTTTACTGCATCAAATAGCTTTTTGCCATAATTTTCACAACGTTCCAGTTGCCTTTCCAGAAAGCAGCTTTAGCATTAGAAGTATAAGCTGACAAAAGCCTGTTTGAGGAATTTGTTCAAGCAATATGTAACAAACTTAATATGTGTTTGCTTTAAAAGGGTCCATGCTTTGTCTGAAAATAAAGATATAGTAGATACAATGATACCCTTTCCTCTTCCTCTCCCTGTCACAGACCATCATGAATGTCATGGTTTCCAACGTGACCCTGGTGGACAACGGCATGGGAATCATGCCTATGATCTATGGTCCCCCTTCTCTCTCCCATGAATTTGCCAATAAAACAGTGCTAATTCAGGTGAGATGCTTTATTTTGATTAACTGATTGTTGTTCTTCTGTGGGAGCTTTGTCTTTGCCAAAGGATTTAACTCAAATCCCTGTTCCCCCAGAATTCATTAATTGTTGGCAGCAGCCCGAGCTTCAACTGCTCAGACACTTTGCCAAACATCGACTTTAATTTGGCCACCACTTCAGGCCATCGGGCTCCCAGACCTATCCAAGGTAGAGTTAAACTGAAACTCTTAGATACAGATTTTGTCAATTTAAGAATAAAAAAGTAAAACCTGAACCACGTATACATGCAAATGCTAATAAACCTCTTTAACTGATGTTTCTGTTTTCATTGTGTACAGGTGGCAGATCTGGAATCTGCTGGCCAAATTTCCAGTCTGCCCACAACAGTGCACCAGCTAAGGCTCATCATGTAAACATGAACTACAACTCTATTAAAGGGCTGATGACAGTCAAAGGTTGGTTCAGCCTCTGCGATTTGGAATCAAACTGACTTTTTGAAATGATGCTTGGGAGCTTTTTCCCAGTAAACATGCTTCTAACTCCTGATTGCACTGGCTTTCTTTGTAGACACAACATTTGTCAACTTCAGAAATGTCTGCTCTTCTGAGGCAAACGTCATGTTCATCACAAACCCACTGAATGAAGACCTGCAGCACCCTGTGCAGATTTCAGGCATTCAGATGATCAACAGCACAGACGAGGCCAAAGTGTTTATCCACAGACCTGATTTGGGGTAGGTCACTCCATGCTAACAGATGTCCGGTGCTAAGGCTTTGATTAGAAATCTGTTTATAACAGAAACCTAAATAAATAAAAGGCAATAACTTGTAAAAATGTGTTTTTCACATGGTGAAGACATGACATGTTTTGTAAGTCAGCTGGCAAAAATGAACCTTTTATTCAACAAAGTAATCTTCACAAACTGACACCGCTTGTATGGTTTTGAAAGTGTAGAAGTGAAGTGCTAATGTTAAACAAAACTACAATCACATGACTGGGACATCACCACCAATAACCTCCACTCTTTGACATAATGATGCAGATTTTACGCAACAAAATGCATGAAAAGCTTTGACCTTTGAAGCTGGGTATTTGTTGATGTATTTTATGGAAAATGTGATCAAGTAAAATCTAATGTTTTTGTGCCCCAGTAAAGTAAACCCTGCTGACTGTGTGGACATGGACTGTGACGCGAAGAAGAAGAGCTTGTTGAATGACTTGGATGGGTCGTTCCTAGGGGCAGTGGGCGCCGTGGTGCCGCAATCCGAGTATGAGTGGGGAGGAGATCCCAGGAGGGGGCTGGGCGACTATCGCATCCCCAAAGTTATGCTGACAGCCCTCAATGGCAGCCGAATCCCGGTGAACCAGATTGCTCCAAACAAAGGTAACTAGAGCTTGGTGGAAGAGATACAATAGTGTGTCTGGTAAATGTTTATTATTTCCGTTGATTTACAATCATCAGGCTCTATTTCTTTAAGTTCAAGCTACTGAACTCAGTTTAAAATGATATCTTATCAGTTAATGAATACATTTTTCCAGCCAGATACCTTAGTGTCTGATATTTCCTGTCTTATTTCTTACATTGGTTTATTGCTTAATGGGTAAATTTAGTGTTCTGTGGTGGTCATGAGTTTTACTGGAAAGTGTTATATATCTAGTTAAAAATCTGTGCGTAGGTGTGATCAGGAGAACATGCACCTACATGAGTTCCTGGCAGAGCTACAAGTGCTTCGGCCTGAACTACAGGATGTTGGTGATTGAAAGTCTCGACGCTGACACGGAGACCAGACGTCTGTCCCCCGTCGCTGTGGTTGGAGACGGCTACGTGGATCTGATCAACGGTAGGATAAGGAAACGTTTTCCATCGTATGCTTAAGATCTTGGGTGTTGACGGTCTGTTTAAAAACAGCAGAATGAGTTTTAAACTCTGTTTTGTGTGTTTGTGTCCAGGTCCTCAGGATCACGGTTGGTGTTCTGGCTACACCTGCCAGAGGAGACTTTCCCTCTTCCACAGTATCGTAGCCACTGGTCACTCCTTTGACGTCTACTTCACGAGCGTCAGCCCGCAAAAGCTTCGCCTCATGATGCTCAACTCTAATCCATCTGAGGTCAGGCCACATTTTCAAAAATGCTGTTCTGAATGTATTAATTGTTTTTAAGGAGTAAAACTTTTAAAAGGCACTCCTGAGATAAATCATTAAAAAAAATGCCCACAAATACAAACCAGATGTCTAAGTCTTCAGATCAATCTACATTCAGTAACTAAGTGTCTTTTTGTTGTTACATTTGTGCAGAGCATCGTGGTGTCAGTGTTTTATTCCAACCCTCAGCGTCTGGATGTGTATGTAAATAATCAACTGATCGCTCCCACTAATGCTGAGTGGAATGCTGATAACACTAACTACATCTTGAAGAAACCGATCCTTGCAGGTACTAATGGTTTACACAAAGATATCATGTGCCGACTAGCATCACGGCTGATCAAAAGGACTCAAATGCTGGACTCACAAAGCAACCTTTACTAAGCAGAAGGTAAAAGTCCAACAAATTCCAAAACATAAATTAACAGTGGAATCTAAAGGTATCAACAAAGGCAAACACAAAATGCAAGACACAGGAGAAAAATGATTACCAAAATAAAACAGAAAATTGTGTGACAGCGAAACACAGGACACAGATGTGGAGACTTCACAACATACAAGGAACACGGGGGAGGGAGGATGGAAGTAAATATAAGGTGCACACAAGCTAAAACTAGACTTGAAAAAGTAGCAATAACTAAAACTGAGAATATATTTGTTAAAAAAGCGACCAGGAAATACCTGCTTCATAAAAGAATAAAGAAAATAACTATAAAGACAGGAACCAAAATAAAAGTGAAAATGAAAACAATGAAACCCATCTGAGAACCCAAATATTAATGCAACAAACAACAACAACAACAAAAAAAACAAACTATGATCCAAACCCTGATCAAGGTTTGACTTGGTAACTAAAGTAACTAAATAGCTTGATTCTCTACAACAAAGAAGTAACGTGAGTATTCTAACATGTTTTCCCCAACAATGTCCAGCGGAGAGAAAAGTACATCAGGTTCATCAACCGACTCTAAGACGTCTTTCAGAATCTAGTGGACGCCAGCCATTTTTATAAAAGATGGCGGGCTAATGTCACGTAGCCCTTTGTTTGTTCTGTTAAATGTGTTTTTCCACCCTTTTATGCTTTAGATGAATACATATTTTTTTACCTTTTGTCTTAGTTTAAAGTATCTGCATTCTTAATTTCTCGTCTTGTGCAAATAATCACCACAAATATTAATCAAATCAACAGGAAATGTTACAAGGATCTGTGTTTGTCATGTATGAATTATATCTGAAGATGATGATCTAAGATTTTCTGTGTTTAATCACTCCAGGTCAGTACGTCCCCGAGCTAAATGCCACTGTGGGCACCAACTACTTTGACCAGGACTATAAGATGCTGAAGGTCGTGCTGAGAGGCTCTCAACCAGTGGAGATCCGTACTGCCCCGGTTCTCGTCATCGCCTTTGGGTTCCCCGCAATGACCGACGAGGAGTTCTATGGCAACAGCCTGGTCCAGAACCTCGCCGTGTTCCTCAAAGTTCCTCCCAACATGATCCGCATCTCCAAGATCATCAGGGAGAACGGAGGCGCGCGTCGCAGGAAGAGATCCACGGGCCTGACGGTGGAGGTGGAGATCAAAAAGCCTCCTGTCCAGCAAACCACAAACAGCACCAATGGTTAGGAAGAAGGAAAAGTGCTACTTTATTGCTCATTAGGGTCTAATCTGTTCAGTTAATCATCATGTTTGCTGCCTGTGTCTTCTCAGATGACGAGGACTTTACACTGCTGAAGAACATCGCTGATGAACTGGGTCAGGCAGCAGTGACTGGAAACCTCAGTCAGTCCATCGGTTTTAACGTCTCCTCCATTGGCATGGTCCCACCTCCTCCTCCATCCTCTGACCCCAGCTGGAATGAGGTGAAGCAGAATAACATCTGCTCTGTAGACACTATAACAGCTGTTTTGATATTAAGATGATAAAAATACATTACGTGTGTGATGAAATGTCTCATATTTACATGGTGATTTCCTCCTTTTAACCTCAGGTGGCGACAGAGGAAGTAACGA
Organism: Rhamphochromis sp. 'chilingali'; assembly: GCF_963969265.1. Taxonomy (NCBI): domain Eukaryota; kingdom Metazoa; phylum Chordata; class Actinopteri; order Cichliformes; family Cichlidae; genus Rhamphochromis; species Rhamphochromis sp. 'chilingali'. Next base: position 28,828,757 of record NC_137944.1, read on the forward strand.
GAGAGGAACCTACCGTGAATTACGTGTCCGGCGTGGACCGCCTGCTGCTGATCGAGGAGCCGATAGCCGGGGAGTTTGTGGGTCCTCTTTACCAGCAGCCCAGTCTGATGGCTGTGGATGCAGAGGTGAGGCAGCTCGAGATGTTTTACTGCACAGCCAGTGTTAAAGCTGATGTTTTGGGAAGGATGTGAGGTTGGTTTATCTAATTTTTGTATTATTAGATGATCTTTCATTTCAAACAGTTCATCCCCTTCTACCTTTTATTTAATTCATTCATTACTAACTCAGTGACCCAATCCATATAAACACTGCAAATTTCTCACACCTTGCCTGGATCAGGGTTGGATTATTTTATATTTAGGATCGTTTTAGTAGGACTGAGTATGACTCATCTGGTATTCTAGAAATGTACATTTCTCAAAGTTTCCATGATTCTTTTGTTTTTCCTCAATCCAATATAAAATTTGTTGTCTAGACTTAGCTATCATTCACACAGAAGGCAGTTTCACTGTAAATGTGGAGTGGACTCGAATGAATAATTAGAGTAAAAATAAGGAACATTTTTGGGACATTTATGCGTGAAAATCAACAATTTTACCTGAGTGGATAATCTGGACTTTCTTAGATGGCAGGCATTATTTATAAATTTCACCAGACAGTGAGCACAACGGTCTATGCGAACGTCGATGTGCCTGCATGTTTTTATGACCACACTGCCTTGTTTGGGGGAAGTTTACGTCACGGTGCACTAGCTACCCCTGCACCCCAGGTGGCACATTTCCAGCAGACTTTGAATAAGTTGAATACGTATAACAGGAATGACCCTATTTATTAGTTTCAGGTTGGCCATTCTTGTATTTTGCTCGTTTGTGTTGTTGTGTTTGCACATCTCTGTTGCTTGTGGGGCTCGCACACAAGAATTTCACTCGCATGTGCTGTGCCAGTGTGCCTGCACATGTGATGTGACAATAAAAAGTGATTTGATTTGATTTGATTTGACCCTCTTAGCCATTGGGTCTCGAGCTGTTTGTGTCCACAATGGAATATAATCAAGGATTAAGTCTGTTTTCTATATTCGTCCATTGTGTGTGTGTGTGTCCATTCACACTGACCTTTGTTAATGTCTGCAGGGAAACTGCGTCTCCGTGGGAGTGACGACTCTCATGGTTACAGCCAGCCTGAAGGACTCTGATGGAAACAGCGTTGGTGGGCTTGAAGGAAACACAACCATCCTGTTCAGAACCTGCTGGGCCAACTTCAGCGACCTGTCCATTGTTAACAGCGGTGCGTTCACACATCCTCACCTGAACCTAAATAACGTTTGAAAACTGGCAGATTGAAAACAGCTGGTGCAGTTCATGCATGATAAAAAAATTTGCAAAACCAATATGTGCATAAAATAAATATCAAGCATTATTTATGAAAGCAGAAACTGATCCTATTAGGCGTATAAGTATCTGTTCTTCATCTGCAGGTGAGAACCTGACAATGGTCTTCACTTTGAAGGACTGGGGCACCACATCCAGAGCCTTCTCCATTAAGAACACTCCCACCACCCAGATCCCGACGACCAGCAGCAACATTACAGAGCCGACACCTACCACGACCACTGGTCAGGTCACCGACGACAGCATCTTCGGCTCTGGCACCACTGCTTCTGCTGGCGCTCTGTGCCTGGCTAGCGTTATCTACACCGTGGCCTGCTGCTCCGATGCTGTCCCCATAGGTTAGAAGAGCTCAGCCCGCTTTATGAAGGATAATGTAAAGTCACGTTAACATGAAGGACGAAAACTAACCTCTTGTTTAAAGTTTATTGTGAGTGGTATATTTTTCCATTGCTTATAGCCTTCAGATCAATATCCATTAGAACAAAAATCTTCTCAGGTAAAAGGGATTTATGAAGAATACAACAACAAATAATCATTTTTACTATTTCATGAGGTAAAAGTAAAGCTTTTCTTGAATGATTTTGTGCATTAGATGTTAATTTCTGTTAGTTTTTGGGTTCTTTCATTGTATTTTGTGTAAGATTTAATATGGGTGTGAGGTCCAAATAGATTACCTCTACTTTTAAAAAGTGCAGCAGTGAAATTGAAACTGCAAACAGCTGAAGGAAAACAAGAAATTTTGCAACAGTTTTCTGCATGTTAATGATTGTTTGAAACTACACTTTCTTTTCAATAAATTGTGTTTTTTATCTTTAAGTGAATCTTTACTGTGTCACTGTCTCTTGACTTGTTTTTTTCTCATGTTTTTGGGGCTTTAAAAAACAAAGCTCGTTGGTCTGCCCTGGCAGCAAAGTGGATAGAGGCTTTTCACTGTTAAAAGAATAAAATACCAAAACATAATATTAAAAGCCCAGACCGCAGCGCTGTAGGCAACATACTGAAACGGAGCTTATATCTACTCAAAGAGAATGTGATTGGAGGGGAAAGAAAGGTATATGGAGTCCAAATTTTCATGAACATTGGCTTTTGCCACGACTCTTTACGTGGAGCGTTACAAGCAGCACCTTTGGGAAATCAACAGATCCAAAAACAAATACAAAATCAAATCACTTGGAAATTGTTTTGGATTATTGATTATTCATTATTTTAACTGCTTCAGTAAACATGAAACCATAGTGAAGCCCAAGATTTAGCAGTGAGGTAATGGAGCTGAGATTTGGGCCATGGATACAATGTAAACAAATTATAAGGACAAAAGCGTTGGGCCACGCCTCTTGATCTTCGAATTCAGGTGTTTTCAGCCCCACGGGTGTCTACAAATGTTTTTACTGAGGATGTAACTTTAAATATTCCCACCATTAAGAACATTTTAGAAGGGGCTGTAATAAATAATTTTAATGTCCCAAAATTAATTAAAAAAATGAAATAAAGAAATAATGAACAGCATCGTGACGCCTTTTTTTCATACCATGCAGAAAAGTGTAGTATAGTTACGCAGTTATGTCTTTCTTTCTAGAGTCTATTCTAGTCATGAATCTCAAATATGAGGATATCTGAATAATGTGTGGATTATAATAATTATTTCTATCTGCTGAGCACAGACTCTGTCCACGGTGCTGAAGGACGTTGCCTCTGTGCGCCTTTCGTCTTTCGTATCAAAGCAGTATCTCTTTGCTTCACTAGAGGGCATTACACTCCACAATAAACACTAAAGAAATAATGCACCGAGGCAACGTTACAGGACTCGTTCTGCAGAGAAACTTCCAAAACTCAGGCTTAAAACTGAAAATCAAATCAATTCTGATTCCATTTAAGCAGGTTTGGTGAGAGCGAGAAAAGTCAGCGCAGTTTCATGCACCATAGTCTTTTGAGCGCACATCTGTCTTTCCGTGAGGAGGGTGGGGGGTGTCAGAGGAACAATTATCTTTACAGCCTAATTTGCCCTCTCCTTTAAGCCTTTAGAACAATGTAGGCGTGTCCTCGTCTCCTGTGTTTTTTAAACTGCGCGCCGCCTGTCCCTCTGAGCTGTGCGCACTTTGCGGAGCAGCCACTTGCTGCACAGAGGAGCGGATGCAGAGTCCAGCTCTGGTCCACCCCGGCCACAGCTCAGGCTCCGACTCAGACTCAGGACGAGCGCAGAGGATGGATTTCTATCACTTCTCTTTTCTTTGCGGGGCTCTTGTGTTCGTGTGGGGCATGCCCTGTTTCCAGACTCTCGTTATTTTCCCTCCAGCTGCGCCGAAAAGCAGCAAAGCGGCGAAGATTTTTAATTCACAAGAAGCGTCTAAATATTTTAAGGAGTTTTACGCTCGACCCTCACAGGACAGATACAACAAAGCAGCACCTAAAGACTTAATTGAGCCGCATGACTACATGTTGTCTATTTACAAGACATTCTCCACGGCGGAGAAGCTGGGTCTCAATGCCAGCTTTTTCCGTTCTTCAAAAGCTGCAAACACTATTGCAAGTTTTGTGGACAGCGGACAAGGTATGTGGAGCTCTGCCGCGTGTGTGAGTGTGTGCTTGTACGTAGTATTGCTGGTTCACCTGTGACTCATACTCTGTCTCCCAGTTTAATTCAGTGCAGACTGCATTTGGGATATTTATCTGTCAGATTCCACATCTTTGTGGTATGTAGATCATCTCAGTGAGAAGGCATCTGACCCTGCTGTTTTAATGCTTTCCACAGATGACCTCCCACTCTCCCCTCTGAGGAGACAACAGTATCTGTTCGATGTCTCAACCCTCTCAGAAAAAGCGGAGGTGCTGGGAGCCGAGCTCAGGATTTACACAAAAGCGTCTGGGAATTTCAGGATATCGGAAACAGAGCCTGTCGACATCCAGCTCCTCTCCTGCCACGACCAGCAGCTGCTCGACTCCAAAACACTGGACCTGCAGGGTTCCCACAGGCCGAGGTGGGAGGTGCTGGACGTGTGGGAGATATTCAAGGAGCGACAACACCTGAGCCAGGGGAAGCACTTCTGCCTGGAGCTCAGGGCCGTGCTGGACAATCCTGAGAGGGAGCTGGATCTGCATCTTCTGGGACTGCACCGACATGGGAGGCCTCAGCAGAAGAAGGCCATCTTAGTGGTCTTCACCAGGTCAATGAAGAAGCAGACACTCTTCAGCGAGAGGAGGGAGGGGAGAGCCTTACTGGGCCTCGAGAAAAGCCCCAAAGAGAGGGGCCCTGGCACTAAAGCCAGCAGGAGACGCAGGACTGCTGCATCCAAAACCCGCCATGGGAAGCGACATGGCAGGAAGTCAAAATCCAGGTGCAGCAAGAAACCCCTGCATGTGAACTTCAGAGATCTGGGCTGGGACGACTGGATCATCGCCCCGCTGGACTATGAGGCGTACCACTGCGAGGGGGTGTGCGACTTCCCCCTGCGCTCCCACCTGGAGCCCACCAACCACGCCATTATCCAGACTCTGATGAATTCAATGAACCCTAGCAACATGCCTCCAAGCTGCTGCGCCCCATCCAAACTCAGCCCCATCAGCATCCTCTACATCGACTCAGGAAACAATGTGGTGTACAAGCAGTACGAGGATATGGTGGTGGAGTCTTGTGGTTGCAGGTAGTACGCCCAGCAGGGGTCGTGGCTTACCTTGACCTCCTGGGAATTGAACTGCATCGCAGTCAACGTGGAGGAAAGCCTGTATCTGAAATAAAGAGAACTTTAGCAAGATGGAGACATCAACTATAGTTGAGAAGCATTTTTCTTTCAATTATGCATCCAACACAGTCATCTTGATACCTCAAACATCTCTTTCTGTCCATCTCCTCATCCTTTTTTTGTTTTTTTTAAAGAAAATCAATCTAGTCACTTGAAACTCTGCAATTACCACAGATTTGTGGACAAATAAATATGCATCTCATCGCCAAATTAATAAAATACTAAATGCAAAAAGTTGAGCATGTTCTTGCAAAGATTTTGATGAAAAGGATGATTTCATATCTGTATGCTAAACCCTGCAGCTTGGTCGTATCCTAAAGAAATAAAATTTATTCAAACAACCACACAAAGGTAGTCCAGATAAATAAATCCACCCTGCAATAAATGTGGATGTAAATGTATTCAGAAAAGGCATTACTATGTTATCTTTACAAAAACAGGTTCTGGTAATACAAGCTAAGTATACGCAAAGTGGACGTTATGTGGCTGTCTGTTCACAACCATTTAATAACCAAATTTGTTGTCATAGTTAGTCAAACACAGCAAAGAAGCAGAAGCCACCACCATCTGTAAATATCAGCGTATTTGCTGATGGTCTATTACCTGTCACAAGACTGATACAGGTGATGATTCAGACATGCAAACTTTCCACTTTATGATGAGCTCAGCTCCTTCTGGAAGTTAGAAGCGTGAGAATGGTTTCCATACACAAATCCAGGAATCTTCAACAAAGAATAAACCTTCAGTTAATATACTGAACCTTTCAAAAGATCAAAAGATTGGATTAAATTAAATGTGTAATTTGTATAACTTTTAGACTCTTTATATAAAACTTAAAGGATTTCGAAAGGAAACTATATTAGCAATGAATCACCCACAACAATAAAACCATCTGCCAAACTTGGACACAGCTCTAACCCATGAGGGCATGGAGACAGGATGTCTGGTACCAGAGACCTGGTTCTAAAACATTTTAAAGAAGTCAAAAAACAGCTTTTAAGCAATTATTAACAATGAAATAAATATCTACTTTGAGTTTATTAAGCAGAGGTGTATGTCATCAGTGTGGTAACTTCATTCTTAGTTTGTTTCATATCTATAACATCCACTTTGCTCAGACACAGTGGCAGTGGCTCTTTTGAGCTCTGTTCTTTAAATGTGAGGCTTCCACGGATGCTTGGATTAGAATGGGAGTGGGGAGTCTGGAGGTTAAGTCAATGATCTGAGCTCCTTATCATATTCTTAGGTAGTTGCTTCGGTGTAGATGGGCATATTGTGCCCACTGCCATCGAGGAGTCTACCTGTTATCTTACTTGTCTAATGAACATCCACATGAAAGCCAGAATCTTAGGTTTCCCAGCAGATCGCTGCATTGTATATGGTTTATGTTATTCCCATCAGCTGTCAGTGGTTTTATTGTTTTGGCACAATTTTTCTCTGGTCATTTTCAAAAGAAGGCCTTGGAGTAAAAAAAAAAAAAAAACTATCCAGATCTCTTCATCTGTTAGCTCAGTGGTTTATATGATATGTAATAACTTTACATCCAGTTTCACTAGAACAATAAAACGTGTCCAGTTAGTTAATATAGAATTTTTGCTGACTGAACAAACTGACTGATTCCGCTCTTTCCAGCTGTTTCTTCTGTAAACCAAATCATTAACTTCAGGTAAACATGTTCCGCATAATGGAAGTTTTGATTTTTATCCCTGCCAGGATTAAAATAGCAGATTTTCAGCACCTGACATGGCCTATGACTCAGGGAACGTCTTCCGATCGACCAACGTTCACATCTTTTCATCAAAACCATCGTGGGGTTTCGCACCGCTTTATGTTTAAGATGATTATATAGATGCAATAACTTTGTCTGTAATGCACTGATGGTCAAAGGTGCCATGTGTAAATATTTGGTATGGAAATAATAATTTAAGTCATGTGAGTAAATTATTGCATTTACTTTGTCCGCTTTGTTCTGTTACAACTTCCAGACGGTGCGAGTTACACATCTGGAGGTTCAGGCTCAAATAAACACACATGGGTAATGTTTTTGTAAAGAAATGTGACAGATTGTGAAATATCAGATTTCTATCAGTGTTTTTAATGTATATATATAAACAGGAAATAATTATCCACTGAGACAAAAAAGAAAAAAAGATTATTTTTGGTGTTGTGTTTATCTTAGCGGCACATTTTAACTTTTCATACTTTATGCTCTGCAATATTTACAGGCATCCAAAAATAATATATTACAACAACTGATAGAGACAGTGTTGTGGCACACTGTGTTTTATTGGAACCTCTCATTTCTATAATAAAAGTGTGCTACTCTATGAAGCAGAAATTCCTGAATAATGTATTTTTGCAGCATTAAATAGTCTAACCAAATTAACATATAAAATGTATAAAGATGCACATTAAAACTTACAATGTTTTCTTGCTGATGTTTTGAATGTATTTATTTATTTTTTGACAGTTTTAGTGCTAGTACCATATAGTGATTACTCTTAACATGACTTTTTTTGTATTGTAAAAAATGCCAGCTCTTTATTGGCCCAGAGTCTGTAAACAGTAAATTAAACAACATTGTAACAGAAGGACACTGAGACACCTGGAAGATGCAAAAGTAGCATAACCAAATTGAGCCAAATATCAGCTGGTCTACACCTGCAGGAGTGCTGTTGATTCTCTTACTGACCCCAAACTTTGCAATATCTTCAAAATGAAGCATTAACTACTCAAACGCTGGTAACATTTTAATTAAATTAATCTAGCAATTGTCTTAAAAAAATAAAGAAGAAGAAGAAGAAGAAGAAGAAGAAGAAGAAGAAGAAGAAGAAGAAGAAAGGAAATACATGAATGTTTTCAATATTAAATTAATATATATATTTTAAAGGAAAACAGAAAAGCTCAAATTACTGGACAAACTGGGCTAACTGCAGATTAGCTAAATTAAAACAGGGTTTGTCATGCTAAAAACACCTACTGCTAACTGTACAACAGGTGTAAAGGAAAGTGTGATCTGATTACACTTAAAGGAAAAACCTCAGCTTGAATTAAAGTAACTGTCATGTATGTCTATAAAATAATCTAGTAGCAGGTTAGCTTAGCATAAAGACTGAACAGCAGCCTAGCTTACCAATGTCTTAAAGTACAACTGCTGCTAAAATTAATCAGTTAGCAGCTGAATCCTTTGTTAAAGACAGTTAAGGGAAGGCAAGAAGTGATTACGTCTGGTAACAATAGAGGTAGCTGTATTTAAAAAAAAAGTAATATGGCCTACACTATATGACATTTTGTAATAACATAATTTTTTTAATGGCTGTTTTTGTTTTCATTAAACAAACAATATATAATGTCTTAATAAACTATATTTTAAGATGCTCTAGCTTGGCTGTGGCCACTATTTACAGTATTTACAGTCCATTGTTTGCAGTTATGGTGTTTTGCTAATAAAAATAAATTAGCATCATTGTGGCTTCATCTAGTGGACAAAATAAAAAGACTAAAAATGTTTGTGTTTTGCCAGAGAAATCCAAAACTGCTTTTCATCAGTAATCCTGTTTAATAGTTTGATCACGTTTTCCAGTAAGCTTTAGTGCTATCAGGTTTTATAAAGTGCTCTCACAGCAACCTTTTAACCTTTTTTTACATCTAAATTTTATTTGATAAAGCTTGAGTACACTTCTCCAGGTTGAAAAGTTTCCACATAGTCAGCAAATAACTCTGTTTTACCTAATTTATAAGCAAAAATATGAAACCCCTTTGCTAGTTTCCCAACTTCAATTTAAAGAAAATAGTTTAGACATCTTCTTCTCTGTTATAAAAAGATAAATATTTAACTCTTCCATGATGGGTTGTCCAGTTTATACATTAATTACTTCAAATAGAGTGAGAAGCAGCTAATTATATAATTAGATATGTCAGATTTTTTATTCTATACACAAGAGAAGGCTCCAAGGTTGACACAATACAGAGTACACACGGGTCTTTAGGGGGACATTTGTTGCATATTCAGCTTCAGTTCCAGCACAGAGAGCTGAGCTGTACCTGCTGCTGGACAGTTTGCAGGGTGAAAGCAAGGTCAGCAGACATGTGGAACTAGTGCCATCTTCCATGGGTGGGCTGTGTTTCTCTGTGCTGGAGGTCGGATGGGGAGGGAGAATGGATGGGATCAATATGTGACAAACAAATTGGTGTGCGGATGCAATAACTGACCCCGCTTCAGTCTAGAGCCACATTGAGTCCTTTACTTCACAGACAATAGTGGTGGAGGATCTCAACATCAGATTAAGCCTGCTTTTGCCCTAACTGGGTTCAAAGGTCAAGTGGCCCATTGTCTCCAGGGACTGCGGATATTAAACAATGTACTCGTCCCCTTAGAAAAGAGCTGCAATTAAGAGGGAAGAGAGGAGGGTGAGGGGGAAGGAATGCGTGCGATGCTCACTGAGGGCCTCGCTGTCAGTCTCCAAACAACAAGGTGAGATATAAAAAAAAAGGGGGGAGGCGGGTTTGAAGCGGCTGCTCGGAGCAGCCTCGAAGGACAAAAGAGTGGAATGCAGCGTCTCTAAAGAGGAGGCGTTTCTGCTCTGTGTCTCGCTGTGGCAGATTTGCTGTGAGATGGAGAAAAATATTTGCTGGAGACACAAAGACGGGTGTAAATCGAGTGCAGGATTCAGCTGCTGTTATCAGAGGAGGGGGAAATAAGTGGGAACTCATGTTTTTTTTCTGACTTTTCTGTGATGTTAAATGTTTCACACATGCCCAGAGTGCAGTCAAGAGGAACAGAGAGTTAAAAAGGGATAAGGACAGAGATCTGGAAACAGATATTTACAGAAGTACGGGAAAAAAAACATCAAAGAAATGTCAGACAAGCACGGCAAAAACAGAGAAAATACTTTCCCCTTAAATATTATCCAGCACGTGCCTCCCTTGTTTGCTTTTAGAAGTGAAAAGTCCTCTCACCTTGACCTCTGTGTTTACTCTGGTAAACGCAGCTTGTTAGAGGCTTTATGGGGGAAATCCTTTCTGTGGAGTCGGATGGCAGCAAAGCCCCGACACAAGAGGGAAGTCACTTCTGTTGGTCAAGTAAACTCTGGGAATTGCTCTTCCTCAGACCTCACAGGGCATGAATTTAATGCTTTTTCAGGTCTAGATACCCTTCAGTATCTAATCAACAGCATTTCAAAGACTGCATTTCAACTTAAGCAACATCTTTGAAATATTTTTATCGAAATCCTGTTTAAAATACAATTGAAAAAAAGTGGAAAATTGCTGAAATAAACATGCATGTATTGTGTTTTTATATATTCTGTCCTAGCTGGTTAAGGTGGAAGCTTACATATTATTTAACTGGTTATGTAAGGTTGCCTTTAAGATTAGATGCCTTTAATTTTAGACACTGGTCTCAGTATCTTGAACAGTCTGCTGCACAGTATACGGGATTCTGCCTCAGTGGACGGCGAGGGCGTGTAACATCCTAAAGTCTTAAACTGATTTTTATATTTCTTTTCAGTGTCTGACTGTTTTGATTCATAAGCTTTGCAAGTGTTTGTCACATTATAAATTAACCAAATTCCACTTTAGACGTATGCATGTTGAGTTGAGTTTCAGAGCTGACATTTCATTCAGTCATGAAATACTTGAGTCAAAGCTCCATTGATATTCAGCTGATACAATAACTACTTTTGAACACTTTGCTTGGAAGCATGCATATTAAAGTTCATTACTCTCACATTAATTTAACAGTAGTGGAATTAATATTACCTACTGGGGCTTTAGTGAGCGAGTGCACAAATACTGAAACACTGAAATTTAATTAGTGTGGTCCTTTGGCCAGTTGCACACCTGGAGAAAATGGATTAAACAGGTGGGAGCAGCTCAATTATGCAGACAGGTGTGCATTGTAAAATGTGTCTTCTTAAAAGCAAGAAAACCTCTCAGGTTTGCACTAAAAATTGTGATAAGCATACAGAATACACTTTAAAATAATTCAGACAAGTAACATAAATTCCTGTTTCAGTTGTTCTAACAGGAAGTTAAATAATAGGACATTCAGTAAATGTTCTGTTATTTGAGTGAATGGGTTAAATGCAGAGAGTACTTTCCCTACAAGGGATTAATAAAGTATACAAAAAAAAAATCACTGATGTCGGAAAAAAACAACTCCTTTTCCACATTTGAAAAAGTTACAAATAGAAAACAATCAGGTGTAACCTGCATCAGCTGGAAGGAGTCTCCACTTTATCAGTTTGTGCACTGAGCGTGATCTTTGGGACAATGACGTCCATCAACACCAGGTTAAAAGATGAAGTCATTTTAGTTTGCTCACTAACAATATGAAAGTATTTCAGTGTGACGACATGTTTCATTTACAGTGTGCAGACAGATTTACGCTGTGCAAGCTGCTCCTCACATGTAGCATCAATCAATCAATTACTGCACTAAACATTTTGTTCTCCAGATTTGAGATAATTTATTTAAAAAGTTGTAACTTATTTCTTCTGCACATTATGCAGTAATGACGATACTGATAGTTAAGTTAGTAAGTTAATTTACCACGTTGTTACATGACTCTTTAATTGAATAAGTGTTGAATCTGCTCCTGACTGTGCTTCCCTTTAAATTTAAAAGGCACGGGTCAAACACCGGGGAAAATATCTGACGATACCAGAAACAGCTGTCAAAACATTAATTACAGCACAGGTTTTTTTTCAAAAACTGTTTAATTGTATTATTTTTTCTTTGTTGCTCTTGTCTTATTGTCATATTTTGATCTCAAATTCAAATGCCTCAAAATTATTTCAATTTCACAGGTCTCAGGAGGATTAACTTTTGTCATATGCATTTAGCTTCACAGCAAATCACTGGAGTTAAATATTCTGGAGTTAGGCATAAAAGTGCGCAAGAGTTACATTCCGGGAGTTTATTTTTCACCTTATACTACAGTCAGTGTTGGGGAGTACTCTAAAGCGGTGTAATATTTAGGTGTTCATTCACTGGGTGCTAAGGAGTCTAATTCAACACATTGCTGGTGTTGTTTGTCTGTCGACCGTTACAGCGCCTATCTGTGTTTCTTTCTTGGACTCCGACATGTAGGAGGTAAAAATACTTTATTTACTTTGGAATTTTCTGTGAGTGTAGTGATGTTATATATATATATATATATATATATATATTCAGTTACATGGATGCACAAGTAAAATATAAAGTTAACTAACTAGCACTACATGTGTTTTCTGTATGTTATGCTGATTTGGAGATAGCAGCTAGGCTAATGCTAGTCAAAAGTTAGCTAACTTACTTATCTTACTGTATTTTAAGATACACATTTCACGTTGTCAATGAAAACGTTTATTTCTATTTCTTAATTTTAACACCAACGTTTAATTTAACGTTAGCTAACTACAGTAATATTCTGTTTAGACTCATGGTAATGGCCGTATTTAACCAAAGAGAGGTGCAGCCTGCACTGATGAGATGTTGAGGTACCATTAACATCAGTTAGTTAGTCCTGCTGCACACTGAGACATGCACACAACCCTGTCTCCAGAACTGTAAAGACAAGGACACAGCAAACATGCAGTCACATTGTCTGCTAAACCAGCCTAGCTAAATAGATTTTAAGCAATATTTAGTGTGGACAGGCTAACTCAATGTAAGACAGTGTTCGTTGATTAAGTTATACACAGTTTACATAGAGTTACCATAAACAACCTCTTCTTCTTGTGTTGTGTTTCATAGTAGTAAAGGTATTTTTTTCCGTAGGTGGCCAAGATGTTGATAAAAGTAAAACACAGAGAGACAAAGAAATATGCAAAATTGGAAGAAGTCAGCTTCACAGATTTTGTGAGAGCAGGTAAGTTATGGTTTGTACTAAGTCATTAAAGAAGAAATGATAATGTTGTTATTAACTAAGTGATGATTTTACTTCAGTGCAGCAGAAGTTTCTCATACCAGAAAATGCAGCACTGAAAGTCACGGATGAGCAGGGTATAGAGGTGGATGAGGATATCTTTCCTGAACTTGCAGCAGTCAAAGAGGTGTGTTTTGTCATCTATACAGCTGAAGGTAAGTAAATATATGCTCTGATAGATTTTGAAGGATTTGATTTGTACAGTTACTCTTAAATAAACATTTTTAATTTGTCTAATATCCTGTGGTAACAATCACAAAATGCTGTTTTCATGGCTCAACAGTAAGTTGGATTTATCACATGCATTTCAGACATCCTGGAAACACAATCATCCAAGAAGCTGCGTGACTGCTCAGACCTAACACACTATGTGACACTCACACCTTGTGGTATGTAAATTGTATATTACCATAATAAAATACAAAATAACCATCTGTTCTCCTGGGAGAAAGTATAATTTAATCAAACCGTGCAATTTACTGGCCCTGTGTGCATAAATGGTATCTTTGTTGTGTTGTGTTTTTGATTGTATATACCTTGTATTCTAATATTTTTATTTGTCACCCTCAGATTTGACTGTCCTGAAGCAACATGTGGAAGAGCCCTCCTCTCCAAGTCTAACAGATACATTGTCTGTCTCAACCACCAGCAGTCAGAGCAGTGACACAAGTGATGCCGGACTTCAAATGGTTCAGCCTCTATTGGACAGCATACATGAAAGAAATGTAGATACAGTACTTAATTGACTTATACTTGACTCTTTAGTTGCCATTACTTGAAAAAGCTTAAACACGAAGATAAAACAGATTAGAGAAAAATAATTTAATATAGTATTTCATGTAGTTTGCTCTGCAACTGTAGTGTGTAATAAGACTTGCTCTCTCTCTCTCGCTCTCTCTCTGTTTTTGTTATGCATGTTAACCATGAAACGTGTTTCCATGATCAGTGTCCTGCTTTTCAGGTAAATGAAACCATTTTTAAGAAGATACTGGTCCTAGAAAGGGAGAAAGTAAGACATTTCAAATGTTTTGATGCCCAAATGTCATATGGGTGTGATTCACAATTTTATGTTCTGTGAGAGAGTTGCATTACTTAATTTGTTGGCTTGATGGAGACTTTACAGAGTCTTCCTCACGTTAACACTGCATTACAAGAAGTGCTTATTCTGTAGTCATTTTTTTCCTTTAATTCTGTTTTTTTTTTTCTTTTCGCCCAATGTTAGGCCTTTCTGACCTCAACTGTTTAGCTGCCAATAATGGTGGATATTATGCTATTACAGTACTGTTACACAGAATGTATGTTAATCCATGCAGCATTCATATTTGAATATGTTATTTTTGATAAATAAAATCCATACATTCATAATAATCACTATTGTGTTTTTGTAGTAATTTGCACCAAAAACCTAAAACTTTTTTCAATTGATGAGTAACACTACAAAAGAGTTAATATCAAACTTAACTCTAGTTATGAGTTAAATTTTACTCTATATGGTAGTAGAAATTTCACTCCGTGAGAGTTTAGTTTTAACTCCTATAAAGAGTTGAAAAATCAACTCCCGGAAAAGAGTTACTCTAACTCTGCACTAGAGTTCATTCGATGGTCACGCATGTACACTCAAATGTAGTTAATCTGAACTCCCTGAGAGTTTATTCCAAAGACCAGAATTTGCTGTGTTCTCTTTTAGGGCTTAGGACTTGGCAATATTTGAGTTTTGGGACTCCACATTGTAATAATTTGGCACTTACAGCATGTAAATGTGTTTGTATTCATCCATTAATACCTGCAGTCACTGCTCTATAGGCTCAAACAAAATAACTTTGGTTTAGTGACTTCCACTGTTCCCCATCTGAAAGCTCAAAGCCCTCTCTGTCTCTCATTTTTCCTCGCTGTAACCCCTCTCTCGATTTCTTCTCTCTCACCACATGTACTTTGGATACACATGCTATATTTCCGCGCTTTGAACAGGAACCTCCAGTTGCATTCCCATACTCGATCTTTCTGTTCCTATACAGTCTGTGGCCTCGGGTGAAGGTTTCATGAGAGGGCAGCGGGCACGGAGCCACATATTTTAACATTTTAAAGACCCGCGTTATCCACAACACCTCATTCTGGTTACGTTTTATAGACGTTGGAAGAGTCCCGATACCATCCTTCATCTCTGTGATGCACCTGAGGGGAAGAGGATGTGAGCCAGAAGGGGTGTGTCTATGAAGGAAAGACAAACAGCAGGAGCAACAGAAACAGAAAAGGAACAAGAAAAGGAAAATAAATGAGAAGATGTGTGTCAGAGAGCAGGAAGGGAAAGAAGAATGGGATGACAACTGAGGGAAAGTGAACAGAGATAACGTGACAAACAAGTAAGGAAATATGAAACTGAAAGAAAAAATGGGAGAGTGTGAGTTTTGAAGGGAAAACAGACAGCTCTGTGTCAGAGAAGTCATAAAGAAAGGAAGCAGTTTAAAGTATGAAACAGTCTTTCTAGTGTTACTTCAGCAGTAGTAAGTGAGGCCACAGTGCTGCTTTGAGCTAAATGTCCAGGGGAACATGAATGTCTGCACTGAATTTCACGGCAATCCATCCAATAATTGTTGAGATACCTCATTTCGGGCCAAATACGCGGACGGGCTGGTAGACTGGTGTTCCAAATATAAGAAAGCCTCATTCAAAATCCCGTTGATGTTAATAATAAAAAAGCCTGGGAACAGATCCTCAGCAGTGCATTTGAAACTGATGGGAGAAACTTATTCCAGGATAAAAATACCCCTGACCACAGGGCACGAGCGGTCACTGAAGGGTTTGATGAGGATGAAAATGATGTGAATCATCAATCATCTTTATTCGCTAGATTAAATCCTAACCAACCACCTGTGGGAGATTTTGGATTGATGGGTTAGAGAGGAGCTTCGATCATCAAATGAGAAAGAAGGGAATGTCTTTTAAACGCCTTCCAAAGACACCTAACCCTGGTTTTCTTCATCGCTTGCCTGCCTTGTGAGAATTGTGCAAATATGAATTAGTTAAAAAAAACTTCTTGCACTGGTAAAAAAACAAACAAAACTGTGCTGACTGACACCTAACGAGGAGGCCCTTCCTCTTGTGCTGGTGCTAGGAGATATATCAGCATATATCTATGTCCTCCAAATTGGTGGCTGGGCATGGGGCAACCACAGACTCTGTACTAGATTTGAGCCAAATAGTTGACTACTTCTGATGAAAGCCTCCAGCAGATGGTCAGGTGTGACATGGGGAGATGCTAACTACTGGTGCCTTTGTCCCTCTGGAAAGGAAAGAGGACTAACTGATCTAAAATGCAGTTTTCTGTTACATTTTGGTGCACAGTCACTTTTCTTTAAAAATGCAAAACAGTGTTTTTGTATTACTGGAAAACTACACGTTTCTGTTAGCAATGTCATGCCACGACTACCAATTTCATTTCATGAAGCTGGTGACGTGCAAAGGAAGACCATGTCACTTTCTGAACATTGCAGCACAGGCGTTTGGCATGATTTCTGAGTGTTTCAATATGGAAAGCAATTCAAAATAACATGCTTAACTTGCTCAAAAAGACCAAGGGAGAAAAGAGTTACAGAGGCAGTGAGCCTAGAATTCACATCACTTGTTTCACCAGTAATGTATTTTCTAGCATATGCTATAGTGAAAAATAGAAACCATAAGTGAAATAAAATTCTGACTTGGTTGAAAATCAATAAAACTAGTTTTGTGTGTTCTCAGTCAGACCGTTTCAAACGCTGTGCCCGCAGCATGTAATGCTGGATTTCTGTTGTAAGTTAGCACCAGAGATAACGTGGATGACATCGAGATGCTGCGTGAACTCTTAATAAATGAGCTGACCTTTGGGAGGTAAATCAGCCTCTTTAACGAGGTTAAAATGGGGGCAAAAAGTAAGACCTTGTAATCTACATCAGTAAATCAAAGGGTGAAGTCTTTCCTTAAGGTTAAGGTTAACGTGAGTCAGTGTATTGTTCTCCAAAAAGATGTAAACACAGCTATATGCGTGTGTGTGTGAGAGCTCCCTGTCCTTGTTGCAGAGCCTCATCAGCCAGGCCTTTTGGCAGAGTTACTTTTTAGCGGGTGTTCCCTTCTTCTCCTCTCCGCAGCCTTTTACTGTCACACAGGGATCTAAATGATGAGGACACGCAGAACACGCAGATGTTTGCAATATCTCTCTAATATGAACTCTCTCATACGGACGCACCTGGCTCTGATTTGTCTACGATAGAGCATGTAGTGTGTGCACTTGACATCAGTTTTTATGTGTGCAGAAAGATACTTTAAGGAAAGGGAAAAAAAGAGGTGGAGGGCAGGAGGGGGTCGTAAGTAAAAACAGAGGAGCTGTCGCTCACATGCCCGACACAGGATGATAATCACGGCCCTGGCTGCTTTTGTACATGAGCAGCTTTGGTTTTGGGTGACAGCGCTGGCAGTGTTGTTTTACAGTCAGTCTGCAGTTGGAAATAAAAACCAGACGAGGCGGACTCCGCGGCCAAAATCAGTCCCCCCGGTAATTAAAAGTGCCTGCTGAGAGCTCTTTACTACACACAGCCAGATCACTGATCATCACTGCACGATCACATCAAAAGGAAATGACACAGGACACAAGGCGAGCCATTAGTGAGTCGATTTCCCCCAAAAGATCACAGACAGTCATTGGGTGGTTGATTACCTACAGATTGTCTGTTCTTTCTCCTCCTTTCCACTGGAACGCACATATTTTTATTTTTTTAAATGCCTTCTGTTGTAAAACATCACAGGGGTCAGCTGTTTAATGCCCCAATGATGTGATTTGATGCATCATCAGTTTTGCCCATATTTCAGTTAAACTGGATTTACTTGCACTAAATTCTTAGAATATGAAAATGCATGTACATCATCTTTAGTTTAAGCACGTTAAACTTTATGATGGTTTATGTATGTATGGCTCTCCTTCCACTGCATACTCCGCTGTGTGGTTACATCAAGCAGCAACGAAGCCTCATCGACCACAAAATGCAGTCCCCCGAACAGCCGCTTGAGCCTGACTCCAAAAGCGAGGCTATCAAAGACTCTAATATTTAAAACTGCAACATTAGAGCAGAAATAACCATGTTTATATCCTGGTTTCTAAAAAAACGTTCCAGCTTCTATGGCTAGGTTCTCCTTTCATATCAACTTTAGAGCTGGGGACTTCGATTATGGGCAAAATCTCAAGTTTTTTGCCCATAAATATAGTACTTGACAACCTCCCCTGTACCCTTAATTATCGGTTTTGACACATCAATATATAACTAAAGGGGGAGCTATAAGGAACTAATTGCTCATAGGTCCTCTATTAGAATAGGGTTTTGCTAGCTAGCTAGCTGGTAGATTTTGAGGCTATTTAAGCTACAACATGTAGAGGCTCTAAAATCAAATAATGCAGAATTCTTCTGCACTGCAGATAAAAATTAAAGGAACCTAAACAGAAAACAGGATCAAAGCACATGCAACACAAGTGCATGATAGAAATCTGCAACTGTTAGCTTGCTAGCTTTCCTTTTCTCTACATAGCCAAGATGGCACCTGCTGAGTTTTGCAATTTGAAAAACATTGCATTTCTTCTCTTTTGATTATATATATATGTATATATATGTATGTATGTATGTATGTATATATATATATATGTATGTATATATATATATATATATATATATATATATATATATATATATATATATATATATATATATATATATATATATATATATATATATATATTAGCAGCTGGATAGCGTAGTGGTTAGACTACACGCCTTTGGAACAGAGGATCGCAAGTTCGATTCCTGCCTGGGGCGTCTGTATCCAGTAAGGGTCCTAAGGCTAGACCCCCTATGCTAAGCAAGCCTACCGCAGACATGAGCGAGACAGATAAATATGAAGGCATGCCGGCTCGGACGTCGCCCGGATCAACAAGGTCCGCGTCAGGTGTTGAGGAACCAGGGCACCCTGACGAAAAGTGGGCTACTGGAACAAGAAGGCATCGGTGGGCAAGAGACGAAAACAGGGCGTTGTTGGAATGCTACTATGCAAGTAACCCCGGCGGAAGGGGCTACATGAATACCTGGTGGTCCCCGTGGTAATCGGAGCACTAGGTGCGGTGACTCCCAAGCTAGGCGAGTGGCTCCAGCAGATCCCAGGAACAACATCGGAGATCTCTGTCCAGAAGAGCGCAGTCCTGGGAACAGCTAAGATACTGCGCAGGACCCTCAAGCTCCCAGGCCTCTGGTAGAGGACCCGAGCTTGAAGGATAAACCGCCCGCAGGGGCGTGCTGGGTGTTTTTATATATATATACATATATAAACTGCAAACAAAAAAGTACAAATGTGAAAAATAAAAGCAGACTGAACCCTTTAAAATCATACAAAGGAATTTCATTACCTTCATGCACAAGTCCAACATTTGACATTTGGACAAAGTTATGTAAACTTAACTACAGTATAGCCTGTTCTTCTATATGAAAGTCAGATATTCAGTGATCCCCCTGCCTGAACACCTTGTTAAATGAGTTGCAGGTGCAATCAACAGGAGTTTGAAACACTTTCAAACCCGCAATCTCCCTCCTTACTGTAATTTATTCCCCTTAAAGAACTGTGGGGGTGGGTGGGGGGTTGAGTCTTTAGGTCAATAAAAATCAGAAAAGCAGTTATTGACTTTGAAGCCCTTTGCCGTTTGAGGGAAACCCAAAACCGGGCCGATTGTGGCGAGCCAGTGCGGTTGAGGCCGTAGAGGAAATGCAGTGTGACACTAACAGGCTAAAGGAGGAAGTGTTGATGGACTGAATTAAACAAGCAGGCGAAAGGGGGCCGAGGGGGTGGCGGGTGGGTTTTTGTGGGGGCATGACACTAATGTTTTCCATTGACAAGACGGAAAAGCCCCGCTGCCATGCCACACACACACACACACACAGCCATAAATTCATGCATTTATTCACAGGGAATATCCACTGTGAGCTGCCAGCGGGGGCACTTTCCCATGCATACTTTAAGGAACACACAGATCCAAACATTCAGCCTGTACCAAAAAGTGAAAGATCCCTCCAATCAGCGAATTCAAAGTTTCCCAGAGAGGTTTGATTAAAGTCTAAAAATGTCCATTCCTCACTTAGATAGAAGGAAAACAATAAGGATTCAAACATATTTCAGGCTACTGTGACTCAGAGGTGCACAATCTGTCTGTTTCCAATTATGGCTTTTAAGCAGTTTGAGGAAACGTGTGGTAACTTCAAGAGGAAATATTTTACATGTCACGGATGTAATAGAGGAGCATTGTACTCTGTATAAACTGCTGGATCTGGGTTTTATCTCCAGAGAAAAATGCAGCAGTGAAAACAAAGAAGAAGTAAATGGGGAGGGAGTGTTGACGGGAAAACAAGCAGATTGTACTTGCTCTTTTAGTAATCTAACAAATGTACCAAACAGAGAGGATAAACTATAAGATAATTAAAAGCAAGTCATTTACTAACATTTCAACATGACCGTGTAATAAGTAATGGATTCACAAAAGGGCAGAGTGGAAAAGCTTACGTATTTTAGGCTCAAGGCCACTTTGAAGACAAAGAAATCAGTTTTATAGGTTTACATTTAAACTGCAGCAACTTAAAATACTTAAAAAAGGATTTGATACCATGTAACAGCTATATAAAATGAGTTAGAGAGTTGACAGTAAGTGTGTAAATCTGTGGGACTGCAAATAAGATTATAGGTCTCTGGTTTGGTTTAACAAAGAGCTGATTCATACTAATATTGGCATTTTACTCGCACAGCAAACATGCATAAGGGGACATCTGCATGTCTTCAGCGGCGTATCAACAAAGGATAAAAAGATCCATCCATGGTTGTAATATGTTTTAATAATGGGCATGTGAAACAGAAAGAAAAACAGAAATTATAAAAGAGTAATAGAGCAATTACTTGCTCTAAAGTGATCTGGAAAAGGTGTAAGCTGGAGATATAATTATGGCTACCCTTTTAACTATAAAAGGCTTGGGGTTTTGTGCTCTTGTACAATATCTATCTCTTTCTACGAGTATATCTTTGAGTATCAGGTGGAGTTGTGACCAGGTGATCCTCAGGAGCTTTATAGCTGCCCAATAAACCTGCGCTATCCTTTGTCCTGTGTCTGTTTCTCTGAGGAAACAGGAATCTTCTTCTGGAAATTATTTACCTGCCTGCTCAATCTCCACTGCCCATCTCCTCACTGGCAACAGGGGGGTTGATTTTGCTCATTTTGTTCCAAATAAGACAGCAAAATCTGACAAGCACAATTCAAAGACACATTTAGAATGACCTCGACCTAATCATGTTAATCCTGCCTCTCCTCTCCCGCAGTGCTATGTCCAGTCTTTGCCTAAATACAACAAATTATCTTTTTTTTCATATTTGTTTATCATGCTACCCTTTAACATTGTTTTAAATTAAAATAGGTTGTTTTACTTGAAAAGACTGGATCTGAATCAGTGTGAAATTGCAGTTCCTCTAAAAACCACTAGAGGGTGGTTTCAAACAAAAGGGCCAGTCACCATAGGCCAAAATGTTAAACCCCCCAAATTTAAAGCAGAAATAAGTGTGTTTACAGCCTGGTACAAAGAAAAGTTTTAATCTGTTTAGCAACTTCAAGGTCATACTGGTAATACTATTTTAAAAAAAGAAGAGCAAGTTTATGTTTTATAGATATTTTATAGATCAACATCATAATGTATAAGTGCAGCCTGCAGCTATGCAGTCATCAGTGGTTGTGGCTGCTTCACATTGACTGAGAATTTCACAGGCATCTTCATTAGGACACACATTGGGACTAAATGTTACTCATGAGTTTCCTGGATAAGCTCCTGAACGAGAAAGGCTGCTTTGGCAGTGTGGAGATGAGCATTATCGGCTCGAATCAGCTGCAAAGTGGGGAAACAGCGCAAGTACAGGTTTGACCACTTCACCCCTGACCATTCAGATTTGCAGCAAAAGTAAACAGCTTGAGTCAGTCATGTCACGGTGTTTTTTATGGGTTCTGAGACCCTTGTTTGAGAATGTGCCAAATTTAACCAATATTTATATACAGAAATATGGGATGCAGAGATGTTTCTGATGTCACTATAAAAAACTGAAAGAATAATGAAGAATTGATGGATACAGTGTGCATTGTAGGTTGTAATGATGATGAGAGCCACATTGATAGAGGGTTGAAGGGGATGTGAAAACTGGTTTCCAGAGGGTTAGAAATGTGGTCGGTCGTTAAAACTCTACCATTTCTTTTATGTTTTCTTTTCCCCGACATTTCGTGTGTCGGCAAAGGGAAAAAAGCACTTTGGAGGTTTGAAGGAGGGAGCTGCAGCAGAATAAAAAGTGTGTTTTTACTCATCAAGCTGTTAAAATGAAACAGTACCCTGAGGTTTAGTCTTTGGTACAAAGCGCACAAAGTGAAACCAGAACTTCTGTGTTATGTTCCAAAAGTAAGAAAAGCTTGTCCAAAATCCTGTTGACATTCATAATAACACAGCTAAAAATCCAGCTTTGAACCAGCCTTCCTCCAGAGTCTGTCACACATCTGATTTCACAAGTTTAGGAGCTGTGTTGTTTTGAAAAACACTCTAATATTGTTTAGTTTTCACAGGTTAATGCCACATGATGATGGCAAAGATTACAAAATTACTGAGAAATATTTGTGAAGCCTTTCTGAAGATGATGAGGTTTTATATAATAAGAAGTAGGCAAGCTTTTCCCTGGGTGGAATTAAGGCTGGTTTCCTAATTCAGTTTCCGCTCACATTAAAGGAAGGTGAAACTGATCTTTTTCTTTTTTTTCTTTCTTCATGTTTGGGGTGAAAGGCTGCTGCTTTATTGTTATCACATTCACAAATACCTCTTTTCTAACATAATATGCATGCTCTGCCATCTTGAAGCCGGAAAATGTAACTGTTTTATCTATAGCATTAAACTTGGAAATACAAAAGAATGTGTGATAATGAAATATCATACTGGAAACGTTCACATGAACGCCCACTCGGGTTGTAAAAACTCAAAAAGTTTTGAGTTGACATTTAGAGAAAAAAGCAGATGAAAATAAAGATATTGTTAACGGTAAGAAAGTTTGGGTTAGTATTGCAAATTTTTGTGTTGCAGCCATGTTAATTAAATACTGCAAACAGCTACGAGCGATGCTTAAACAAACACTGAGCAAGAAAACTCATTGGTCGTAAAAACACAGCAAAGTTTCCCAGCTTGGTAAATCGGACCACCTGAGGAACGTCTGAGTGCAGGTTCAGTGGTTAGACACACACTGGCCTGCAATCAGCAACTAAACCATAACTGGCACAAAGCAAGTTTAAAGATTATACAGATCTAACTTGCTACAATATAATAAAATAACAATGTCCAGATATGAACAGTAAGAAAAGACAAATGTATATATCTGCAGTATAGCAGCATTAGGAATATGAATATATGGTATGTTATATATGAGTTGGATTGTAGGATTTTTGTGGTAGTTTAATGTACTTATGAGACAAACATCGAGGAAAAAAAACCTTCTTTGTATTCTTCTTCTACAGAGAAAAACTTAAAGTGGGTAACTTACACAGGAAATCTTATATGTATGTAGTCATGCAACGTAAGACAATAAGGGACAAAAACATTAACCTAAGTGTACTTCTTTTGTCCTTACGTCTATGAGAGAGAATGCAGATATGTGTGCAGGTTTTATTAGGTTTTAAAGTAAGTATGAGTGAAGGACAGAAAAGCAGCGTGAGAAGAGAGGAAAGAAAACACTGCACACACAAAGCCCATGATTATGAAATAATACGAATAATATAAATAACCAAAACAGTGAGGGAGAGCATTGGCAGACCGGGTGTTTAATTTAGTTTTAGTTAAAGAATGATGTGCTATTCTTCATATTTAGAAACACCTCGGCACATTGCAATTTAGGCTGCAGAGGCTCCGCATGTGATGCCAGACCGCATAAAGTTTACTTCTGTAGATGAAAGATGAGAGATGAAAGCGAGGCAATATTTCAAATCAAATCAATTGATCAAAGTTCCCTTTAATCCTGTTAATGAAAGCTATTAAAACTGAGCAAATCCATGACTTGAAGTGGAAGCTTGTAACTATGAAGTAGCCCCAGAAATTGTGCCGCTGCCTGCGGGCCGACCTCCAGAAATCTGCAGCTGACTGACGAGTTTATCAAGGCTCGATGAGTGAGCGACCTCAAGTAAACCTGCTTTATTAGACGAATGCACGCGTGGTGGGAGGTCCGTCTGACTTGGTGTTAATGCTCATAAAGGCTGACCTCTCTCATGCCATGTGCCTCCCAAATCCAGATATGAAC
Organism: Rhamphochromis sp. 'chilingali'; assembly: GCF_963969265.1. Classification (NCBI taxonomy): domain Eukaryota; kingdom Metazoa; phylum Chordata; class Actinopteri; order Cichliformes; family Cichlidae; genus Rhamphochromis; species Rhamphochromis sp. 'chilingali'. The sequence goes on from NC_137944.1 coordinate 28,853,146, forward strand.
AGTGGCTTACAGATGAAACCAGGCTTTCATCACAGCATGCACACAGAGAGAGGCTGATTTACAGGAGCTGGACGGCAGGAACTTAGAGCATCAAAGAAAAACAGACAAAAAGGCAAAAAACTTAATTAAATAATTGGATTTTGTGATTAAATCTAGTGTTGGATAATAATTATACTGGCGTGAACAAAATTAATAGTCTGTTTGACATTTGAAAAATGTACAAAGAAGGAAATTTGTGCTTATAATGTAACTAGCAGATTAGCGTAACAAGAATTTAAATCAACTTTTTATTATTGCTAAAGCTTATTAAAGTACATTCAAATGAATGGTCGACCGTGACTGTATATGTTTACAAATGGTCTGAATTTATTTCCCCAAAACTATAATAAAATACTAAAAATAAAAACATAAATTAAAACTTTCAGTATTTGTTTTTGTCAGCAAAAAACAAACAAACTGGAGAGAAAACATAAAGTACTCACAACTTTGGAAGAAAATTAAAAGAAAAAAATAGATACCTTATTTTTTAAAACGTAATTATTATTAATATATAAACAGAGCTTATTTCTAGCTTTAAATCTTATTGTATTACCAGTCAATAACATTTGTTTTAGAAAAAAAATCTTTATTTTTCAGTTTTGAAAATAGATGCTAAGCTCAAACGCTAATCTGAAACATATTTTTTCTAAACTTCGTGAGCAGCTTAATTTTTTTTTACTTATGAAAATCAACTGACTTTAAATATAATAATACAATTTAAATGTTGTAAGTTTTCACTGCAAAATGTGTAAAATAAAAGATTTAATTTAAATGATTAGTTATGTTTTATGAAGACTTTTGTTAGATTTTATTAGTTTTCTCACATTTGTCCAATTTATGAAGGTCAAATAAACGCATCTTCTACACTTCTGCATTTAAGATGAAGCGACACTCAAAACTAAAAATTCTTTTACACAGATGCTCTTTAACTTTTACTACCATCCATCAAATCTGCAGTTTATAGAGAATAAGCCACAAACTCCAGGTGATGATTCCAGTGTTTCAACCAATAAAATGCACATGTAACAGTCTGGAAGTGAAACCAGGAGTTACTTTTTTCTGATAAAGTACGGCTCGGTGCGTCTGAACAAAATGATGGTTATCGCCCTCACCGACACGGGATCAGAGCGCTCCGGTGGCAGTGACCCCGGCTCCCCTCTTTCACCTTTAGGTGTTGATTGCTTTGAGAGCCCTCCGTCTAGATCGAGGGCTTTTCCCATGGAGATTAGACGATCTGGTTTAAAGCTGTTTCAACAGGTCGCTTGTGAGGGGTCAGAGGTCAATTACAAAGTAGTGCCTAATGGTAGAAAATAACGTCAATCACCTTAAACGGACGGGTGGCGAGGCTTGTGCCTGACTTTGGGTTGGAATGTGGGGAATCCAGGGGTTAAGCCTGTGGCACGCACACACACACACACACACACACACACACACACACACATATTTGAAGCTTCTACTTGAAGCTGGTCCAGCTCGCTCACCATCACCTACCATGCCATGCTATCAATCTTAGATTGAACAAAAGAAGAAAAATTAAGAATGAGCAGAAAGAAATACTTTACAACGCCTTCTGCTGGTTTTTATCACATATAACTACAAATTAAGTATTTTATGGTGAAAAAAATGCTTTGTAAGTGCAAACAAATTGGCAAATTGACAAATTCGTGACAGTGTCGGAAAGAAACAGGTATATTTTATCATTCTACCTCCTTCCATATGCCTGCACTTAATCTACCTCCTCACACAAATCTTAGAAGTTCAAGTTCACCTAAAATTCATTTTTACTGTTATTGCATTTTCATGTATTATATTTTAGACACTGCCACATGATTGGTTGATTTAATATTTACATTAAAAAGCAGATACCCAGTGAGTGTAAATCCGTCCTCCTTGAGAAACAGTAAAAGCCACCATAATTAACATAATAAAACATTATCATAAGAGCAGCTAACGTTATTCAAGACAGAGAGTGAACTTTCTGAGTTCACACCTTAAAAGTGACATTTTTAAAGAAACAGAAATAAAGGAGACATTTTTCAAATTAAAATATTTCAGTCACTGTACAGTTAAAAATAAACGCTCTGCTTCCATCCACTTCCTTCTCTTCATTCTTCTCTTGTTTTTCCCTTCGTTGCAGCTGAGGTGAAACATTCATCCTCTGCATTAAGTCCTCTGAATGAAAGCTTTGTTGGCACCAAAGTCTGCAATTCACATTGACCCACATGATTTGTTGAGGCCATCCCAAAATGGCTCTGTAATTAACGACCTGGCCAGGGGCAGACAAACAAATGACGATGCTGTGTAACCGTGACAACGGAGATGACTCATACCCACAGCGAGCCCTCACCTGGCCTGATGTGCTGGTTTTCCTCTGCATTCATTTAGGAAACAGTGCCAGGAAGACACAGGTCTGTGAGCTCATAGTGTTTGATTTTATACAGTCTGCATTATAATGTCATTTCCTGTTGTGGTCACACACTCATCGTGGAAGTCACTGTTGTGGTCATTTTGGCCTTTTAATTATTTTTTAAACTGTTGTTTTCCAGCTTGAGCAAACACCTTTATGAATTTGAAGGAAATATTTGAATTGTAATCTTGAGTTTTCATTTCAGCATTTTTCTCTAAATACGTTTTCAACTTTAAATTAAGATTAAAGTCATAACTTGAAATTATCTTAAAATTTCAACTATATACTCAAAATGAACAATGATAATAAAAAAACGTCCTTCTGTTATCTCTTTGTTTTCTTAATGTGTTGTATTAATTAATATGGGACCTCTTGATGGAGGTAGATGCGAAGCTTGAGAAAATTATTCAGGCTACACTGAAGTAAACAAACAGTGGTGTTAGGACTGCTGAGTACGATGCGGCTCAACTTTTAACTCTGAAATTTGCAAAAATGTTTTTGTTTTGCTGTTCTGCACTAAGAATCAGTTTTAATGTGATGTTTTGCGAGTGTTTTGGTATTATTAATATTTCATGCATCTCTAAAGTGTGCATCAAAGCAAGAGACAACAGACCTCCACATCCAAGCCAACAATTTCCTCGTGAAATAAACGAGGAAATAAACCTCAAAGTTCAGCCGTCCTTATTCCAATCTTTGATGTTATTTCTTCAAAATAACATATATTTGTACAAGAATGTATTTTCAGTTTACATTCAAAGTTAGAAAATACTTGTATTACAATTGATCCACCACACCACATCCTCTGAGCAAGGGCATCACAGGGAGATGCTCCCACCTCCCCCCTGGCTCAAATCTGGCAGGTCTTAGAAAATAAACTGAAACCAAACCAGGTGTGCCTCCCAACTTTATTCGTGTTATCAGATGCAGCTGCTCCAAATGTCGATAAATGTGCCAGTTTCCAGCTCAAATTACCCAAATTAATGTAGCCAAATCTGGCAGCCAGTACAGGCTAGAAAATACCCCAGTCTTCCAAAAGTCACTGGACCCACGACTGGTTCAATTCAGCCTGCTTCCAAAGAATAAAGATTAAAAAAACAGAATGAAGGAGTGCAAAATAAGTAGAGGTGTACATGTGCAAGACTGATATCAAAAGATAACACAAAGAAAAGTCTAGAAAATCTTCCCCTTGTAGCGCAATACAAGAAAACAAACACTGAGATCAGAGTATCACGATTACCAAAACTCACCTGCCAGGACACTTGATCCTCTCACAACACACAAATATTCAGATTAGTCTATCCAGGACTCTCCAGTCAGTGCTAATGTTATGAAGCACAGCAGGTTGGTACATTTACAGCACAAGGCTGCTGCAAAAGTAAAAACACGTATTACTTCTCAGCTGAGCAACAATCTGAAGTTTAAACAGCTGCTTTACGTCCACTTGATCTGACATTTTCCTGATCCAGCCGTAACGCTGGAGGGATTTTGACTTTAGCCATGATTTCATCCTGTAACAAATGACATCAGCTCATTGTTTCTGAGCAATGTATCAAACTGCTTTGTTAAAACTTTTTACTCACCTTGTTAATTAGCGAGTGGTGATGTGAAGTACAACCTGCAAAGCCTCAGTGAGAGCCCAGCCTAAACTCTGCGTTTGGAGAGCAGAGTTGCAATTCTTGTTTGGTGTGTTTTTAACCTTTCTGGGAGCCACACGGGGGAATCCTTTTAATCGTGAACGGCTATTAATCTTTGTCAACATCCAGGACAAACTCTTTGCAAAGTTTCCGAAAATTGTAACCATGTCAATGTTTTCTTTCTCTCTGAAACGCAGTGAACGGCGAGTCCTTTATTAATGCATTTCTATGTTTACCAATCACATCAAAAACACTACAATCAGCCTATAAAGTATTTACCAGGTGTTTGTTTTGAATTCAGCTTCTAAAATCCCCTAAAAAACTACAAAGGACATGACCTCAGTGTCCTCTGAGAGTACTTCAAGTGTGCTTAATGTTTCTGTTTTCTCTCATTATTCTCTAATTTTATCCATCTGTGAACTTTCTGAGAACGTTTTGTTTCGTAATGCATCCCAAATTATTACGGGGACGTTTTGATTGACAGGAATAATAAATAGAGGAATCACTTCTGGCGAAAGCGCATACAGTATGCCATCTTAGGACGTGGCACAGTGCACAGGTCCCACACACGTTGTTTGTATCTGCAGGGTTTTGTTTCCATTCCTCCCTTGGACTGAAAACTCTTCCGCTGGGAACAGCACACTGCAATCAGGCCCTGTTTATGGCAGCCAGTCTGCCATTCACTGAAGACCAAAGATTGATGACGCCTGTCCTGACTGACTGGTAATCAGAGCACGAGTTTCACTGTCTGACATGCACCGCACGCTCATAAAACTCGGTCCATCTGGATGGAGACAAACATGGAAATGTGTCCATAAATTCTCTGTTGCTTGAGAAATTTGCTGTTTGACAAATAAAGAGGAGAGGAATCAGTCTGATGAAGCTGGCCGGGTTCCTCCCAGCCAGCTGTAAACTACTGCGCCTCCTCATTTTCTTTAGTCACGTTGCCCTTTTGACCCACTGACCAGACTACTTACATTAACTAGACACAATGTATTCCCCAATGAATGCAACGTTAACCGTCACAGGCTCCCACTGACACTCAAGCGGAAGTATTTTTACAGCCTCTAAGCTCCACTGAACAAGTTTAAAGCAGCTTAATTGCAGCGTTGACCTGACTGGCAGCTATACGAATGTGTTTTGTGGGGAAGAGGCTGCCGCGAGGTGCTGGGAAGAAAAAAGGGTTAATGAGTGAAACGCTGCACCGCCAGGCCGGCTTTCAAGTTGGGATTCATTTCTGGATACAGACCCATAAATATGTCTCATGAGAAGGATACGGTGGCTGCGAGGCGCAAAGTCCATCATCTGAAGCACAAAGAGAAAACAAAAAACAATAAAAGTGTCTTGGGTTTTTAAACATTAAGTCCAATTTCAGGTCTTAGTTACAGGTTTCAAAATAGCAATTTCCCATCCTGGGTGCACCACGATGTAAGAAAGTTTACAGAAAATAAACACAGTGGCCTAGTGAGTAAATTGAGTCAAAGCAAACATCTATGGTGCTCTCCAATCAAGAATGATCAACCAAAAGCATTACAACCTGTCATAACCTCTTTAAAAAAGTCATGTGGTGCCTTTATGGTGGAAATCCACACAAATCGCCAGAAAGCAGTGAAGCAGCCAGTCCAAATAATAATTAGTTCACTGACGTTTCCCTGTCTTTAATTAAGAACGAAATTGAACGATTTAGCTGTTCAAAAACAGGATTTTCCATGGTTTATTGTGGTTGGACTCCCAGCTGTCCCAGTGGGATTTCAATGCCTTATTTGTGACAAAGTGGAGACGCAGTTGTAATTCTCTCCATTTGTCCCATAGGTGTTTACCTTTTTTTTTGCACATTGTACACATTATTCTGTTTCTATGTATTTGCTATGATTTGCTATTTGTCAAGTAACATTGCTTCACTCACTATCCCGGGTTTGTTTGTGTAAGCGTTTTGTTGCCGGCAAATCAAACATTCTGCAAATTAAGACAAATACTAAGTTATGTTTCTTTATACTTTATTATGTTACAGATTAAGTTCATTTGTTCATACTTACTCTGTTTGTCTTTTCAGTCATCATGAGTGTCAGGTGTGGGGAAACGCCCGCTTGGCATTTCCTCATTTTAAAGTCCTGATCATGTCACACATGACATCATCAGGTCAAACCATGTGGAGGGGTTTCTTTTTCCAGAGAGATGCTTCCTTTTGTTTGTGTTAATGTTTAAAGGGATTTGTTGAATGTTTTTCCTTTTGTTAACACTGCCATTTAGTTGTGTAAATGTGCATATTAGAAGTGTGTAGAGGTTTTGTGTTTTTAGATAACCTGAGTAGAGTTTTAGATCCCTCAGTTGAGTGAGTGGTACTGGCTGGGCAATTGGAGGGAAATTGATGGCCCTATTTAAAGCCAGTCTCTACCAGATGCAGGAGAGAGGAGAGGTGAGCTGTGTCACCAGAGCCATGTTATGTTGAGTTTTGTTAAATGAATTGATTTGGGGAAAGTTTTGTTAAGTTATACATTAAATTAAGTTCACTGCAAATAAATTGCTCACCTTGGAAACCCAAAATGTCTGCATAGTCTGCTTCCCTACCACCTTCCTTGACGTTCGAGTGTGACTACTTCACATTATTAAGTCATTTTTTTTCACTCAAATGAAATATTTTAACTTACTCTAATTTTTCCTCTATTCGTGCCACCCAGTGCAGCACATCGATTCTCCTCATTGCATAGACTTTGAATTTGAGTGTTTGCGTTTGAACACGCCATTAAAGTGCAAAATATATAATCAATCAGGGGGCAATAATAATCATAATTATCTGTAACACACCAAGCCTACCTTTTTTTTTCTAAATAATCATTTTTCTTCCTTTCTATCATGAGGGTTAGATCTCAAAGAGATGAATATGTTGTGATATCTTTGTGAGATGAAGTCTTTGAGTGTATTTTCCACATCTGCAAGTCTGTTGAGGTCTTCTTTGGTCTGAGTGGCATAAATTTCATCATGACACAGTGAGCATGAGGGTCCATGTGAAAGTCCACTGGCCTGCCTGTTTTTTGTGATTGCGTGGCTTTGTCCACTACACTTGCGCCCCAGGCGGCGGCCTTCAAAGAGATATAAGAGGAATGACTAATCGGCTGCCATGTCTCTAGATGTCCGTGTTCGTGTCCGCTGCAGAGTCTAATCAAGGCTTTAAAGATTTGCACGATTATTAAACAGCATCAGTTTCACTGCAGATGTTGTCGGTCTGCTTCCATGTAAAATCAGTTTCATCACAGCTTTACTAGCAAACCTGCATGGGCGGGTCCACAGTGGGTAGCTGCAGGTGAACTGTGGGGCTGTATAGGCAAAGCAAACCCACAAGGGCCCTAAGTGGGTGTGCTCACAAAGGGCCACAGCAGTAATTCCCTTAGAGTACCCCATATGTTCCCAAACATCCACTAAAAGGGCCATTTTAATTAAACTATCTTAAGTAAAGACGCGATTTACTACATAGTAACTGTGTACCTCCACACAAGCGTATCTACATCCATATGTGTCCAGACTTGACCTTTGACCTTCTGGATATAAAACTTTGTCGTTTTTTTTTATGCCATTGGGTGTTTCTGTAAAATCCTGTCATAATTACCTCATTGATTATTGAGTTATGGACAAAATATGAGTCATGAGGTCACAGTGACTCTCACCTTTGTCCATGAAAATGTATCCACACGTTGTATTTGTTCTTTGAGACGTTCCTGAGCAGGTTGCTGAGTAGTTTGCATTTTGAGAATCAAAATAAAATAGTTTATGACAGCTGGGATAGGCTCCAGCGCCCCCCGCGACCCTGAAAAGGATAAGCGGAAGCGAATGGATGGATGGATGGATGATGAAGTGACAGTTTCAGAAAATGGAATTCAGGACTTCAGCTGTTCTGTTTTAAAAACATTTGCTGACCAGTTTCATTAGCTTAATGCTGATGTCTGACGACGCTGTTGGGTACTTCACAGGATTTGTTTAGTTTTATATTAACAATTTAGTTCAATTTAATTTTAACAACACATTATATTAAGGTAAAGGTATCAAAGAAAAAAAACAATGTTCAGACGATCCCCTATGAGCAACACTTAGTGACAGTGGAGAGAAAGAGCTCCTTTTTAACAGGAAGAAACCTCCAACAGGGCCAGAATCATGGAGCAGCAGTTTTATTCTGCTGCACTGGTTTTGTATTATTATTAGTAGTAGTAGTAGTAGTAGTAGTATTATCACTGTTCTCTCACACCAAGAAGGTCCTGAGTTTGAATCCTGCTTAGGGTCTTTCTTTGTGTTCTCCTCATATCTGTGTGGATCCTCTCCGGTTACTTTGACGCTTCCTCCCTTAGTCCAATGACATGCATGGGGTGAGGTTAATTGATTATTGTGAATAGACTGTGTGAATCTGGGTGATTTTCTGTCTCTCTCCAGGATGTAGCTTTCCTCATGCCTTATGACAGCTGGGAAAGGCTCCAGCCCAATGTGACCCTAAACTGGGTAAGTGGAAGGAGATGATGGATTTATTATTATTATGAAAAGAGGTGAGTGGGGAAGAAATGCTCATTGCATCATGGGAAGTCCGCCAGCAGCCTGAACCCATTCCAGCATAACTACAGGACAGTTCAGGACCACCTGACCTAGTCCTAACTATGTGCTTCACCAAAAAGGAGACTTTTAAGTCTAATCTTAAAACCAGAGAGGATGTTTGTCTCCTGACCCCAAACTGGGTGCTGGTTCCACAGGAGAGGCGCACAATAGCCTAAGGTTCTTCCCATTTTACTTTTAGAAAATTTAGGAACCATAAGTATGCCTGCAATGTGAGAGCAAAGAGCTCTGTAAAGGTAATATGGTACTGTGAGGTCTTTAAGTTATGATGGGCCCTGAAAACTTCATGACTTTGTATGTGTGAAGGATTTCTGAGTTCTCTTGCATGTGAAATATAATTATGACAAACATCTGGTTACTCGTGTGCCATTGTTTGCCAGTCATCAACAAAAATACATAAAATATTTTTAATAAACCCCAGTTATGAAGTTTTTTTTTTCAGTTTGAAATGCACTCTCTTGCACCACAGGGCCACCACAGACACACGCAGTCTGATTCTCACATTTGTCCTTCAACAAAGTCATAAATTCAACAAGTTTTTTCATTTAAACTTTTAATAGACCCTCAGTCACAAACAAACTTTACACAACCGAAGCAGGACACTCAGATGTTTGCCTGGTACAGTGGTAACAGGAAATGAGGTAATGAGGGCCTCTCTCTGAGAGTGCACACCATGGAGAGCGATGCACTGACCCGTGGCAACCCAGACAGCTCCACTGAACTTTAAAGGTGAATTGGATCAGGGCTCCTGCTCAGCTTCTCAGCCAAAAACCTCCTGATGAGGGCTTAGCGGCGGCAGTGAAAGCAACCTAATGAGTGACGAGTAATCAACACTATTACCCGGCCTCTCCAGCGCACCCAAGCTTCAGCCCAGCAGGCTGTAATGCCGTTTACTAAAGGCTTCATTCGCTGTGAGGGGCACTAATCAAGAGAGGGGAATATTGGTGAATTTAATGGCTTAAGTATAAATCTCTCCCATTGCTCGGCCAAAGGAAAAACAGGCTTTGATTAATGAGCTGAAGTGGATTTTTAGCCCAGGTCTCTAACCATCTGGGGCTCTATCTAAACGAATGACCTCACTGCATTTCACTGGCTGCAGTCCATCCTGCAACATATCCCTGGCAAACAAAGAGCAGTGCCAACACAAAGGCCAAGGCAAGAACAAAATCCACAAGGTCACAGTGAAGTAAGACACTGCCTGATGTGTTAGAGTTCGTGTTTTTATTATTGTTCCAGTGGAACATGAAACGGTGCCGAGGAATGTTCCAGGGATTGAAAATGTAGTGACCCTTCAGTTATTCGTGAATGCGTTGCTTTTAAAGTCCAGGGAGAAAACAAAAATACAAGCTGCTCCGTCTCACTGTTTATATTGTGTCTGTGGCTGGAAATTGTCATTTTTGTACTGGTATCTATTGTTTTCACCCAGTGTTGAGGTCATATTTCTTGACTTTTTTAGGGTGTTGAGTTAGTGTTATGAAGTTTGAGAAAGCTGTGACGGCTAAAGCAGAACAGCTGAGATTTAAGAGGTAAACTCTACTGTTATATATACATGCTATGACATGAAAACTTGCTGTTTATTTGTAATGCTTGCAGGCAAAAACAAAAGGGGCCACCACTGGTCCACAGGCCAACCTTGAGAACCCGTCAGCTGGATGCTCCACTTTATTCATCAGCTTTTCATTAAATTAGTTTCACAAGTTTTTCCTGAAAACAGCTGTCTGCTAAAATTAAAGCTCATAAGACTCACCACCGTTAAATATAACATATGAAGTTAAGAGAAGATGAGCTCTATAGAGTTAGAGGTACTGCACATTTGATATGAAATTATTCAAAATCTAAGGTTTGGTTGAGCGGCGGGGTAAGGTCGTACTGCTTTCTTGAGTGTTTGGGCAGCTAGCTTATTCCTTACACGCCCCACGCTGTCAAACAGACAATGATTTCTTCAAGTGCTCCTGAGCCCATGTTGTGATTTCCATGACAGAATCGTCACTGGTTTTTAATGCAGTGCCATTTGACAGCTCGTACACAGACATTCAACCTTCTACCTGAAAATTTCTCCAGACTCCCTGAATCTTTTGACATTATACACTGTAAATGACGAGGAATTCAAAGACTTCAGAATTTGTTTGTTGAGGAACATTATTCTAGAATTGTTGACATGGTTACCCACTCCTGTTACTGACCTCCTGCTGATTAACCCAGCTGAAAATTGTCTCTCCAGCTGTTTGTTTTTAGTGTCACTAACTTTTCCAGCTTCGAGAAGTGTCGGTACCATCAAATTCAAAATAAGCGATTAAAAAAAATACTAATAATAATATGTAGTAAACCACATGTAGTTTCCTCATACTGCTTCTGAAAATCATGTTTCATCCTTTCAGATGACCTCCTATGACTGAGCTGACACATGGAGACAGAGCTCCCCTGGGTTCAAAGTGTTAATGACTTGAGTGCCAATTTAAGGGGTCAACATGACTTTGAGGGGCCTCAAAGGAGAAAAATCCATCATGTAGAAAAACTTCTGGCTGGTGCAAATAGTCTCTTTACTTGATGTTGGTGGTTTGTCGTTATCATTTTTGTGGTTTATAGTCTTTAAAGTGGTAGTGAAGAAAAACAGCTGTTTTTGTTCAAACTGGGAAAGTTTAGTCTCGTAGTCTCGTTCTCCACTGCTGTGCCTGAACATAACATACCTCAACACACTGAAGGGAGGTAAAATGTTACCAGGGGCTACCGCTGGCCCGCAGGCCCCACTTTGAGAACCCTGGCTGTCCTGTAAACGAAGGACATCACTGCAAGACTTTAGCAGCTTCACTAACAGGCTTCTGAGTTCGCTGTGATGATACTGAAAGTTACATTTAGCCACAGCTTCATAATTTGTGTGTGAGGTATTTACTTACATATTTTATGTTACAGAATGTATGACTAAAGCTATTTTTAAGTACAGTACTTATTTGAAGCATCTAATCAAAAACCCATTTAAAACACTAAACTAACTGAAACTGGAAGTACAAAATGCTAATTTCTGGGTCTTAGGATTCACTCCTTTAGCACTCTATGACTGAAAGCCACGGCTAATCTGAAAAACTACTTAAATATTAATAGGATTGCTAATAGCTTTAAGTGTCATTTCCCCCATTTAAAAGCCCCTAAAATCTCCTGAGCCAGGCTTTTTTTTATTCTTCTAATCTTCGTATAAAATTTTACTGGAGGACAACAAACATTCAAAACCACCTCAAACACAAGCTGCAGCGGTAATTTCATGCATGCTCTCGATATCGTTTGCAGCCAGGTACTGTCTCAGGTCGTCTGCAGGCCTGAAGCACCAACCAGAGTTCAAAAGTTTAAACTCGGGCAGGATCTGCAGTCGGGACACTTTAAGCAACTTAGAGACGTATGGAGCCGTAATCCTTTGTGTGTAACTGATTTAATGAACAAAGTAAAAACAGAGGGTTGATCTTCTAATCCCTGCAAATGCTACAAGCTACTTGAAATACTAGTGAACTACTTTTCTTTCCCTTGATGTTAATCAGGACTGTAAATCCTCAGATTTTCAGATTCTGGCTTATCAATCTTTCAGAGCTGAATAAAACAAAAGCAAAGCGCTTAAGGAGGATCTGTGATATATCAGGCTGCATAGTTTTACATGGAATCCGTGTTGAGTGGTGTGTGGGTTGGTGTGTGCGCTCAATTCTCTGGCATGTGAAACAGATTGAGTTTCATAAGGAGATCTGGTCGTTAATTCGCCTGCTTATCTCCACGCGAGGCTCTGGACTAAATTTGAGTGCAATATATGATTCTTCCAGACACTTTTTATCTTTGCCGACTTCTCCGTCCACCTCCTCCTTTTCTCCTCATCATCCCTCCTCCCCACACCCTAATACACACACGCACACACACACAAGCTCGCCCTCCTCCTATTTGCCAAATACCTTCCAGTTGAAAAACACCCCATTTCTGCTGTTATCAGTCGAATGCATCACACCTCCCACTTCTCACGTTAGCCGATCCATGTTTATCCCTGTATTCAACACCGTCACCCCCCTATTAAAACTTTACTGTGCTGTGAGGCAGTTTGTCATATTAACGTTCTTCAAAACAAGACATAACTTTGATTCAGGGCATCACAGGAAGCGTTGATGCTCTGCAGCTGCAGCAGTTATAATCAACCACAACCCCCAAAAAACAAGCCTTCCAGGTCTGGTTTCAAATCACGCTGATAGTTTACGTTGGCCCCATCAGGAGCCAGAGTTCCCCCTATCTCCCTCAAAGAGCACCAATAGATGTTTGTCAGGTTTTTGTCACAAAGAGCAGCAGCCTGGACGTTTTTGATTTAGAAAACATTTTATACTTTAATACGTTTTTTAAGTAATTTACAGGACAAGACATTAATTAAACAAGTTACTTACAAGCCTGTAGTGCCACCTTGTGGTTGATCTTAATATTGAATACACTGTTTACATAGAAGATGAGTGGCAAACAATAGCACGTGAGTAGCCAAAAGTATGTGGACAGACAAAAGCTTGTGACCCTTTAATGTAAGAAATTGTACTGCAGCTTTGTGGGAGTTCAGTTAAGCTTTTTCCTGTTTCAGAGTGATTCATGTTTTCAGTTAGATGTGGAATAGCTTATCTAGCTGTAACCCCTAACCCTCACACACCGGGATAAACAGAATTAGTGCCACATAAATATTATTTCCTTGCTTTATGGCCCAGCTTTAGTGGCTAACCTACTGAGATTGCTTTGGTTGAAACAAGCTGCCATACTTCTTCTGATTGGCTGCCTCCAGCAAACAGAAGCGTCAAACTGCTGGACCTGTTCGCCTGAATTGACCATATCAGTAATATCCATTGTCACTGACATTGTGCAGATCCAAGAAGAGGAAAAACTGAAAATAAGCATTTTGTTCTAAAGGCTCACTTGTGCATAGAGTATTTAACTATATTTAATATCCTCCTCCACCTTGTATCAGTGTATATAGCACAAAATAAGGAAACCCATGATAGGTCCACATTAAGGTCTGTGGTCTAAGGAGCTTGGAAAGAAAAGCGTCTGGACTTCTTTAAGTTGCTTGAAGACGTTTCACCTCTCATCCGAGAAGCTTCTTCAAGTCCAGACGCTTTTCTTTCCAAGCTCCTTAGACTACGATGAACTGGATGACTGAGAACCTTCACAGACATTAAGGTTTGTGGTTTTTTTACAAGAAAATTATTTGGGTAATGTTTGGATGTCCACATATTTTTGGCTATGTTGTGCTCATAACAGTTGTTGAAATTATGCTGGTGCTCAGAAGATTTTCGTGTCTACATCCAAAGAAATAAATGTGCCAAACATGTATTAACTTAATACATTGTAATATTACAAATCTTTTAATAAACAACACAAAACAGACACAGACAGGTGACAATTTCAAAGAAAACCCAGAGTAAAGTGTCTCAGTGTGGTGTTGTGCTGCTGTAGGAGGGCTTTATTTTATTTTATTTTTTAAATCTAATATGGCTTTTTAATTATTTTAAAGGCAATGTCTAACATGTCAAACCATAATCTGCCATAGGAGTTCAACAGGGATGAGATCATGCTCATAGGTCACAGGGAGAGACCATTACAACTGGTATGGATATGGTTAACTGTAGGATAAGTGTGCCGCGTCATCTGTTTCTATATTACAGTTCCTTCTGCTACATTCACAGAACACATGTTCATTTTGTGCCTTCCAGACTTCCAGCCTTTGCTTTGCATTTGTGTACAAAAATAAAACTCGCTTTAAAAAGCTAATCAATCACATTGAACATCCCAGCATTGATCGCTGTAAGCGTCTTACATTTTCTTGATCTTACAGGATGTCTTTCCTTTACGAAAACGACTTCTTCTTCTCACACTTTCCCACACCCTCAGTTTGCTGTGCAGTCATCCTCAGACACAGAGTTTCAGTCGGGGCTCACAGGCGAGTAGAGTTCGTCGTCATCTGATCATCAAACATTCAGAGAGATTAGTAAATGTTTTACATTTTATTCCTCCACAGCTGCACGTCTGTTTATTGAGATTTACCTGAATTCTGCATGTTTGAGGTTTGTCCAGAGTGAAGAGGACCATATGAGAATTTTGAAGCATCAGAAGGACCAACAAACGACTCCAATGGTAGAGGATCTGAAACGGCAAAAGCTTTTCAGTTTTAATTGAATAAAAAAGTATTTCAGACAGTCTGAGATGGACTTACATCTTTTATTTATTTACCCTCGACAAACTGAAACGTGACTATCAGCCTTTCTTCTTCTTTCTTGAATTTTATATCACACAACAATATTTTTTTTATTTTTTTTAAAGCTAGAATAATCCCAGGACTTTTTTTTATTTTTATAACATGTAAACTACAACACTTTCCCTAAGTATCTCAAAAACTGAATTAAAAAAAACATGGAGTCTATCTGGAAGAGGGAAGGAGAAAAGTTGAGAAAATAAGCTGACCTACAGGCATGACCACGTTCATCCTCATCCAGCACCCAACAAGGAAACAAATAAGCATATTCCACAATATTTATTTGGTAGAAAAAAGGACTGAGGGGAGTGAAGCGAACTCACCAGGCGTCACGTTGACGTAATCTTTGGGCAAGTTTTCATAGCATTCCCCGGAGGAGGTGCTGGACGACTCAAAGGAGTCCACTGAGATCTTTGACACTCTGGCGTACTGAGGATATGTCGAGGCACCGTTACAGCTTGGAAAGGCTCCTGTCATTGTATTTGAGGGCTGCGGACCTTAAAAAATAAAACACAAAATGGAGAAATTTTGTAGCACAGCTGGGACACAAACAAGAATTGTCTGTACGTGTGATTTCTTATTGGGGTTTTTTCTAAGGAACACATAAAAAAAGATGTCCTGCATTTACATCCATTTAGAAACAAGATATTTAATTTAGTCCTAACAGAGTTATATGTGGATGACCTCGTGCTGTTATGATTTGCTCGCTTTAAACTGTGAAATAATAACCTCCTCTGTAATTGGGTCAAATATCTTGCGCAACTTATGACAGAACAAATGATGGTGATGATATTTATAGATAATGCACGCTGATCTATGCACAAGCAAACATCCTGTTACGCATGACTGTACAGTTTGCATCTTTAGGGTACACTGTTCATCCGCTGTATACGGCACACTGGATGAACTACAGAAAAGCAGAAACTTCACGTAACTTTTAATGACCCTACAAGGTTATCACTGAAGAAACCAGGTTGTCTCAGGGTAAATGTGATGTTTGTAGCCTCTAATGTCAATACAGGTCAATTTTTAGAAAGAAATCTTGTGTATAGATTTCTTTGGATAATTGCATCGTTGTGGACCTTTAAGTTTTCAGGACACTTGTATAACTGTCATGTGGGAATCTGATTTGTGGGAATGTGTATTTTATCTTTTTATTTTGTTTCTTGTGTTTTATGTGATTTGATTTTTTTATAGACCATGAGTCTGAAATAAAGATTTATCATGATGATGATTATTTTGTACCTATTGTTTGTTCTTTATGTTTTCTGTGTCTTGTTTTTGGTTAAAAGTGAAAGTCAGTGTTCCTCTTCCATTTACAGATTGTTGTCACAGCAGTAGTTTCTAATGGGAATGATGCAGTTTGCTTGAGTTTTGCAAAGTGTTACAACTTTGCAAACGAACTGTGACTCACCTTCTTCACAAAGGCTCTCAAGACCTGAAGGCCTCATCAAAGGATTAACGTCTGTTCTGTATCGCTGAGAATCTGGATTTTAAAAAAAAGTGACACGATGCACACAATGCAATATTTTACAGAGCATCCTGCAAACATTCAGTGCAAAACAGCATGATCTGCTCACACACACACACACACAAACATGCAGATAGACAGAGCAGCTTCAACCGCAAAATGCAGAAACAGTGTGAGACAAAGAAGCAACGGCTGAGAAACGACACATAAATGCAGAGGAAAAATAAAAGAACGTGGCTCACTCCGAAAGGTGGATAAACTGACAGACGGGTCAATGCTTGGGTCATACTGCTCATAGTCTGTATCTACTGACGTGCTGTCAGCACTACTAAGCTGGGTCCAAAGAAGCCTGGGATTGGAGGGGACTTTTTGAGACAAACACACAAAAAAGATTAAACGATTTGATGAGATGAAATCTGCAACTTCCTCACTACCGTGCATGTCTATTAAATAGATAAATCGACAGATAGATATGCCTGCGGGGTTAAAGAAAGAAAAAAGCTGTGTTAGTGTTCGACATGTTGAATTGTTCGACCACTGACCATCAGTCTCCGCCGGGTTGGCGGTGACTTTGATGAGATTAACAGCCTCGTGATAGTTGTTGCTTTGACCAGATGGAGCTCGTGGGCTGCTGCGCGTCTGCTGGAGTAAGAAAGCTGTGCACATGTAAAACAAGACGTGGGTCATTAGCGTATGACATTTAGAGGCCCCGCAACGCAACTTAATAAAACAGATTAAATAGTTCAAACTTTAATGTATTGAAATATTTAGATTTTCTTTAACATTTTGCTGTATAATGTCAGAGTACTAATTTCTGTATTCTGCACTTTTATAACGCAGCATCTTAAAATTATAAAAATTTCAGATTTTAGGAAGCCCATGAATGTTTCTTATCTTAAGGCCTTACTTTTTGAGCGATTTACAGTGAGTGTATGGCTTTAAAGTGCCTTGGATTTGCAGTAGAAAATGGTTAGAAATGTTGATAATGAAATCCAAAATAATATATGCTACCTTCTTAGTGTTCTACTAATGTCATCTCCTCGTGTTAGGAAGAAGCTGGGTAAAACATATTTTTAAATGTGTGCTTTCTTCATCCTACTAACTTCAGATTAATTTCTTTCAAAGTCAAGGTAAGCCTGCAGCTCTTTCACAATCTAGTACATTAAATTAATTTGTACCTCTTTTAGGAATTTGACCTCTCCCATTACTTCCTAAATGTTGTGGACAAGCTGGGTGTCATGAAAATATTCTAGATGTTGTTGTTTTTTTGAACATATCTTATTATGGGGGTTTAATTTTAAATTAAGGTTATTTTTTGGCAGTATAATGCGTCATCTTTTATCTGTTTATATCCACCTGTTTCCTGTCTGTACTAAAACAGATTCTAACTAAAAAAAACATTACACTGTTAGAATAAATAGGAGCTGTGCAGCATGTTTCACCCTTATTGATTTCATAAAGTGAAATATAAAATGTTAAACATCTACCTATGAAAATAAAAACATTTCTATAAAGTAATATGATTTGTTTGGGAAAATAAGCATATTTTTAAAAACTGATGGAAGAGATTTTTAATGAAAACTGTCAAAATAAACTGAATGTTAGTATTTCCATCATTACAGACAATATAACCTAAAATAATCACTAAAATTACTTAAAATAAAAAAAGGACAATAAAATATAATCTATTTATCTAATAAAATCTGAACAAACCGTGTTTTCTCCTGTAATGGCAGCAGAGCACCGTGTTTGTGATGACAATCACGAGGAGCAGGATGGACAGAGAGATGGTGGAGAGAAGCGGCAGAGACGCAAAAGGCAAATCTGCAGCAGCAACAGCGGCTGTGGTTCCATTGGCTGGATGCACAGAGAAGAAACAAATACTTCACTTTCTGATTATTGATCAAGACTAACCGCGACGTTTAAGAAACTGGTACTGAGAATAATACTTCAAAGAATAATTTAAGTACTTTTTCATAAAATAAAACTGTAAATATTTACCAGTTGTCCATTGAGGTGTTACAGTTGGATTAACCGTGGTAGCGTTAGGAAACCCCAGAGAACCTGCAGAACAAAAATATAATCTGTTCAACAAAACGGAGAAATCTGGTCACCTGGTTTCACCTGGATGTGAATTTTATTTATGCTACGACGACATTTTATGTGATTCCGTAACTATTGAACAGAAACTCCTCAGAGGACGACTCACTGCAATCAACAACTGTTAAATGAATAAATAAATGTGTAGGCACACGAATAAAAGCACTTCAAACACGTAATTATTTAAGTCACAGACAGAAATACGTTGGTTAATTACAATAAAATTTCAATTCAATTTTATTTATATAGCGCCAAATCATAGCAACTGTCAGGTCAAAGTGCATTATATTGTTTGATAAAGACCCAACAGAGAAAATTCTGACAATCACCCCTGAAGTTTCTTTCCTGACAGTGGGAAGGAAACTTCTGACAGAACCAGGCTCAAAAGGCGGCAGCCATCTGCTGCAACCAGGTGGGGTGGGGAAATGTATTTTTAAAAAATTTGAGTGTCTTAACAAAATTCCACCTTAAAATGTATTAAACATTTAATCCAGATGTTTGTTTTTATCCTGAATATCTGATCCCTTTAATATGTGCAAAGAAGTCCTTTTCAAAGAGTTGCTAATGAATAAATAAATTAATAAAATTCGCACTCATTGATTCCTCCTGTTTTGTTTGAGTGTTGTTTGTTTAACAAGTATATAACAAATAAAAACACCAAACTGTTTCCCTTACCTTCACAAATGACACCAGAAGCTTTTGAGTCTTTACACAGGAACCGATGATTTATGTATTCCTTGCACTCCCACAGACTCTGATCTTGTGATTTGCATTCATAGTAAAACAGCGTGCCGTTGTTGTGGGTGAGAGGAGGATTAAACTGGGTGTACTTTTCCACCTTATCGCCACAGCCCAGCATGGAGCACACAATGGAAGCCATCATCTCATTCCAGCAGTTATTACACACGAACCACCAGCTGCCGTTACGATGCACCTCCAGTTTACCAGAGCAGCGGTCCATACCTCCAGTCAGTCTGAGGCCTCGCATCTCTGCAGAGACACAGATGTCACAAGGAGTAAAACTACTGGAGCAAAATGGCATAAAACATTCCCCAAAAAATAATGCAAGTAAATCAGCTGGTGATAAACCAGCGCTAAGGATAATGACTTTGATTTTTTTTTTAACATATGACATACATAATTAACCTCATTCTCAAAAATGCATGAACAGAGATGTTTCTCCTGAGTTATGTTTGTTTGCTACACATCACTCATTCAATATTTCTGTATTTTTGCTGATCATTTTTTTAGTAGTGAAGATCACATTTCATGGAAACATAAATTTGAAGTTTAGTTATATGTAACTTTTAGAAGAAACAACGAAAATCTTTAAGATGTTTTTTTAACCAGTGCAGAAAGCAAGTTAAGCCCCAAGAATAAATGTTCACATTCAGAGTTGTTTTGTTAATAACATTAAAATTTACATTTTCTGATTTCTGCATGTATAAATAAACTTTTTTGAACTAGACCTGAACACATGACACCAGCGTCTTCTTTGTGTCCACAGTCTTGATCCTCCTCCTGTGTAGCCGGGCAGCTCCACAGGTTCTCCTCGTTGCCCGTACAGTTCAGATCGTCCAGGTAGATGGGTCCTTTCCCCGGGGGAAATAAGCCGGCCTGGCCCGTCACATTGAGAGCGTAACCGCAGCCGAGCTGGGCACACACCACATGAGCATCATTCAGGTCCCAGTGGTCGTCACACACGGTGCCCCACTGCCCATTTTTCCATACTTCCACTCGTCCACCACAGCGGTCTGTCCCTCCTGCCAGTCGCACAAGCTGGTGTGCTGAGGATGACACCCTGTCATTATTATTGTGCATTACTCATCATTAATACTCGTGCAAATAATTAACCTAACAGCACAGTCTGGTGATCAAGATGTAAATCTTGTGACCTGATAGTGTTAACTGAAATTATTACAGTCAGATCTGACAGTCACCAATCAAATACTTAGAAATCTCTTCCACTATGAATTCTCATTGCTTAAAAATCACAGCTCTTTATGATTTTTTTGTTTCTTAAATCCTTACATCTAAAGGTTAGTGCTCAGTTATTTTTGCCTGAGGCTAATTCAGAGTCACTGTCAGGGAAACACACAAGGTTGCATATTTTTGCTTCTTAAATTTTGGATAATAAACAAGCAGGCAATCACTTAACCAATTAACATGAGGTTAATTAGTTAAACCCACTGAGTGACTGTGGGTCAGTAACAGGGGTATGATAAGGATCAATTTCTGTCCTTTTGATTCAGTTATAGACAGTCTAAGGGACTGAAAGACATCCTGGAAGTGTGTTAAACCTGCATTATTTTTAACATCCAGCAGGGGGCAAATCTCCTGGGTTGCCTTCCTCTGTGACCTCAGTTAACCCTTTTCAGATTGCTTTACAGGCTCAATGACTTGTTTTGTGTTGGAGTCATTTTTTAACTTATAATTAGAAGGGAGGAATAACCAGGGTGTAGAGATTTCACAGTGAGGTCGCTCATCACATTCAGTCTGAAAACATGATACTTGAGGCTTCATAGCAGGATTTCACTAAGCAACAGGTCACTTCATGTTTGCTAAAAACATTTTTTATTTTTTTGTTTTTCAATAAAACACTCTGCTGTTCCAAGTTAGATGGAGACTGAGAGTTAAAATATATTTCTAGATCTCAGCTATATGTTATAAATTATAAAAGTAAAATATTGTAGTTGCTCAGTTCCAAAAACTCTACATGTAAAGGTTTAGTACTTTGGTAGAGCCACTGTGATCTGTAATATTAACACATAATGTTTCCCTACCAGCTTCCACACCTCAAACATGATTAACCAGTGTTTGCTTAAAGACGATGACGGACAGAGCAGATAAAAACTTAGGCCTGCTGCTGCATATTGGGAAAGGTTTCAGTGAGAATTAGTGATGGCTTCACGACTTCTGTACAGACAAGAGGAGGTGAGAATAAACCAGCGCGTAGGGCAGGAAGTCATTTATAGACAGGAAAGGGCATGTATGACATGCGGTCACACTCCTCAAATTCAGATAAACACAACAATAGTCCTCAGTTATTTTTAAGATATCTCAGACTGTTCATCGCCTGTTTTTGAATTGATGGTCCATAAAATGTGTGTGTGTGTGTGTGTGTGTGTGTGTGTGTGTGTGTGTGTGTGTGTGTGTGTGTGTGTGTGTGTGTGTGTGTGTGTGTGTGTGTGTATTATATTAAAATACATGACAATTCCCTTTCTTTTAAAAAAAATATTGATAAAAAAATTGATAAAATATTCCTTCCATTTTTAGATTTTGAGGTTTTCCTGTTTATGTGTTTAGGTTAAATGAAAAGCAT
The DNA here is from genome assembly GCF_963969265.1 of Rhamphochromis sp. 'chilingali'. Classification (NCBI taxonomy): domain Eukaryota; kingdom Metazoa; phylum Chordata; class Actinopteri; order Cichliformes; family Cichlidae; genus Rhamphochromis; species Rhamphochromis sp. 'chilingali'. The sequence continues at coordinate 28,874,962 of NC_137944.1, forward strand.
TTCATACGTTCCGAGGAGTTTCGTTCTATGTCGGTTTTGGAAATTTGGCGTGTGAGAAAAAAACCTTCTGGTTTCAAACCTCACCTAATCTTTGTTTTTCTTCAGGTGCTCTAGTTTCCTCCCACAGATCTGTTAGGGTACAATGGCAGGTTACTGCCCCAGGGACAGGTCATGGTGCCCCCAGAAATCATGAATGTAAATATTTTTCCGAGAATGACAGTTTTGTTCGTCGGTAGTGTTCAACATCAAAGTCAGAGTTATGACAAAGAAGTTCAGTTCTTTCTAAACGCTCAGATTTATATCTGACATGATGCTCAGAATTCTTGATGTTATCTCAAAAACAACCAAACTGATATCTCACAGCAGCAAGAGCAAATTCCTCAACAAATGCAAAAAGTCCTGCTTGTCTGAAATATTTAACAGCAAAATATCTTTAATCCTCCTACTGCAAATCCAGCCTTGCAGTAACACAGTACACTTCTATGCAATTCCAGTTATCAAGCTTCTTGCTATGTAGACCGCATTGTCTACATAGTAATATTTGTTGCTAATAATAATAATAACTGTGTCTCAGTGTTTGTATTAGTTAGTATTTATTCAGTGGCATAACAAGATAATATTTCAGTAAGTAGAAGAAAAGTAGAAAAAATGACTGGAGAGCTCCGTTTGTCTCCTCATGCTCCGAAGAAACATGTGCCTCCACGTGAAATCAACCAAAAAAAATCCAGTTTTCTTCTTATAGTTACTGTGATAGTCTAATATACACAGTTGTGGTCAGACTCTCACATGCATCCATCATGAATATGAATTTTATGGTAATTTGAGTCTTTTAATGATTATTTTGAACTGTTCTTTATGACTTTAAAAAACAAGTTTGAGTTTATTTTGGATTTTCTTTAATCCACACAAAAACTTCAGATTCCAAGATCATCAGTTCAAACAATTGTAGGTCTGTCCAAGTTATTTGTTTATGTCACCGTTTTGCCACAATCTGGAAGAAGAACCAAACTCTTACCCTCAGAGGCTAATTAGTTCAGGTTCAGGATTAAATTTGTAGATAATCCTAAACACACAACTGGTTTTTATAAATAGATTAAGCAGGCTAACATGAAGCTTCTCCAGCAGCCTTGCAAAAGCCCTGACCTCAACCCTTTTAAAAATTATGGACTATGTTTGAAAGTATGCCCAGAAAACCAACCAATTTAAATTAACTCTACCATTTCTGCCGAGAAGAGTGGTCAAATATCCAGCCACAGTTATACCAGAGGCTTGCTAATGGCTACAAAGGCACCTATTTGAGGTGTCCATGGTAACAAACATCTGACCTCAACTGTATCTAGTTTCCTTGATATTTAGTTACATAAGTTTTAGTCTGAACACTCCGTTCGCTGTCAGATGAAACGAAAGTCCAGATGGTGTGTGAAATCTGTGTGAATATGTTAGCATCCTGATTGGCTACATCCATCTTGAATGCAGAACAATTTAATATTCGCTGATTGATGCTTTACAACTGTGAAGGTTGAGTCAATGAGGACAGAACCGGAAATTTCATGTAAACTAAAACAGCGTCTATATATATTAAAATTTATATAACTGATTAGATTTTTCTGATTGCTGACATTAAAGAAAAGTCTTACCACAAACCACTTCATGGATCACACTGCAGGAACTTCCAACACTCAGTGAACAGTTCTCCAAACGTCCGTGTTGGTATGAACAGTTTTGAAAGCAGGTGATGTTGCCTGGTGAGCTGGTTTTATTAATAGAATGGACGCTGCCGCATTTAAGATCCTGACAGATCTGTTCAGACAACCCATTCACAGAGTCATTTGTGAGCGCCATTATGTCACTGCTCCTGTTCCTAGGCAACCTGAGTGTCCACTTGCATTTTCTACCAAGAGAGTAGACATAAGGGTCATCTGAGGACACACAGAAATAAGAATTAGAGCAATTTTTTTGTAATTTCATTAAAACAACCATGATAGCACACTGCAAAAAAACACATTTTTTCTTCAGGTTGTCTGTGTCTGACAATTATTTAATTTGAGTTAACACAGATGAAAAGGGACAAAGATCACACAGATTACTCCACATCTGAAACAAGGTGTTTTAGCTTCAAGCCAAGTTTCTTCTTATTGGCTCTACCATTAGTAATAAAATGTTGGAACAGGGAGTGAGAGAGGCTGATGTATCTAAGTGATCATATTAACACTATTTGTTCTCTCTGACATCACATAGAAGACCTGGCCTTGTCTCGCATGTAAACCTGCTGACCTCATTATTCAAAACCCTGTTTAATATGACTATCCACCATTAACAGCATACATATAACAGAAAATAGCAAGAGGGACAACAGGTCCAATTTAGTCTACAGTACATTTAACCTGCCACAGAATCTGTTTAAAAAATAAATAAATAAAACAACATTACTTCAGTTTATGGCAAAGTATGAGACCAAAGGAAAAGACCTTCTAAAATATCAAAACAAAAACTCTATATTAGTTATTTTTCCACATTTTTTGGCTTTGCTGTTTTTAGTGCTCTTTGTCCTAGCTAAAGTGACCATGATATAACATGTTACTTATAACATCACAACAGACACATCTAACCACTCACTAATCGAGTGGTTACTTGAGCAAGAACTGAGGTTTTTTCTGGGACACGTTGGTGTGGTTGACACATGAACGCGATCATTTCGACAACATTAAAAGCCACTAAACTGAATCTTGCATCTCTTTAAAACTAACATCTCGCTTTTACTTTTTGTCTTTTTGAAATGTGACATCTCGTATGGTCTTCATCTAAATGTGTCCTTTGTGACAAACATTTTTAACAACCTTCACAATATCTGATCGACTTTGCCAGTTTTACACTATGACTTTACAGAGAATGCTTCCACTGGGGCTATTTTTCTTTAGCTGTCAATTTTTTTAATTGTAGATTTAAGTGCCACATTTCCCTTGAGAAAAGAACTCAAGCGTGTTCCTCCTTTTATCTCTGTGCAGGATTGTGGTTGTGCATACATCTTTGCAATCTTTACACGTTGGCGCCGCACACCAACTATCAAAGTGCTGAGATTAACCTCACAACCTTTAGCTATGCTAACACGCTGTATTTCTGGCCACCAGAGACCCTTCTTTTAAGATGCACCCTGGTGCATCTTGGAAGTCCCTGGCCACACATTTCCTGCGTGTATGTGTTCTGTCTACAGTACAAGCAATACGAAAATCCCTTAAAAATAGTCCTGTTTATATATTTTACCATTTTACTTTTAACATGGTTTATATGTTTATTAATTTTTAATCCCTATTTTTTCATCAGACATTCCAGTATTTTTTAGCACCATTACAGCTTCTACTTTTGTTTTGAATCCTTGTGAATGTAAATTGTATGCACTAAAGTATTTTTGGGGCAAAAATGTGTTTTTCAGGATGCAGCTGAACTAAAAGCCACACACAGACACAAAACAGCAAGAAACTGTGCTTGCAAGGCAAAGCCGAGTTAGCGTGGGAGTGTGTGTTCTCAGCTCACTGTTTGATTTGCACCTGCAAAATTCACCAAGATGGGTTTTACAAGCAGGTCACCCCCACTTCCTGTGCTGATGAAACATTTATACTGCCTCTGAGTAGAGTGCTTATCCTGATTCTGGACAAAAAATTCTGGTATAACGGTGTTTTTGTACAAAAGTGAACTATGCGGAAAACAGAAAGGGAAGATCCCACTTACTGCTGATTTTTGTGTTATTTCCCTTTCCACTCACACGGATATCAGACGGGTCGTTTTCAGTGGTTGCATTTTTCAAAGCTGAAATCAAGAAAGGAAAAAAACTCTTTAGGAATCAGAAACAGAGTGAGCATCTAGTTGGAAAGCTAATCAAACTATGCTTTTAAACCACATGTACTGCAAAGAGTAACAGCTAAACGATGTGTCACCGTTTTCTGAGCAATCATACTGAAGTGTTTGATAGGAAACTACAACTAATCTCTCCTCCACATTTTTCACTTACTTTTCTAAGAGACTTCAGTTCTGATTTTCATTTAATGTTTCCTGCCCAAGCACCTAAATTGAAGGTTTAAAATAGCGTGGCGTGCTCGTTGCACTAAAGTACATGTGGAAAGTTTAAATAAAGGCTAAATAATACGGTACAAAAATTGGAAATATGTACAAAAAACGAAAATATACATGAAATATCGAGATTTGCTTTTCATCTTCATACCGATCATGTTATTTTCAGTCTATTTTTCCAAGGAAAGGTTCTCTACAAAGACAAATTTAGGATCTGACATGTTCTGACATAAATAAGCTAAAGTATTTATCAATAAACTGTCAAGTTAACAACAGTTTTATAACAACAGCAACAAAATAGCAAACAGGGTCTATATCGTTTTACTTTACCAACAGCACTGACTTCATGTCTTTTACGTAACATTTGAGATAACAGTGTGTATGTACATGAGACCAGTTAATATATATTTTAAATAACACAAGGATAGATAATAGTATCATTTCATTTTACGCTGATTTCACAAAAGTTCTACTCTGTTTGTGAGAACAAAGCATTAAATAAATAAAAAGCTGTAAACAGTACCTTGACAAAAAAAGTTCACGTGGATGATTAAGATGAATTTCAGCAGCTTCATTCTGTTGAGAGAGAGAGAGAGAAATACCTTCTACACTGTACAGCTCAAAGTCGAACCCCGGAGCTACTCAGACGTCTAGCTCAAATAGAGTAAGTCTGTCAATGTGGTTTCCTCTGTTGATCCCGTGGTGGTACCCTGCAAAACTTCCTAGTTGCTGCTTCGCAGAGGGAAGTGAAGCCTTTGTGGTACTTCAGCTTTTGTACAAACAGCTGTACAAACTTTTGTCAGATTATATATATGTGTATATATATGTATATCTAATATTTATTTTTAAAATATTTTTATTGTTATTTTACATTTTTAATTGTTTGAATAGATGGATGGACTCTAATTGGGTTTTTTTCTTTTTTATTGTAGGTATTGAGGAAATTCGTGGGTTCGTTTCCTATAATAACGGTAATTAATTTAACAGTTTAATGCAGAGATTGCAGTTCTGTGCGTTTTACAAGGCTTAAGAGCAGGAAGAGAGCTGGACCTTTCTGTGTTAAACATGTAAACATGTCAGTGATTTCTTAGTAATACGTCTATGATGTATGAATTTTCTCTCGACAGAAAATAAATATATTTATATTTGCATGTTTCTGCAGTTAAGTTTAGTTTTATATGTTGGATGAAAACAACATAATTCAGTTCAATGTAGTACGGTTGGTGTAATGGTGTGGTGGATTTTTTTTCATGGCAGACTTGGACCCCAAATGATGTGTTTAACACAGCCTACCCAAATCTCTGTGAAATGTTTCCAGCACCTTGTAAAATCGAAGTCTTGAAAACTTAAGGCGAACAAATAAACTCTACCTAATGAATAGAATAGAATAGAATAGAATAGAATAGAATAGAATAGAATTCAACTTTATTGTCATTGCACATGCACAGGTACAGGGCAACGAAATGCAGCCTCCCGTAAGTGCATGTGATACTTTCTAGCAGTGTTGTTTTTTTTTTTGTTGTTGTTGTTGGTGGGGGTTTTTTGCCTGTCCCATTTGGTTCTTTAGCCGTCAGAATTGTTGTCTGAAGACCAACAAGGATACCCAGTGGATTTACTTTGCTAAATTAATCATCATGGCCTTGCCGTATCTGCGAATTTGATCCTTTGTTGTTATTATTTATTTTATTATATTTTCAGTTGTTACAGACGGGACAGACATGACTGAGGGATAGGAAAGGGAGAAAGAAAGATGAAGGAAAAGAAAAACAGAAGGGAAGAGGGACCGTGAGAAAGGGTACTTAAAAAGAGAAAGAAGAGGAAAAAAGAAAAAAAATCTCCTGGATCACCTGTTGAGAGAAAAAGAAGAGAAAACAAGCAACAAAAAAAACAGAGCAACATACTAAACACAACACCATCACATTAATCTAGCTAAGTGTAAACAGCAGTAAATACGAAATGTTGAATGTTGTTGTGTAGCAAGCAGGACCGACAGCGCACGTTGTGCTTGGAAATAGCAGCCAATAAAGGTATAGTTTATGTCTATGAACAGTGGACACCCGTGTGCACACCTGTGCGGATCAGCGCGCTTGTATTCAAAAGGTTTCCCCATGTAATGGTCTGCTAGAGGATGTAGAGAGCCATAGCCCCCTCCCCCAAGGCATGAAGCAGGCATGGAGGAGATCCAGGCTCCAGACATCCAGAGGCCCCAGAGTGCGAGAGCCCAAGGAGGACCACCGGAGGGGCATCCGTGCCACCCTCCTGGGAAGAGCTGAGGAGAGCCCCAGATGAGGGGTCACCCAGTAGCCACGGAACAGAAGCCAGAGGGGGCTGCAGTGGCGTGCCCGCCGGCTCTGCTGGCAGCCAGCTGTGCCAGAGTGAACCAAGGCGCAGGCCGAGAGGCCGGAGGCCCGAGGGCCCCCTTTGCCCCGGAAGAGGCCTGACCGAGCAACAGGCACCAGGCCCCGCCAAGTAGTCACCGGGAGTGAGCTGGTACATACCTGAGCGCCCAGCCCCGGACACCAAGAACCACCAACGCACTGACCCCTGAGGGCATCAGTTACCGGCAGGGAGTGTGGTGAGGGGAGATAGGCCTTTGGAGGGCCTGGGAGTTCCCAGAGAGGTGGAGTGTAAGACCCGACCTGACATATAAACACAAACATGCATTCCCACCCTCATGCACACATATACAAATACTCAGCACTCACCCAACGTAGGGATAGACATACACTGTACACACAATCACACTCCCCAAACAAACTCTATACCCCAGGTCCAGGTTCCCTCGCCCCTGGAGGGAGAAGCGGCACCTAGACCCAGGAGATGTTACCCTTTCCCCCGGGGTGGAGGCAAGCGGTCGTCCAAGGCTCCGCAGCAGCAAGGAGGCCCCTCATCCCAGATCCCAATCAGACGGCCAACACCGCTATTGTTGAATGTATTAATGTAATGTTTTCTGACTTACTTGACCCCCTTTTAGTTAACTTTTACTTACCATATACTTAATGCTGTGGCGTTAATAAAGTTTTGAAGAAAAAAAAATGTTTACATCCCCCCTACAGGAGCACGCGCTCAACTCAACTCTTTCTCCTATTGGCTGTTCTGATATGTAGCTCCACCCACCGCCATACATACATTTAACTCATAAAAAAAGAGAAAAGAAACCAGTTTGATGCTGGCGGGGTTTTTTTTCACGTTTTTCTGAAACAGTAAAGTCTGAACTGTGTTTAACTGTAATGCAGAAAAATTCTCACTTATATCGTAATGCTTTATATATTTTATTTTATTATTTTATTCAGTAGTTTATTCTCCTTCCAGTGGTTAGGCGTTTGACGCTAAAGCAGTGTGAATTTAAACGTAAGGTAAACAGTTGCAAGTAGTCAACTTTGTTTTAAATGTTTTAATTAAAAAACATGATTGCTCCGATTGGGAGTATTTATAGGCATGCGCAACATGCACGTGTCGTAAACGTACGCGCAATGGCATCAGAGGCAAGTGACGAGACGACGGTAAGTTTGCAGCTGTCACTTTAAAGGGTAAAAGTAGTTCCGCTCTCTGCGGTTCACTTACACCGCTCACTCGTTTCTGTAGGCTTCGCACGCCGCGGTAGAGCCAAAGGACATACTTAAAGTAACTCGTTATTGTTATTTTTATTTAACTTTTTTTTAAGCAGGTGATTTGGCTATTCTCACCCTTGCTTGTCGACCCACAAAGCTCACTTTGGTTGAGTGACGTTTAAAAACAAGTGAGCAAAGTTTGCATCCTTGAATTTTAAATGGCAGCTTTCGATGAAGTGCACACTGATTAGATTAATGTCATGAAGCACAACAGATAAATTAACACCTGTACATGGGATAGTGTGGTTTAGGGTTCAATTCAAAGCACCTGGTCAATTATCCTGTGTAAAACCCTTAAGCCCCCCTCATTTCTTTATATTTTTTAACAATGTTTTGCAAATATGCATGGTAATACAGTGTATGCACAAGGAAAACACTTCTGGCCAGTTTGAAAGTTAATACTTGGAAGTCTTCATTCTTCAAGACAGCCTGAATTCACTTGAGCAAGTTTTATTTTAAGTTCTTCAAGTAGTCTTCAGGGATAGTTCTGCAGGCTTCCTGAAGAACATTCAAAGCGCTTCTTTGGATGCCAGCTTCTTTTTGTTCTCTTCTCTATCAAGATGTTTTCCGATCACTGTCATGCTGAAAAGTCATTCGACTTGCATATGATATTGAACGGTGGATAAAAATCTGATTCCTTTAATTTTGCCAAGATCCCAAAAACCAAAGTCTGAAATTCAGCCCCAAGCCATGATGGAGTTTTAAGGATGGCTGTAGATGCACTGTTGCCACTGATGTTAACTCTATGGATCAGCTAAAAGTAAAGCTGCATCTGTCAGGTTTTTGCTGGATTTTTTTTTTTTTTTTTTTTTTTTTTTCCCCCACCTCATTTTATTTAGGCCTGCCGCTTTATTTGTCCTCCACTTGGACACACTTGCTGTATGGGAAGCTGTGGTTTAATAGGCATTCCACTGAAAATGGTCAGGAACTAGAATGAAAATGAGAAATGCCCAGTTTCCAAGGAAAACCCTCGAACTATTGCTCAAGACAAGTTGAGCAAGACAGAAAATCAGAAGACTGAGTCATTGGAAGCATAATGCAAAGAAAAGGCTGGCTCGAGGCTTTTAAACCGTGCTCTGTTATAGATACAATGTTACTGCTGAGGCTTTCTGTTGCTGCATGATAGTACATTTCTGGATGTTTCCTTTGTTCAACATCCTGTGGTCAGAAATGAAACAACCTATAAGCTGCAAGTCTGGAGCCTGCTGGAGTATGGTCCATGATTTAATGCTGATGATATATGTATTTAACTTCAAAAAATAAAAGCATTGTTCTGTAGTGTAAGGCAGGTGCAGCCTCTTGTTGACAATATCTGCCATTTTACCTCTGTAAGGTCAACTACCTTTGTTTGCCATTGACACTGACATTTTTTTAATCTCTTCTTCAGATGACACTGGAAGAATCCATGGCACGACGGTATGACTACTTTTGAGGATTTGCGTTATTATTGTATTTTGAGGTGTGATTGGACTGTCGGACTGTACGGAGTTCAGTTTTGTGTCTTTGCAGTCGTCGCCTAAAGAGAAGAGAGAGGGAGACTTCATGGCTGGGACGAAAAGTAAGAGACAAATCATTTGAAAGCATGGTTGTGACTTTAAGTCGCATAAAACGGTTCTCTACAGCCACTTCTGTACAGTTTATAACTTTGTTTTTTAATCCTGCAGTACAGAAAAAGTGAGAACACACTGCATCAAAGGGTATGTCACCTTCTTGAAGTACGAGTCAACAAATGGCAGATCATTGATAAAATGTGAGTGGATTTTCTTTTTAATTTCAGCTCAGAAAGCTTATTACGATCACTCCGAGGTCACCTCTCCAGGATGCAGTCCAGCCAGCATCGATTCCCTTAGTTGCCTCAAGCCGGCTGTTCTCGCTGCACCCTTACCTTGGGTATTTTCTTTTTTTTCTTATCCTGACATCTTCTGCTGTTGATGCTTTTCTGTTAGACTGATTAGTTATTTTTAAACATGACAAAATAATCCATGGAAACTTTTATTATTCAGATAATTCCATTGAAACCAGTGATGAGTCGTTGGCAGAAGACAGGCAGCTCAAAGTGCCTGTCTAAGCACACATCAAAGCTAACTCCATTATCAAGTTGATAAAACTACACTGTAAAGATTTTGTTTGTTTTTTATATTCTGTAAAATATAACCTTTTAACAAAATTGCAGTTTTATTACCCCTCAGCTATAAAAGGCTGATGGTGTGCTTTGGTCACTAGGGATGGTAATTGGAAAATTCCAAGGACTTGGAGTACTGGGAACTTGATGGATACATTGCTTGCATCACCTTGCCAGGCGGGTAGTTTGTGAATGCAATAACTAGAACAGGGTTTTGGCATAGGATTTTCAAACGGATACCTTAGGTGTATCTACTAGTGGGCTGATGGGTAGCACTGGCAGCCTCCAGAGGTTGCTGCTTGACCGTGCGAGGTAACGTTAAAGAACTTCAAAAGCAGCAAAGTCTCGCATCAACTTTATGCTTTTTTTTTTTTTTTTTTTTTTTTTTTTTTTTTTTTCCCCCCATTAACCTTTAAAGGATTTACATTTTCTCTTCACTTACTGCTGTAACTTTAATTGACTGTATATTACAGATGTGAGTCTTCCGATGAGGAGTGGGTGAAGATGATCGGCACGCCGAGGAACATCAGACGCAGCAGCGTGAGCTTCAGGGAGAGGCAGCCCCTGTTAACACCCAGAATGAGATCGATCATCCTCTACTGGTTAATGAAGGTTGTTGTTGTTGTTGTTGTTGTTGTTGTTGTTTTGAAATTAGAATTTTCAGTAATATCAAAGCAGCATTGAATGTTATTTTTAGTGTTTGTAGCTAAAAATGATTTACTTGGAATACAGTCGTGAGTAGTGCAAATCAATCCAAATTAGAATGTGTAGATTAGCTGTCTCATCTAAATGACACATTAATAGGACTTTCATGATTGTTCCTGCAGGTGTGTGAGGCATACGCTGTTCACAGGGAGACTTTCTACCTGGCACAGGACTACTTTGACCGTTTTCTGTTGGTTGAGAGAAATCTTAAGTTGGGTGTGCTGCAGCTCATTGTGCTCACATGTCTTCTTATAGCATCAAAGATGGAGGTAAAATTACTGTTTAGTAGTTTCTTTTCTTTTTTTCTTTTTGTGTTAAATCTAAAATACAAATTCTTATTACTTATTCCAATGTTTTTATTTGCACTGTGGGTTTCTTGATGGTGCGAACAGGGATTAAAGTGTCACAAAGTGCATTTAAGTGGGAACCAGTGGTGACTCTCTTGCTTGTGCGTGGCAGACCTGAACTGTTGTTGTAATTCGGCTTTACTGCGCTTCGACTGCATTCTTCATACGTATGTGGCTTCTTTCCACCCATTAGCCATAGCCTGCTGTCAAATACAGCAGAGTGAAAGGAAAGGGTAACATCAGATTAAAAATTTTAAATGTAGGATTGAAATTTGACTTTCTTGACTTTGTGTGAAACTACTAACTGGGTTGATTTAAAGGTACTAGAAAGGTGTTCCTGCCCACTTTAACCCCTGGTTGATTAAAGGTGTTTTATTTATTTTATAGGAATCTAAACCTTTAAAGATCTTGCATCTGTCACGTGTGGCTCATGGGATCTACCATGTAGAAGAATTCCGTCATATGGAGTTGGTCATTTTGAGGGTAATACTTTTAACTCACTATTCATCATATGCACCTGTTCCATTGTGCATTTTATAAATCCATATGCTTTTGTATGCTCTGCAGACATTGCGCTGGTACACTCGTCCGGAAACGGCTTTGACCTGGCTGAAGTTCCTCCTGCAGGTGATCTTCAGGAAAGAAAAAGCAAACCTGCTTGAGCAGCCGTTTCCAAAAGATACTTACATGAGAAGTGCAAATGTAGGTGTTTGAGTTCACTTATATTTAAGTCAACAGTTCTATAATACATCTACAAATAAGACTGTACTGCAAGAGAAGTGAAATATCCTTGCTAACCTTGTGTGTAGTTGCTCAAGGTGTTTTTGTTTTAGCTTTTAGATCTGTGCATCCTTGACGTGAACTCGATGGACATACCTTATCACGGATTGGCTGCCTCAGTCCTGTGTTATTTCGTGGACCAGGGACTGGTAGAAAAAGTTGCATGTAAGAGTTGGAGACTTAAAAAACAGAAGTAAAATAACTAAAAAATGTGGGAAAACGTGTTACACCTGACACACAGGAAGAACGAAGTTAATGTTTAAAATGAGAAGGCTCAACTCTTGAACATGTCAGGTTATTCAGTCTGTATGTTTGGTTTCTCTGTTTAGGTCTGCCCAGAGAACACCTCCAGCCATGTGTTGACTGGCTGGCCCCCTTTATGGATGCACTGGAAGACTTTGGCACAGTCACACAGAAAGTGTTTCCCACAGTAAGAAGAGAAGACCAATACAACATCCAGGCAAACTTGGACTACATGTCCATTTTGGTTAGTCTTTTTTTTTTTTTTTCTTTTTTTTTTTTCTCTCTTCCCCCTCTGGTCTTCCTTATAATTTAAGGTTGAAGTCAGACTAGAAAATGCAGTCGGGAAAATGATTGTTTACCCATACAAAAGCAAACTCCTAAGACTTGAAATGTTTGTAGAAGCTATATAGAGCTTACAGATGGAAGCTGGTTTAATGCAGTTTGTGATGGCGGCAACCTGTGTTGCATCTGGCATACTAAGAGCTATAAATAAAGGGACTGGCATTGGATAACTCCTCTTCTGACACATGATCTATATTCGCTGACCACTTCAGTAGGTACATCTGCTCGACTGGTGGTCAACCTTGTACAATTGGTCAATCACATGGCAGAAACTCTGTGCATTTAGACATGGTCAAGAGGACCTACTGAAGTTGGAACTGAGCATCAGAATAAGGAAGAAGCTTTATTTTAAGTGACTTTGATCATGACGTGTTTGATGCCAGGTGGGCTGGTCTGAGTATTTCGAAAACCTTGATCTGCAGTATGACATTCATACTGCTTTGCCTTCTTGTTTGACACGCTGTCAGTTTTTTACAACCGTTCCAGAAACAAGAATGCAAAGTCAAAGCTAAGAGCAGTGGTATGAGACACCATACCTCTGCCAATGCTGAGGAATTTGAAATGATGAGGTTGACTTGAATCTGTGTGAGTAGTGTTGCCTATCATTCTATTTGGTTGCCCACTTCTGTGGACGGAAATTCAAATGGATCACTCGTTTACAGTACTGTGCTAGTATGAACCCATAATTCTGCAGCCTTTTAGTTATTGAATGATGTCGTCACTCCTTTGCCATTCTTAAACTTCATTGGGGGAGATGGCAGAGCTTTTGACATTAGCCATAAAAAAAAAAAAACAACAAACAAACCCTGGACCATGTTTCTGTATTGCAGAATGAAACCCTGAATGCACAATTTCACGTAAAAGCATTTCTTTGATTTTAAGAAAATATATTTAGTTTTGGTATAAAGTGAACATTTGAACAACTTATTTTTCCCAGCTGACACACGTGAAACTGCTCATTTGTAGAAGTCTTATTTTGCAGAAGGGAATGAAACTCTAAAGGTTTCTTTCCCCCCCCCCCCCCCCCCCCCGGCATATTTATTCTGTTTAAAATGAAATGTTTTTTTAATTTAAAAAAAAAAAAAGACTAAAAATGAAAGACTTGAATTCCAAGTTGTTACCCTTACAGTGTCGATAAATTGCTTCCGTTAATTTTTAGGATGTTGCTCACAAGGCAATAAAAGGCAATTCTCCTACAAATGATGTGGAACCGCTCGATGCCACCTCGTACAGAGGGAGGATCTACGTACCTGGGCAAGGACTTACGTCTTCAGAAGATGAAGTTTAACAGAGTCTGAAGGTGCTGATTGCAGTTCTATCTGAAACTTTCCTCAGATTTCCTGCAGAGATGGCTGCAAATGTCCAACTCAGACTGATCTGACAGAGTTGAATGCTGAATCAAAATAAATTGTGTCGTAGTCTTAGTATGCCATAGTGTGAGAATAGTTATTGTTAGTTTAGAGTTGAATAGTTGTCACCCCCACCCACCCCCGCATCTTCCCCTCACCACAAATAGTAGTTCTTGACGTATTCAATCCATTAAAAGACGATGTAGGAGATCTAAACTGTTAACTGATATTTGAAGGCCACTCTTCTTCTAGCCACTTTTTGTTTTCCCTCATTGTTGGCTTTTAAGGTTTTATGTCAGAAAAATGCAAAGTTCAAAAGTTTGTAACCTGAAGGTGAATTTTTAGAAAATTGTGGGATGCATTTTTTTTTTTCCCTCTTTTTAAATGAAGAAATGTTGTGTGCTGCTGTCCAGCAGCCAAAGTATAGTAAAATGAATGCTGTACTAGTGTGAATTTTTAAAAACCCCAAACAAAGCATTAACTGAACCAGGTCCTGATGTGATTAACTCAGGGCATTTTGATTTTATAAGTTTATTGCAAAAGATGAAAATAATACAAATTACCATGTACTTGTTACCACAAAATAAAATATTCATCCCCACCCTGTGAAATCTGACAGTGGTTCGTGTGTTTACTAAAAGTACAGTTTGGCCATCGCCTGCAGGAATCTCTTCTTCCTCTTCTGCGCAGCCAGCTGCAGCACTTCCTCTGGATTACTGGTGTTCAGTTCTGTCTGTCCAATCGCTTTTATCTGAAGGGTTGGGAGAAGACATCGGTTATGTTTTTGTTATGAGAATTCTTATGGAAATATACAAAATCCTACAGGTTCTACACTTCCAAACATTTTATATAAATTCTTTATTGCAGTCCATACACCTGAACGTTTAAGGTTACTCAGTGTGTTTAAGTCTCTCTCCCACAGCCTAATAAAAGCATGTGGAAATCTCTTTAGTTTATATAAATTTGAATATTAATTGATGAACCTCCTTGAAACGTTACAGATCAACTTTCTAATCTGTTTCATTTGGCTGCAGTTCCAACAGTGTAAAATAGACGTGGCAGCAGATTAGGACTCTAAAAACCTCTGTACACCTTTCACCAGCTGAATGCAAAGTCCACTGAGGATGTGACTGAGCTGCACTGCTCTAATTGCAGATAATTATATTTCACTTGTATACTGTGAAATTGATGCTTCCAGATTTCAAAACCATAACTCTGAATATAACCTGCTACAGACTAGGTGGCACATTCAGCTTAAGTTACCATAGAGATCTGGGCAGGTAAAGAGTTGAGCTCTAACTTTAAGCTCAACATTGCTCAGTAACTCTTGTTTCACAATGCATGTCAGATTAAATTTGACCTTTTATGCCTCACAAGTATTTTATTTTTATTAGACATTAACCAGTCTGCTTATGTGGGTGGTCATTGACAAGCGTTAGCTGGTCGTCACTTTGTTGCCGGTCTCTTCCTGCATTATTCTTCTATGATTTTATTGCATAAAAGAGAAGTCATAAATCTATACGTATGAGATGCTTTTCAGGTCGCAGCCTTTCGTGGTATAAGCTGTAGGGTTATAAAGACTTACCGCTATTTGTCTCTTCTCAGTCTCTCCTCGTTTGTGGTGAATATCTGAGCAAAAAAAATCAGGAAGCTAAACAGACACTGGAGAGAATGTATTCCTTGAAAAGAAAAAGTAAGTTTTAGCCAACAGTGATTATTGTTACATGAAGGATACGTGTGAGATATTCCAGGATGGTGACGTCCCAGATGTAGTCGTAGAATGAGTCCATGGCGTCGTGACTGTAATGTGAGAGGATACTAGCTGTTATTAAGAATGGCTCTGTGGGTAATGTAATGTGTCCTCCAGGGCCGTACCTGTTCTGCTCCTGAAGCGCTTTGAACGCTGTCATGTAGTCGACTTCTCTCAGAAACTGGCACAGAACAGCAACCTGACGAGAATCAGAGATGTCACATTACTTCCAACTCGCTACATCTGTAAGACACCAGTCAGCACTGAGACACTTACAGTCGGCTTTATACTTTAGCAGAGGTGCACGGAATAATGAGGCAAACAATGGTATTGGTTGATTTGCCTTATTGACTCTCATCAGCAAATAAAGCTGATATATTTTCTCTCATCAGGGTCTATCATTATTATACTGTTATATTGATTTTGTTCTGCTAAATGTTCAAAGAAGGGACGAGGAGCTTTCTAGCTTTTATTCATGAAATTATACTGGGGAAAACAAAGTGGGCACTTGCATCAATCCAACAATATGTTCATTAATTCCTCAGCAGCTAACATTAGTTCACTTTCTCAAATAGGCAGTTTGACCTCTGACCTGTGTGTGGCAGTTCAGCATTGAACAGCATTTAATCATCCTCTTCAGAACCTAAAATAAAAACAGGTGTGTTACTGTTAGGCGAGTCAGTCGGCTCTCATATCTCTCAAACTGCAGAGGCTCACTATGTAGTGCACTCTGGTATTAGTCGGTGTTTTACCTGGTCAGTGTAGATGTCGGGGGGGACGGCTTTGGTGAAGAAGTCCGAGCACACAGCTCCAGCCTGCAGGTAAAGGTTCAGAGCTGCAGAGTACTGATTGGTCACTACATAGGGAGAAATGAAAGTTGTTATTCAAGCTGCAGGTGGCTGTGTCTGAAAATGCTTTCTTAAGGGAATGTTTCGCAATTGCTGTGAAATTTCTTTTAAGTCACTTCAATCTTATTTTTCCTTTCTGTCCAAACGTCAAGTACATTGGTGGAAAAACGTCAGCCTTTGTCTAAGGAATGACAACATTTCACTGATTCAGTGAAGAAAGTTCTCTGAGTTGATGAGATGTGGTGATTGTTCTTACCAAAGTAGATGTCGGCTTGTGTGATAAGCCATGATTGGTTATTGGGGTTTAGAGTGAGAGCATAGGAAACCAACTCCTTGACTGTCACAGCCACAGCTTCCACATCCACTGCCTGTATGCTGCTCAACACACAGATCGGAACATTTAGTTTTTCGTGCTGTGTACATGCTGTTAAAGGGGATGTTTTTCCTTATGTCCTCTCATATTAACAGTTACAGTCATAGTGCAGCTGCTTTTGATTGTTTATGATGTCAGAGAGAGATGATATCCCCTAATATCAAACTGTTTGTGAAGGCTAGCCAATCAGAAGAAAGTTGGCTTGACGACAAAGGAATGAAAACAGCTTGGTTCACACAGAGGATGAACTGAGGAGCATCAGTACAAGTCAAATAAGGATTATTCTGAACTGTGAGTCATGCAAAGCTGCTCTAGTAGAGTCTGAACTAAGAACGTAATAAACAGATCTGTAACTGCAGATAACCTGACAGCTTTTCATGCACAGTGTACTTCCTGTAACTTTTTCACAAGAAAAGTAACCTCTGCTTATAAGCTGTTAGTGTGAAGAGGCATCAACACAATGAATAAAGAGTAAAATGACAATGTACAAGCAGGGGTGCAGGAGTCAAACTAGTCCAAACCACACATATTCACTCAACTCAAAATTCTTATTTCTTATTTTTTCAGTAGCTCAAACAAGCTTTAAAAGATTTCTCTCAGCTTGTAGGAGTTGAGGACAGGAAAAGAGATCCCTGTGTGTCGGTCCTGTAACTAAGTCCGACCAGTGCAGTGTAGCAGAAACAGTTGGTGCAGCTAAAACAAACAGATGAGGTAAAATAGAAAAGTCGTTCCTACTTTGGAAGAGAAGATGGCCAGATGGAGAGATGTTCTGCAGTAACTTCATTTACAATGTCATCCTAAAGAAGAAGAAGAAAAAACAAGGGGCTGAAGATGCAGACAGAAACTACAGCACCACTGAAATCCCTCAATTTTTCCATTTTACTGTGTTCTATTTATGAATTCAGAGTCATACCCTGACTATACTGTGGAGTCTCACAAACAGTGAGATCAGAGTCGTCAGCACCAGTGGCTCCTGTAAGAATAAGACAAATCACAAGGTAAACAGCTAATTTATTCTTCCACAGTGTGTTTAAGTTGGTATGTGGTGATACTTACTCTAATTTTCTTGGTGAAAGTGATGAATTTGCTCCTGGAGGAGTCACATTAAGAAAACAGAATGAGTGTGACGCTACATGAATCTCAGACATGTTGTAATGTTTCTAAATCCTAAAATGACATCATACCTGTGCAAGATGCCCATGGAGGACTCTCTCTGTTTAATGAGGCCAATTCGGCCGTCGCTGTTCCTCTTGTGTTGGATGGAGATGCTGCAGATCTGAACCACCACATCCCAGAGCTCCTTGGCGGTGCGCCGACTTTCTTTAGGACCTGGAAGCTCCTTACACGTGGATGCCAGGAGCTGACCAAGCTATCGGGACAAAACAGGACAAATTTAATAAAGAAAAATGCAAAAATACTGGCGACCGCTAGACACACCTATGGTATCTGTTTCAAAATCCTACATCACCTTGTTCTCGAGACGTCGCATTGTAATTTATTGGAAATCCCACAGTACCTAAATATAACCAAATCAATCCTGAGAGAGAATACACTCTCTCAGACTTTCATGTGTCTTGGTGGAAAAATTTTAAGTGGATCTGGTACCACAACTTATTTTTAAATGAATTTAAACCAACTTATTAATTAGTTCATTATGTAATCACTCAAGATTTTTAGTTTTCTTATAGAGCTGTGACTTCTGAGTTGCAGAAGAGTGTCTCAGCTGCCTCAGCTGGGATTTAAATAGCCTTAAACCTTACAGACAGTCAGCTACTGTGTCGATAACTTTGCTATAATTTCATGTTGGTGAATATCAGAAATAGCATCACTGGAGCTGCTAGAAAGAGAAAATTTCATGAAAGTGTTAAAAAAAGAAGCACACAGACGTGTTACCTTGATGTACGGGTTGTTCATGACCAGAGACGGCGACACCTGCAGAGTCAGGTAGTCGTTCTCCCTCCAGTTCAACATGAAGGCGACACACTCCTCTCCCACCACCTGACGTAGAGGCAGATCTGGAAACAAAGACCAGGAAATCCTTCACTGCACCTCCAGAATTGGTGCTATATAACAAGGCCTAGAAGCTGTTTATTCTGCTTTATCGGTAACTGAAGTTTTTATGGATAGCAGACATACGTCTATTTTTACAGTGAGATACATGCTACTCTTGCAGAAGTATCCTAATAGTGCCTTTTTTTTTTTTTTAAACAAATGTTTCTAGCTGCAAGACCAGATCTGTAACTTCTTGTAAGTGACATTAGTTTAGAACATTTGTTTACTGGGGCCCTAGAAATAGATTTTATAGTAGTATATGAAGCCTGATCCACAATGATTTTCTCCCATCACAGACTTAACCTGAAGATGCTGACACTGGAGTGACTCCACTCGCTGCTGTTCACTCACCATGAATCCTCATCTCTAGGTAACCTCTGACCCTGCTGACCAAGTCAGGGGGCGGCCGCTCCTTGCTCCCCTCGGCCGCCATCGCCTCGTGTGCGCGGACCTCCAGCAGCAAGATCTCATTCAGCATCACCTGCCTCAGCTTTGGGGAAAACTCTGTGACGAGCTCCAGACAGGCTGAGAAAAGCTGCCGTGCATGGGCGAAGTCCTGAGGAAAACATGCTCCATGTATTAAGCAGTTAAAAGTGATGCTCTATGATTGGATAACAACGTTTAATTATTAAAATAACATTTATGCCCCACTGAGCGTTGATAATGGCTCAGACCTTTATTGAAATGCAGTGGAGTCCTTTGGCCATGAGGATATAAACCAGGTCCTTGGTCAGGTTGTCTTTAATGCCGAGGATCACATTAATGTAGTCTGGAGGAACCTCCCACTGTTCATATAAACAGGAAGTGGTAGGTTAATTCAGATCATCTTGGTTGGTTTCGTGTGTTAGAAGTAAGGATTGAAAATTATTCCAAATGTGTGTATATATGTGTATATGTGAGAAACTGTAGTCCAGCACAATCCAAGATATCTTAAATGCATTAATGTTGAGCTCATGTCTCTGACCTTGCTGTTGACCCTCCAGAAAGGTCGTTCAGCCAGGCCGTGGAGTTCAATGAGGATCTGTCTGATCCTGCGTGGCTCCAGTGAAAGGATGAGCTGCTGCTCCAGCTGGCCAATGTTCACACTCGCTGAAGCTGTGAAGAAGTGAACCAAACCTCAATATGTCTCATGGTTTTCATGTGGAGAAGCGGCAGTGTTATGTAGCAGAAGTGTACAAAAGGCCAGCCAGTTCGCAGAACTCACGAACGGAGCCACACCTGTGGAGTAAGATATCAGCATACTGTTGCTGTTTAGCCAATGAGCGGTGAGGCAACCCATTCTCTTCACCAATCAGAAGAGGGTTAGACTTCATCATTTCTTCACTACCAGACACACTGGACCCACTACAGTTCGCTTACCGTCCAAATCGTTCCACAGACAATGCCATCACTCACTCACTTGGACACTAGAAGGGGGAATTATGTTAAAATGCTCTTCATAGACTACAGCTCTGCATTTAATACCATAATTCCCTCCACACTCACCACCAAGCTGGAGCATCTGGGACTCAGCTCATCTATGTGTCAGTGGATCTCCAACTTCCTAACTGGCAGACCACAGGCAGTAAGGATGGGCGGACATGTCTCAGCCTCCACCACTCTCAGCACTGGAGCCCCCCAGGGGTGTGTTCTGAGCCCCCTGCTGTACTCTTTGTACACATATGACTGTGTGACCACTACCAGCTCCACCACCATCATCAAGTTTGCTGACGACACCGTCATGGTGGGCCTGATCTCTGATAACAACGAGACGGCCTACCTGAAGGAGATTAGGAATCTGGAGAACTGGTGCCAGAGGAACAACCTCCTTCTAAACGTCAGTAAGACAAAGGAGCTGATAGTGGACTTCAGCACTAAGCAGGAGAGGAACTACCAGACCCCTGTCATCAACGAGTGCCCAGTGGAGAGAGTGGACAGCTTCAAATGCCTCGGAGTTCACATCACGCAGGACCTGTCATGGTCCTGTCACATCAACACCGTGGTGAAAAAGGCCCGACAGCGTCTCTACCACCTCAGACGCTTGAGAGACTTCCAACTGCCCTCCAAGGTGCTCAGGAACTTTTACTCGTGCACCATAGTAGGGCTGCCACAATTAGTCGACTAGTCACGATTATGTCGACTATTAAAATCGTCGACGACTAATTTAATAGTCGACGCATCGTTTGAAGCTTTGTAAGATCACAAAGGACGCAGGAATGAGTAGTAGGATTTAAGAGTGTAATAACGGACTGAAACAGAAGATGGCAGCACTGCATGTCCAAGGATGCCAGCTGCCGTTAAACCCCGAAGAAGAAGAAGCTGTGTCCCAGAATTCATAGCGCAGCCCAGCGCAGTTGTCAACAATGGCGGCAGCTAGTTAGTTTTAACTTTACTCTTATTATTCTTTCTGGGTCACAAAATAAACGTTTAACATATTTTCAGGCGAGAATGTAGCTGTGTAAACCTCAAATATCTGCTCAGTTTATCAAGACACCACGTATTTTCAAAAGCGCTCCGACATTTTCGGAGACGTCTGTTACCCACTAGCTCGTTAGCTAGGCGGGGGCAAGGCTAACTAGAGCCGTGAGAACACCGGACTCCCGGCAAATCGTTTTCAAACCCACCGCCGTCTTTCGCTAGTCAGGTTAAACATATATATAAGTCACTTAGATAACTTAAAAATTTTATTGTTTGGCTTTCTTTAGTATTTTATTTGTTCCTGAGTAAATCGGTTTGGCTGAGATTAAAGTTATAGTTTTTGCACAGCTAAAACTGTCAAGCAGACAGCTGATTATCAGAAGTGTGAGATGCTGGAGAATATACTCCGGTGTCCTGTTATATTTTAGAAAGCAAGGAGTTTATTAAACTTCACCGAAACAATCTGCAAATTTCATTAAAAATTAATAAACTACCATCTTGTCTTTATTTTTAGTTAGCACAAACACTTCAAGCTGTAAGCTAATGATAGTTATATAAGAGCAGATGCTGCTGGTGCAATAAGCTGTACGCTGTACGTCCAATGGATGATGATCTGATTAGTCGACTAATCGCAAAAATAATCGGTGACTAGTCGACTATCAAAATAATCGTTTGTGGCAGCCCTACACCATAGAGAGCATCCTGACGGGAAACATCTTAACCTGGTTCGGGAACAGCACCATGCAGGACAGACAAGCTCTACAGAGGGTTGTGCGATCAGCTGAGCGCAATATTCGCTCTGAGCTCCCTGACCTGCACTCAATCTACAGCAGGCGGTGCTGGACCAAGGCCAGGAAGATCGTGAAGGACCTCAGCCATCCCAACAACAGACTGTTCTCTCTGTTGAGGTCAGGAAAGCGATTCCGCTCCCTGAAGACCAACACAGAGAGACTGAGGAGGAGCTTCTTCCCGCAGGCGATACGGTCTCTCAATCACACCACCACACAGTCCTGACCCACACATATAGTTCTTACACACACACTGGACATTCTGGACATTGTTTTCACTTCATCACTTAGATCACTTTGAGCATATTTGCACTGCACAAGACATAATGTGGATTGCACAACACTGGTCACTACATTCTTCATTTCCAGTTAATACTTCTACAGCTGCTGTTATTGTGTATATATTTATTTATTTATACTTCTTCATACATTCTTATATAGTTCTATACTGTGTATTGTGTATTTTGTTGTACAGTTATTTTATTTTCAACTTTAATTTATATTTTATTCCTTCCTAGTTAAATTTACCCTTTTTAATTTTTCATATTTATTTCCTATCTTATTCATAGCCTTTTCCTTTTTTTTTTTTTTTTTCCTTTAGGTCACGAGCAGTTGTCTAAGCATTTCACTGCATATCGTACTGTGTATGACTGTGTACGTGACAAATAAAAATTTAAATTTGAATTTTGAAGACACAATTCTACCTCATCATTACGCACACGTCGACGCACAGAGTTCGGTCGGAGCTGCAGGTGGGAAGAGTCAGCAGAGTTTTACTCACCATGTGGATTTTCGTTCCTTCTAATGCTGTTAGCGGTGTGCGTCCATGAGACTGTAAGTTTCTGTGTTCTATCGTGTTTGTTCTTTGCTGCGGCTATTATCCTCCCTAGTTTAATCCGTGGCGCACCCTTTGTTTACCGAATGTTACTGCAGTTTACTGCGAAGCAGCCTCTGCCGTGCGGTCATTAAGGGACCGTCACTAATTTCTCATGTTAGCTCTAATGTAAAGTGCCTAGTTAGGATTTATGTAAATAGTAAAATTAGCATTTGTTGACACTCCCTTATTTTGGTTGAATGTTCCACTATCCGTTATTGTTTGTATTGTTGTATTACACATTTAATTCACTCTGTTCACATAATTATGGAAGACTTATGTTCTTTCCAACAGAAACCACACCATCACTCACCACACGGCATATAGCATTTTACAGCCTGTTAAATCCCCTGACTCACATTATGGATGTGTGGTTCGGATTCTTGTTAAATAAATGAGTGAACGGCAGATACCTGAGTGGCAGTGGATTTTGTGGATACGCCATCTGTTCTTATCGGACAACCCTGTTGAGATTGTGGATTCATAGAGTCAGCACCTTATCATCTACATTATTCATAGTCAGGAGGTCAAGTCCATCCCTCTTAAAGTGACCTCCTCCATTACAAGAAGTCTCGGCCACGTACCTGGAATGTCGTAGAAGGAAGGCAGAGGTTTGGCACTGAGGTTGATTGTGGCCGACCGCTTCCTCATCTGCTCCACCAGGACCTTCCTCTCTTCCTCCTTCAGCAGCTCCATGAAGAGCTTATGGGATGACACCACAAACACCAGAGACAGGTCCTCCAAGCTTTCACACAGAGTCCTGCACCATAAGAGGTTTAGAAGGAAGACAAAGTCTTCATCATCATCATCAAGTATAGAATTTGAATAATGTATTGTTGCCCGACATCATCTCTGTAGCAGACCCTTGATAACCTCCTATATAATTGTCCAATGCATGGAAAACAGTGACTCTGACTCACTTCAGGAAATTAGCCATGTTTCTTCTGGACGCCTCAGATGGACGGTCTTTTTCCAGCGAGCGTGTGCACACCTGCAGGACAAACAAAGTCTGACTGTAATCTGCAGTGGCTTTAAACAACTTTTACTACATGAAAGAAAAACTGTTCTTAATATAATACTGAAGTAAAAACCACAGGTCACAATTTACTGAGGTACCTCTAAAATGAAGTCCACCACTTGTTTGCTAGGCTTAAGGAGCAGCTGCTGAAAACGCACGCTGAGGATCTCTCCTTCCAGAGTGTCGCGGACGGCGTTGCAGACACAGAGTTTGTGACACACCTCATCCAGGCCTGATTCCCTGCAGGGAGATGGGATGTTACACAAAAATATGAATGCATAAAATGCTTTTACAAGACTATTTTACAAAATTATTGACTATTTAATGGTATATATCAGCTTAATGTGTTAACCAATTCCAGCTGTTGGCTTAAAGGTGAAAATTTGTGGTCCACAAAGAAACCACAGAAACTGTATTTCCACAAGTAGAATGAGTGAAAGAACAGACCATAACAACTCTCTATGGATCAGTGACTGAAGTCTGTGCTAGCTGCAGTGCGTGCAGAGAGGTTTGATTTTGTTGTTTCCTCACCCTTGTTGGACTTTATACAAGAACTCCCGGAGAACAGACCGTCTGAAGTGGTTTGGCAAACTGCGCGATATGTTGTCTTTGATGAAGGCTTCAATGACGGCCTGCAGAGAATTAAAGTGGAGTTTACAAACCATTTTTTGCCCCCTATTTGTGATGTCAACCTACTTCTGCCTAAGCAACACAACACTCATAAGAATGCAGTACTCAAATCTCTCCAATGTGTTTGCTCTGACCGGGTAGTTGTGAGCCCGGATCAGGCTGTTAATCTGGTCGTAGGGTGTCGTCTGGGGGTCAGAGGGGTCACAGTCTCCGGTCAAAGCTCTACAGGCGTTCCAGTATCCAGCCAGGCGCTTCTCATCCAGGTGAACATGAACTGTTGAGTCTAGCTAAAAGGCGTAGAGAAAAAGGTAAACTGAACCACTGCTAAAGCTCCATGTCAGCAGCTTTTGTGAGAAAAGTTACATCTTGTGGCTCTCCTGAGAAAGTTAAATCATACTGTGTCACTGAAGCTGTGATAAAATATGATTACCTTCTTTAAAAGTTCCTTTGTCTGTCTGAAGTGATCCCGAGCCTTCTCATAGATTGGCAGGTCTGTGCAGCCTTGATGGAAGAAAATGCCTCCTAAATCATAATGCACCTGAAACACAAATCCTTCTATTACTCCAAAGAAAAATTCACTTTTTTTCCAGAAGGATTAGAGTTCTAGAAAGACAGCGCTGTGCACTCAGCCAACCTGGCAGTGCAGCTCATCGGCGCTGATGCGAAGCCCTGCGGTCGAAGACTCTGTCTCTCCGTTGGCAGCAGTGTCTGCGGCCAGCAGGTCCAGAGTCCTCATGGTGTGAACGTAGAAGTCTTTCTTCAGTCTCACAGCTCCTTCCAGCACACTGATGGAATCAGCCGCCTGCTCCTTTAGCTGAAGGAATGAAACATTTTAAAAATAGTATCAACTTCTGCTGTTAGTTTATCTGAAATTTAAATGACATGTCTAATAATATAATTAATAAGGTATAGTTTTATGTACTCACAGAGTATGTATGGATCATAAAAAAGGTGCTTACTCACCACAGTGAGGATGTTTTCAGTCATTTCTTTCTCCTGCTGTACAATATTCAACCTAAATCAGGGCACAACAGAAGCATTCAGTGGAATACATGATTTATTTTTCACTAAATTTGCAAAATTAAGCCTGGATGTTGGTATTTTTTACAAAGAATTAGATGAGCACAAGTACATTTTTTATTTATTGTGTATATTTACACAATAAAATATTTTAATTTTAAAATAAGATGAAAGTGATCTGTCTCAATGAGAATTTTAAATTAATATTTTGTGACTAATTAAAGCCAATCAGCAAATGAATGTGGGTAGAACAATGTCTCAATGTTTTCAGAAGTCTGAATGTCTGGCTGGCAACACAAAAACACAATCCCAGAGATTTAAAACTGAAACAGCGTCAGATGTGCTTCTAAAAGTCTTTGAGGGGCTAAAACTCCAGCACAGGAGCAGAGCGGTAGGCAGGTGGTAACATAGCATAACACAAATTTGAAAATAAAAACATGTAAGTGTGGATGCAATAAGTGATAAAGGGGAGGAAGAGGAAGGAGAAGGACTTACATGTTTATCTGGTGGGGTCCAGGTTTGGTTTGTTTCTCTGGAAAGCTGCTCAGCACAATTGTTCTGATGGCCCTTTAACAGACAAAATATAAATGAGACAAATGAGTGGTTAATTCTCTGCCACAATCTCTATTCATGCATCCTCTTTTAATCTACATTTACAGTCTTGGATACAAACATAAATAAACACTTCCATAGTCCATTTTACTAGTTTACCACTGAGCTCATGACAGCTGCTTTCGGAGAGAGTCATCTCACTCACCAGCGGTTGTAGATGATGACAGCCATGGCAGTGGTGGGAGGAAGAGTAGAGAGGTCCAGGTCCACATGTTTCACCCCTGGCGGCACTTTGCTCACACACAGGAGTTCATTCAGCAGCATGTTTAACACAGGAATGGTCAATCTGCCGAGCAGGTATTAGAGAATTGCATAATAGGAATTTTTGTTAAATTACACGCTGAGACATATTCCACTTGGCTTTTTCGTAAACACGCTCTGATAACAAAAGATGTCCATCTAAAACACTCTGACTCACCCTTTCTCAAGCACCTCAAGATCCCATTTCATGTGAGCAGCTACTTTCAGTGCAAGCAGCTTCAATGTGCGGTTCCGACGGTTGTCGGCTGGAGGCTGGACCTGATTCTGCTCATTCACTGATGGCTTCGACGCCTGCTCCAGGAACTGGATGATGAGCTGCACTGGTGCTGGGTCTGCAGAAAGAACAGTTATTAACAAGCCTTTACAAGTCCATGAGATGTCATTAAAAATAAACGATGGACTCACGAGTAAGGCTGAACAAACCTGGGTTTGATTTCTGCAGGTGTTTCTCCAGCAGGCTGTCGTCGAGGAGAAACTCAAACCAGGAAGTCTGAAGAGGCGTGCCAGGCCGACTGCTGGTCACAGCGGCCACACGGTCTGCTGCTTCTGCACTCATCCTCGTCTGCAGATATGCAGATATGAACATCAGCTTTATTTAGAATGGATCTTAAGGATAAATATAAAGTGTTTGGGGTTTTTAATGTAAGTTCTTTGTCAGTAAAAACCACATAATGTATTTATTTTTATTTCTATTATACTTATACACTAGATTAGTTCACTCATCTTAAGGAGAACTGGTGTATAAACAGGTGACTGTAAGGTTAACAGTACTACCTTCTCTTGGGAATTTTTGTCAGGAAAAATGAAATGATCATTTGTTCTTTTAACTTTAAACCAACCAGAACCAGGCAAAGATAATCTGCTCCACCAGGACCTTCCTCTCTTCCTCCTTCAGCAGCTCCATGAAGAGCATCAGAAAGTAATAAAAAAAAAAAATGGCATCAAGTTACTGCTGCTAAAGCTTCCAAACACTACTGAATCATATGTTGCACTTAGTTTTTCTTTCTTTTCCACATGACTGTATTTGTAATATTGAACAGTTAGGGCCTTTTGATGTACATTAAACCTTTGATACTTAATTAAAAACTCTGTAATTACGTTTCACTCTTTGAAATTAAGTATATTTACAATCATGTAATGTTACTTTCACTCGTTAAAAATCTTGGAGATGGTAAATATATATAAAATTTCATATTTTGTGAACAAAAATATTTATAGTTTCAAAATAATTGTAACTATTATTAGATATTTACTTCCATAATAGGTTAGATAGCTTCACCTGTCAGAGCAGCTAACACTAAAATTTTCAGTAGTTGTTTAGAGAGCTCTAATCATTTTCACGGGGCGTCCTAACTGGGCGGGGGCATCAGATTTACCCATTGAACCTACAAGAATGCACGCTTACAGATGATGTTTCGGGCTGCCACTGTAAACAAACCAAACGCACGCCACCTTCCTATTCTGTGTTATGTTTGGAGCCAGGAGTCTTTTGGCTAATATTCCGGCTAGCCGTCTAGATTTTGGCGGTTGTTCCGCGCATGTAGGGACCAACTGTCTTACCTTAACGGGGCACAGTGATCGTTCAGAAGACAGGAGGGCAAAATGTGCACCAAAATGTCAAAATTAGGAGCTGGACCAGCTACACTAACTGATTCTCTCATAATTCATTGTGCCCTGCGCCATATCTCCTTCGTAATTCCGGTTCCGCTTCGTCGCCAAGGACACACAAAAATGCGCCATGATTGCGCATACTTATGCCGCGTTCAGGTCCCATTGGTTCAATTCGTATAAAACTTTAGGGTCGGACGAGTTATTTGCACGGACGTTAAAACGTCTGACAGTGAATTTAGAAATGGAAAAGAAAAATAAGACCTATACTATAAACTTAACTCAATCATTTAAAATGTTTGTCGGGATTTACTTTCACTTGTAAACCAAACTATAAACACATAATGCGAAAATTTGCTCATTTAGGCAGTTTATAGTGAAACTATGAGATTGCGTAAGACGTTAACCATAGCCAACCTTAAGGTAACCTTAGATAAATGTGAAATAAAAAGCGAGCAAGAGCACAAAATAAAGCAGAATGCGCTCAATCGTCTTGTTTTCCATTCTACCGATAGGCCATGAATGCAGCATTATGCTTACTGCAATTTTGGCAGTTAATGACAATGAAAATAAAAGACTGAAATTACTACAAATTGCTTTTTATAATGTAAAAATTGCCTGCAGTTATTATCTTGCATTCATGAGTCTTCTCTGTGGTCTCCTGCTTGACAGCTCCATCTCCAAAATCCTTCATCTCATAAATCCACTATCCTTCATATGCACCAAACCATCTCGGGCTTGCCTCTAACTTTGTTTCCAAACCACTCAAGCTGAGCTGTTCCTCTGGAATACTCTCTTCTAATGTTCTCCATTCTAGTTGTTTTTATTAAATTTAATAACTGAATTGACGTTATTGACAGCTTATATATGCAATAATGTTTATTCAAGTTAAAAACGTACATTTTTGGAGCTGTAGTAGATTAAACATACAGTACACAGTTGTTGAGCCACCTTTCATGGTTTTATATTCCGTTTTATTAAATAATGCACAAACATACATTAAAAAGTTTATAAAGCAAAAACAGAGTTTGTAAAAATCTTAAAAGTCATTATTTGGTATGACCACCTTTACAGACATACCACCTTTACTCTTCTATGCATTCTGAACTCTTTTGGGAAAGCTTTCTTGTAATTTTTACAAATATTTCTAAGGAATAGTTCTTTAGGCTTCTTGAAGAACATTCAAAGCTCATCTTTGGATGTTGGCTGCCTTTTTTTCTGTTCTTTGTCAAGGTGATCCCTCACTCTGTCAGTAAGAGGTCTGGGCTCTGAGGAGGCCAATCCATGACTGATAGTGCTCTACAGTGTTTTTCTATGCAGGCTCTTGTGTAATTTGGCATGCCTCAGCCACATCATCTTTAAGAACAGCGTCTTGATACAAACTCTTGCACTAAGACCATTTCTGATGAGGCTAATGATAATGTTAAAAGAACCACACAAGAAGAGCTCAGTGTTATATTTATTCACCTCACACACTCACCACACGGCCACCTTGTTATCTGTATGACAGCACCAAGAGGAATTCATCACCAAAACCCTAAGGTAACAGCTCGGGGATAGGAAATTATCAGTCATGCCTGGAAGTGATGAATACAGACATGGCAGCCATGTCTTTACATAAGGCATCCAGGACCAGCCTCCACCACCTTAAAATGCCGAAAAAGCTCAGTTTAGAAGATTGCAGAAGGTTGTGCAAGTCCTGGATAGTTCAGTCAACCCTTTTTATATAGGCCATGAATACAACCATCTCATGTCAAAGAAATAAAAAAAAGCAGAGCACAATAGGAGCAACCAGTGAGTTCAGACATATAAATGTGTGTGTAAAGACATGCCTACTTCAGATAACAGTTATTTTCAGTAGATTTCAGGCAGCAGTAACAAATAAAAACTGATAACACTTTTCTGGACAGTCTTCTTCCACTTCCCTTTAACAGATCAGAGCACACAACAAGCAGCAAACAGTACAGAGAGACGCCTTTCCCACGAAAGCCGACCAAAGCAGCAACAACCCTTCAAAGAACAGCGCGTACACATGCACTGCATGAGTATTTCATGAGCAAACAAAGGCAGAGCGTGACAGAAAGCAAGAGCATGTATGCTTGTCACTATTTGGTTTTTTGGTAACCTTAAAATTACATAATCAAGCGAAAAACTATTCTGACTAATCTTACGTGTTATCCTGTTATAAAGCACTTTCATTTTGAAATTCTTGATTGCCGATTATGATTATTAGCTCAGTGTTTCAGTCTAATTATTTCCTTTAAATCAAGACAAAAATGATCCAACTATGCTAGTATAATACATGAAATTCATAATTTAGACAGAAGACACCCATTTCTCTTTAAGTAGACAACAGTAGCGTGATTATAACACATGAACAGAACAGAAAAGCAAAACATTTAAGACAAAAATCAAATTAAATGCATAAAGATTTATTCCCCCCCCCCAAAAAAAGGGTCAAGAGCCACACTGGAGTGTCTGTGGAGCTCTGGTTTGAGCTAAATGCTAATGCCATAATTTTTTAATCAGCACCCTAACTGATGTTGATTCAAAGGTCTATAGTTTTGCAGGTGTTTAAAAAAATAAACTTGATAAAAGTGATTGAAAATAAAGGAAAGGAACATAATTATGCATCCTATCCAATCACTGTCAGCACAAAAGGACCAATCAGTGAACAGGATTAAACCTCTGGCTGCTTCATTTCATGGCAAACACTTTCCCCTTCTCAGCCTACACTGATCTCTGCGACTCACACCTTCATTAAAACCATTCATAGTAACATTAACAGTAACACATGGCTTATAAAACTACAGTACAGTGATTAATAATATGGCCGTCCATACATGTTGTTTGGCCGGTGCAGTGTGCTCAGCTGAGCCTCACTGTTTGAATGTGCAGCTTCCCCACTGACACCATGATAATCAGAGTTTTTTCGCCCCGGTGTGCCGATCTGTGGATACGATCAGGAACACCTGAGGAGGGGCAGAGCCACGCTTGGCCGTCAGTACTGAAAGGAGATGACAGAGTTCACTTTGTAGACGTGGTACGAGCGGTTCCAGAAAACCCGTGTGAAGTAGTTTGTGTAGGGCGAGTAGTTCATCTTTATCTCGTGGCAGAATCGTCCATATTTGGAGAAGGAGTATATCTCACCTTTGTCATAGACGATCTGCAAGAGACAAACATACAGATCATGAGTGAAAGTATAAAAGACTCGAATTCTGTAGAGTTTGCAAAATATTCTGCAACTAATGTCTTGATTATAGCTAGATGATTGGATAAGTATTATTAATAACAAAGTAGTAGCAGAAAATGATTTATTCTTGGACTCCGCTAGAGTAGCTATGCGTGATTTAAAGTTAAAAATAATCTTCATTGATCATATTCTGGGTTCTTAGTGTAGCCACTGTCTGAAACATGCTATTTTAGCTCCTTTTCCTTTAAGGTCAACCATCTTCAAAAGATCTAATCAGAGGACCATATTATTGATATCCACTCAAAATTGTTCAATCTGTAAGAAATCTATAACGGAGGAAAGGGTTTAAACTCACATGTCCGTTGGAGATGTCGAGCAGGTCTTTGATCCTACAGCCCTTATTAATAGTGAGCTCACTACAAATCGACTCTTCGATGATCACGTAGTTCGTTTTTTGGGCGGTCAGGAGCTTGTAGATGTCCTCTGCAGATCTCATTGCGTACACCTGGTACGTCTGGGAAAGGAAAGATTACCTCCTTTTATTTTCTGTTAAACTTCAGTTAATTTAATTTCAATATTATTTGTGTTGCGCCAAATCACAAAAACAGCCAGTTTAAGGTGCTTTACATTTTAAAGACCCAACAATAAAACTAATAATTTACTTTGAAACATGTGGAACATCAGTCTCTGTTTGGACTAAAATTCACATTCAGCACTTTAACCAATATGACTAACAGGCATTTTTTATAGCTGATTATAAGACACAAGTATCTTCTTGACAGCAGCACTGTTAAGGTAACAGATATGTTGTCAATGAAAACTCACATCTTCAGTCCTCTTCAGCAGGTTGATGTCTGAATAAAGAGGTAAACTAGTTACAGCTGAACCCGAACACAACTTCACTGCTCCCAGCAGCTGTGGACTGCCTGCGAACACAGCTGCCACCGGAGCCTGTGACCTACATGAGGAGGAAAGACGATGGTTGATGCCATGATAAAATACTTTACAAATATCTTTATAAATACAGGAAGTTCTAAAGACCCACTTGATCCAGCTCATCAGCTCCACTGTGTCTCCATCGTAGAACCCCTGCAGTTCTGATAACTCTGCTAAGACGCGAGGGGAGAACTGCAGAATGGGAGAGAAAGAGCGTTACGCAGGAGATATAAAGTGTGTCTAACATAAAGAGCTCCCACGTAAAAGGGGCTGAACGCCTCACCTCTCTCCACAAACTGAAGCAAATGATTGTGGGAACAGCTGTGCTCAGAATCAAGGACTGGAGGGTAAAAAGAAAAGAAAACACGGTTAGCAACTGTGTCGATACTTACTCCTTTCTCTTCATGAGGGGAAAAACATTTTTTTAAATTTAGCTTTAATGTATTTATTGAACTGTTTTGTAATATATTCAGATTTTTGTAAACGTATTTTTACTTCTACTGCCTCCTTTTACTTACTGAATGTCTTTATGTTATCTTCTTTATTTAAGTGAACTTCTTTCTGTGTAATTTTTACTTTATTGAGAGATCTATTTTGTCATATTGTATTATAATACACTATTCCTCTTCATTTAAGCTGCTTATACCAAAACGATTATAATAAAGTTCATCTTTAACTTTGATGTTTCAGTATCTTCTTTTAGCTTCTTCTTTAAGTTCTTACTTCATGTTATAAGCTAAAAAAAAACGATTTAAAGATAATGATAAAGATAAGTAAAAAGTGAAAACAAATACAATACAGAATAATGAGGCTTTCAACAATAAGAAAACGCATGGTAAATGTGTTTTATTTTCTGGACTTATATAGCGCTTTTTACAACATGCCTCATTCACCTATTCACACAAACACCTTCTGAAGTGCTTTCTATCTAGCACTCACACACTTTCACACTCCAATGGATGCACTGGAGAGCAACTTGGGGTTATCATCTTGCCCAATGATAAGTGGCAAGAAGAGTGGAGCAGCTAGGGATCGAACCACCAACCTTCCAATCATTAGACTACTTGCTCTACCTATACTTCGTGTGCTACAGCCAGGAATACAAAATAAGGACAACAACCACCATAAGCTGGTTAAAAAAGGACAGAGTTTAGATGGGGATGGGGTATGAGCCTAGACTTAAAAAGAGAAATGTAGGGTGCTATTTTTATGTCAAGGTGTAACCGATTCCACAATTGTGGAGCAGTGACTGTAAAGGCTCTGTAACTTTGTTGTTTGAGGCGCAACCTTGGGACATGTAACATTTAGAGATCATGACTTGTAATATAAGCCAGGGCTTTCCCATTAAGGGCCTTAAAACAATCAGTAAAATCTTAAACTGAATTCTAAAATAAACAGGAAGCCAGTGCAGTGAGGCTACGACTGGGCTGATGGGCTCATATTTGGTAGTGCCAGTCAGCATTCTTACTGTGCAACCATCTGCAAAAAAACAGAGGGAGATCTAGGTATAGTGAGGTACAATAATCCAGATGTGAAATAATAAAAGCACGGATGACTTTTTCCAGAACACGCAAAGACAGGAAAGATTTGAGTTTGGCATTGACTCTTAACTTGCTTGTCAAAGCAAAACTTTGAGTCAAAAATAACATCCAGGTCTAATTTGATACAGTCTGTTGGCCAGAACCCTGAGTTACCCAGATGAATCAAATGGAGTTAGAGTCTGGGTGCAAAAATTAGACAATAGAATTAGGTATAGAAAAAAAATCACTTGTCTGAATGTGTGTAATTGGGGTAAGTGATGTTTGAAATAAAACGTGCTTTGAATGCTCAGTTAGAGGGAATAAGTACTCCACAGGTATCAGTCCATTTACCATAAATATGGGATGAGATTATCTAAAATATTGGCAAAAGAACTAGATTTGAATGGACCAAAGATTTGTCACTGTTTAGTCATCTAACCTTTAATTTCTTCAAGATAGTAAGAAATCCTGAGATTTTCTACTGTCTTCATCAGCATAGAAATGAAATGAAATAATATGGCTGCTAATACTACCAATAGAAGCTGATATGAACAGAAGAGGACTGGGCCCAGGATAGAGCCCTGAGGGACCCCACAAGACAAATGGGCAAGGAGTAATACACACAATAGGCATACAGAAAGTCCTATCCACAAGACAGCATCTGAACAAGTGAAGAGGTCCAACAAAATCAGTACTGCATTATCACCTGAATCTAATGGGAGTAACAGATCATCGGTCAGTTTCAACAAAGCTGTTTCAGTGCTGTGAACAGCTCTGAAGCCCAAATAAAACAGTTCAAATATCTCATTTGAGTTCAGGAATGACAAACTGTGACAGGATCCATTCATTCCTTTGGATATTACCGGCAATTTATAGATAATATACTATTTGTTTGGAAACTTAGCATAAAGGTAAGTTAAAGAGACGGTATATACCTAAACCTCCCCTTCTGTGCAGACTGTATTAAAAGAAACCTGTTTACTTTAAGACATTTGGTTTTGTTTCTCATCCACTATAAACAAACATCCATACCAATACTACAGGGTGGATGGACTTCAGTTTGAGCCACTTAAACACTGTCATCCAGAGGTCAGGAGAACAAACCCCAAATGCTGTAAACATGCAGACGTATGGTGTCCATAAATACTTCATCCTGCAAGACAGAAGAACATAGGCGATGAAAAGCTGTGCTGAATAACATATGGTGAACAAACCTCAATTATTAAAAAAAAAAAAAAAACCCAACGTACCCATCGAAGAGCAGAGCGAGACCCCCAAACAGCATGGTGTGGAAAACATGATAGACGACCTCTGGCTTCTCTCCTATTCCTCCATTTTCAAGGCTATAGGTTTTGCACAATGGCTGACCGCTGTGAGGGGAAATTACATTAAGATTTTAGCCAAAAGTATAAATATAATGACTGCTTAAAAACAACAACAACACAAGAGTCACCAGCATATGTCACTGTGTTATTGGGCAAACACATTTTGCTAACATAGTATCAACTACCAGTTAATTATTAATCTACTAGACACATGAAGACTGCATTTGTTATCAATTTGCATATTCAGTTCAATTCAATAGTTTGGTACAAACATTTAATTTCATTCAATTTCCCACAATATCAGCTCATCTGTTGGAAAGCTGGTTATCATTGTTGATCAACATCTGAACTTTGAATTTCATATCTCTAAGTTCATCCAGTCTTGTTTCCTTCATAAAAGAGAAACTGCAAAAATCCTGTACTGTCATTTATTCATTTTGAACTTTTAGTGCACACTTTAATTTTCACCTGCCTTGAGTATTGTAACTCTATTTTTATTTGCATCTCTCAAATCTTACTAATCCAACTTCAACTGGTCCAGAATGCAGGCTGCTAATGAGAACTAGCAGGCGTTTGCACATCATTTTCATCCTTGCTTCCCTTCACTGGCTTCCAATGAAATTCAGAATTCACTTCAAAATTCAGATACAACTCATCAAGTGCTACACGGCCAGGCTACTGCTAACACAGCAGAGCTACTGAAACCTTATAAGAGGAGTCTCAACAGCTTCTTAGATCATCCTCTCTCATTGAAAAATCAGAAGTAACCATGCTTTTGAGATTATAGGGTCTGAACGTTGGAACAGCCATCGGGAGAGTCTGTGCTTTCAACAACATCTGAAAAATTATTTTTAAACGTTAGCCTTTTATTAATACTTCTCCGATTAATTTTGGCCATACTCTCCATCTAATGAATGTATAGAAGTGTGCATGCTGGAATAAATGAATGACTGTATGTTGATTATGTGTTTGTATTAAACGTGTCACTTTTATTCAAACTGTGAAGCACTTTGTAACTGTGCTTTTTAAAAAGTGCTGCACAAATAAATGTATTATTATGAGTAACAACTATAAAGGAGCTTTTTACGACTTACGTAGTTAGCCTGTCCAAAGGTTTTGTTAAGTTAGTGGTTTGGTAACTTAGTGACAGGTGTGCCAATTCAGCTGCTGCAATTGGTCTAGCAACGTGGATCAGGTTCACCTTATCTCCACTTCTTTACCATGTTTATGCTGTTGGCAACTTGAGCAACTAGGCAACTTGAGGCTTTAAAACAAGACTTCAGAAACCAGCTGATGACAGCATGATGCTGTCTGTTGTTAGACCAGAAAGATTTTGCACCACGAGTGTTTCACCTGAGCCTTCTGTAGATTGCCTGTAAGGCTGAAAGCAGGCAGACGGCGAGCACGAGGAAGTAGAAGGGGAGGACCGAGGCCTGCGTCAGACGTAGAAATAAGTCCTGACCGGGCGTTTGGAAACTCTCCTGGCACAAGAGGAAGTTGGGGACAAAGTCGCTGAAGAGAAGAAAAAAGAAGATTATTATGTTAGATTACATCAGATTAGTTCTCACTAATAAGGTTACTGCTCTAAGTCAATAACAAAAAACACGACTCACGTTGTTGTGTTGAGTCCAAATTTTACTTCAAGGAACTTCAATATGAAGTCACTCTCATTTGCAGCAATTAGCTTCTGTAAATAAAAAAACAAAACACTGCATTCAACCCAAAAACTGAAACTGAGTATCAGCCACTGAATGCTACACAGATGCCCTGCTCCCATATGACTTACCTTGACCAAATAACTGTAGGTGATCCCAGAGGTGAAGACCAGGTAAAAATGTAGGAAGAGCTTCATCACTCTTGCCACAAGAGGACCCACCTTCATCCTTTGCTAGAAAAAAAGTGCAAATGTTAATGGAGCTACTCCCATTTGAAAAGCTCCAAGCTGAAAACAATTTTCACTTTAAAGAGTTTATCTAATGTCATGACTGAGCTGCGAGGGGGAAGCTAACTCTACCTGGAAGTACCTCGCAAGAACCGAGCCAATGAGGAGGCTGAGCAGAGGCGAGCTGAGCAGGGCTGTGTTCTGAAACTGGAACATGTAGGCCAGGAACAAGGAGCTGAGGTACACCTTGTGGATGTCAGCCATCTGTTCATCCCAGAAATGGAGAGATGAAGAAGAAAAAGACAGCCAATCAGAGAAGAGAAAATAAAACACAGTTTTATTTAAACAGTCGGCAGGATTTTCCCTGTTTTAAACCCACAAGTTGCATTAAAAAAACATCATAAATGCAAAATTGTTAGTTTAAAGTAATATAGAGTAAGAACCTGCTGCAATTTCTGAAGAAAACTGTATGAAATTTCAGAAGTTCAAGCTACGACTGTGTTACCTTACGTGGTGGCACCAGGTCAAAAGAATCAAGTAGAAAAAGACAGAAGCCTTGGATGAAGAGCACGTAGTGACTGTGTTCCCAGACCAGGAGGAAGGTGAAGGTGGTGGCACTCATGGTAAGATAGCAGAACATCTACAGAGGATGAGACTCAATCATTAGTGCAATGTTCTAGCTCACATTACTTCTTTTTTTGTGTGTGTTAATGAGGCTCATGAGGGGCTCACCTCAGTTGAAGAGCCGATTTTGTTTCTCAGGAATCCAGTCAAAGCTGTGACCTGCCAGGAGAAGTAAGGCAGAGCCCAGTTGTCCCGCAGAGGAATAGCATGATCCACTTTGGTTGTATCTGCTCTGTGGGAGAAAAGAAACAGAATTAAATACAACTTTATTAATCATTTTAATAGAGGAGGATGTTTGTAGCATTAGTCACCAGAAAGGTTTTACTGGAATGAGAAAACATGAACAGACAGGCAAAGAAACTTCATGCTTAAGGAAACGTTTGTTCACCTTACCTGTTGATCACATACCAGGCCACGGCCAACATGCCAGCCACCCAGGTGCCACTCATCACCCAGCTGCACACAAAGAGGGCAGTGACGTAGACCGCCTGCAGGCCCAAAACTGCTCCAATGTAGAAGTAAATCGGTTCCACGAAATCCTGTTTTATCAAGGGAAGCAGTGGAAAAAGACAAAGACGGTGATCCTTAAAAAGTGTCTGTGGTCAAACCTTAAAGTGGCAGAATGAAGCCACTTTTAATTGTGATTTTTCACTCCTAATCACTTCATTATAATAATGTCCATAGCTAGCAGTACTAATGCAGCAACATTTACTCCTGCAGAAGCCTAGAGGCAGATGCTTAATGCCAAAAACACTGATGAAAACAGCTCAGCTGACGTAGGTAAGCCGGGTTAATCAGCTGTGACAGTAAAACAGGGTCTGCTTTGTTTGGGCAGCCTTATTGCTCCAAGACTTATCAAAGCATAAATTATACTGAAGTTTGACCAGTTTGAGTTTTAGGACTTGTACTAACATATTCCCACACTCTCTTTGCTTTTTCCATGTACGGTGCGTTTAACACGGGTATGTACGGCCTCTGTACCACTAGTTTCTATTTGGATTTCCATTCTCTGCTGTAAGCCAGACTTTTGTTATGCAGTCAAACCATTTATGTTTTAAACCACTCCAAAGCAATTGTATTTTATGTGCAAAATTGCACACACTTTAAACGTAATACTTGATTCTCTTTGCTGCTGCACATGACACACAAATGCAAACTAAATATGGAAATGTTCTGCTCTCTCTCATATCCCTGCTCTAACATACTCAGGATACTTGCATTTGTACAGCTGTTATAGTTAGGACTTTAACGCCTTTCATTTTAAACTATTTTTATGTAATTTATACGTACAAAAAGGGAAAAATATCTATATCTATCAGTTTCAAATGAACAGAAATGGTGAGTTAAAGCATTGTCTTATGCACTCCTTTAATATTAAAAAGCGCAAACCACTAAAACAGTGCACTGAAGCACTAACATCAGAACTATATCTTAAATATCCCACCTTAAGTATTTTTGTTTGACAGATTAAAGCCAAAAAAGCCCAAATATCTGAATACGAGGAGCACAACCTGACAGAAACAGACTTATCTGAACTGGAAATGCATAGAAACATTGCCAACATTCAGACCTTGCAGCTGAATACCAAACATTATAGTTAGCTAAATGCTCCTACACCATTAAAGTCAAATAAATGGAAATAAAAAAGCAGCATTGCTCAGTTTGGCAAAGGAACTTTTGTCCCACTCTTCTCCCTTTTCTGCTGCCATTAACCCAACCCCCCAGTATTTCTAATGCCTCACGAAAATGACTACAAAAACAAACACTGGAGGTCACATTACATCTTCAGCTCTGCATTTTGAGTCAACTGAACTATTCTGGCTATTTCCAGACAAAAGTGAATGGAGAAAGCAAAGAGAACTAATGGGTTGTTTCCCCTGAAGATGAAAGAACCTTCTGTCCAGACAGAAGGTTCTTTTATGAATTTAAAGACTCAGTCCTTTTAAGGACCCAAATCAACATTTTACTATTTATGGACCCAGGGACAAACCTTGCTTATTGAAAGAGAAGGCACTCAGCCTCCAAGAATGAGAGTGGACGTCACAGTGGTTTTTATGCTTCATTTTGCTTTGAGATACACACACAAAGAAGACAACCCAGGAAATGTAAAATCTGATTAAATAAATCCTCACCTGGCTGCCTGTGACTCTGTATATGAAGCTTGTGATGAGCTCCGGATAAAGAGACAAACGCTCGACTGCGTTAATGGTCTGACCTGAAACGGTCCTGTTATCTACCACCAGCTCATAAAACCCTGTAAAACACAAAACAACAGAGCTGAGTCATAAGGAAAGCAGAACATTAAAGTCATTATCTGTGCCATCTGTGGACTATTTTAAACTCTGAATCATATAAATCTACTCTATAATAGAGTCCAAGAATAAAAATATGGAAAAAATATTGAAAATTCGCTAAGCCTTTCATGAAGCAGGCAGTGTGCTCGTACCTCGCTCAAAGGATGGTGCTGCGATCAAACGCTTGTAGTAGTAATAATAGACCCCACTGCCTCCCTGGAAAGTGATTTCACGTTCCAGCTCCTTAGAAATATACAAAGTAAATTTTAGAGCTCGTACGATTGGGCAGCAAAGTAAAGATAAAAAAGGAAAAGAAAAAAAAGTCACCCACCTGTCGAGTTGAAAACCAGAACTTCCTGTCATGATATGTGGACAGATACACTGCATACAGCATGCCACAGGCAACAGATGCCAGACATCCAAAGAACACCCGGACTAGCCGCTGTAAGAAAACAGCTGAGGAGAAGAAGCATTAACAGTAAAAAACAACATCATCAACAAAAAAAGCTTCTGTAGGTCTTAAATGTGAGAGGAAAGATTTTTGACTCACACACTTTAAATAACCATTTTCTACCACACACTATTTCTCTTTGTAGCTGCAAACTGAGCTGAACAGAGAGATCAATATCATATACTACTATGACAAAAATAACACACAAAAAATAACATTACACCTGCCACCAAAGTACAGCCAGAGACATTTTATATTTAGTCTCCTACACATTGCAACACGTGCAAAAAAAACAAAACTTCTTCAGAGATGTCTAAAAATCTTACAGTACATACAAATTTGGTGACGTATGTACAAAAACTCTGCGAGATGGAAAAATACACTTAACTGCAATTTCAGTGTTTACTGGAAGCCACAGATGCAATATTTCATGACTCATGAAGTCGAGACATATGTTTTAGTACATTTGATCCAACACCACTGCAGGACAGTCGACTTCTGTTACTTCACCGAGTCACCATGGCATGTGTTTCAGCACCTGGTTGTACTTTTGATACCTCTCTTATCTGTATTTGAAGCATTTTCAATTACTCTCCTACAGTGTCTAACATTTACTAAGCTTTCTAAGGGTGTGCTCACAGTAGGCTCGGTTGCCTTTTACCATGTTTGAGCACAGAGCCCCCTTCCTCCTCACACTTCCCTTAATGTTTCGGGCCCCAGCGCTTCAGTTTGTCTCAGCATCTCAACTGTTCACTCTTTCATTCTCTCACTATTTTTGAACGGCACAAGCATTCCTGAAAAGCTTGCTTGCAGAGCAAAATTAGGTTAAAGATTTTATGTATTTTGTGGATTCGTTATGTGGCGCTGTCTTCACTGATTTGTTATTTACCTAACCAGCTAACTTTCATAGCTGGAACTCGATTAGTGTACTTTGCCCAAAAAGAACTTGCTCAACCTTGCCCTGGCTACTTCCTTAACTCGCCCATGGCACATTTGCCGAACTGTGTCTCTGCACATCAAACAGCTCTATTAATGAGAAGGTCAGCACTCACAAGTATGTAAAGAATATTTTTAATTTTGCATGACAGTAAAAATTAAGAGATGTGTTTCATCCAATGGCTTTCTTCAGTGTTTCTGATATGCAATAAAAGCACATAAAGGATAATAATAATAATAATAATAATAATAATAATAATAATAATGGAGGTAGAAAAATTACAATCGGTCATTTCATGTCTTTAATCATACATACCAACATAATAACACATAAATAAGCTAAGGCATCGAGTCTTTACACTCAATGCTATTCCTTCTGAAATTGCAAACCACTACACTATGGAGCCACCAAAATATGACATACATAAACATGCATTTATGTAGCTTTTTTTTTTTTTTACTTAATTTGAAAGTACAACTACTAAACTACAAGGCTTTGCATGATTCACATTTTCTCCTCCCCCTGACTGGCTGAACCTTGCAAAGGGGGGGGTTTGAACAGCAGGTGGGTGGAGCTTCCACGCCTGAGATGTTCTTACTGACATCATTCAGAGCTACAAATGCAGAAAAACTGTCTGAAACAGAGCATCTACAGCAGACTAAAGCTTTTGTCTCACGGGGATCACTTCATGGAAGCATAATAGGTCCCCATTAATGTACAGCATGAACCTGACCATCAAATTGTTTGTTTTTTAAACGCCACTGAGCAGCGTATGAAGTGGGCTGGTATGTAAGAAATGGACTTACATGCAGATAAGCCCTTGGCTTTGACACATGACTGGGCTCTGCTTGATTCTTCCTGTTCATGCTGACCGCCTTTAACTTCACCTTCATCTTTCTGCTGCGAGCCATCAGCCGCTGCAGTGCTGGACCCATTCACCTGTTCAACATCTGGTGCTAGAGCAGAGAGAGACTGGCTGTCACAGCATCGACACAGAAATGTGCTCTGACAAACTGTTTCTCCACTGGAAGCTACACAGCTCATGTTCAGTTAGCAAACTGCTAAGTTAGCTCAACTTACGTTTGGTCTCCAGCTCCGACTCCTTTTGTTTCTCTTCCTCTTCATTATCTCCTTCCAAAGTTTCTGATTTCCGGCATCTTAATTCAGTCATGACTAAATCAAATTAAGCCAAGAGGATCTGTCTGGTGTGTTGAGGCAGCAGCATGCTAACTAAAAAGCAGTTAGCTAATCTAAGATCAAATCGATAAGATAAGCTCTTTAAGGTAAACTCAGCAGATGACAGGCTCCAAACGTTACTTTACTCAAGAGATTTTATCCTTCACGAACTTGTAGAACGACAGCGGCACAGCTGCAGAGTTTAGTTTAGTGGTGCCTGTGTGGAGGACTGAAGTTAGCGCTACTGCTGGGCGGAAGTTGCAGATGACAACAGAAAGCAGCGAAGAAGAATCCAGACCAAACTCAATGGAATATTTGTCTAATTTAAGACAAATAAACGCCAGCAAAACGCAAAATAAATAAATACAAATAAAAGAACTTTGATTATAAATAACATTTACCTTTCTAAAGTATTCAGACCACGTTTTAACACTGCCATTAACGTGTTCTTTTTCGCATTATTTCTTAAAGCAAATTTCCATTAAATTGATACCTGACATTTAAAAAAAATCTATTTATGTATTTTTAAAGTACTGTATTGGTATTTCTTTGCATTTTCATTACTTTTACTTTCTTAAAAATGTATATTAGAAGTGCTTCTTGTCAGTTATTATAATCTTATACAAGGACATGTTTATATTTAATAGTGTTTCCTTTGGCAAATACTCTGTACCTTGGATGTTGTTTTTGTTTTGTTTTGAGTAAACCTTTACTTAATGAAAACTGGGAAATTTAATACTTTTATTGAAAATAATATTTAAGCACAAAACGGACTAAACACATGAATAGTACAAAAAGAAAATATAATCATTTGCAAATACAGCCAAAACATTTTAACAAATCAGTTACAATATTTTAAAAACAAACAAACATATAAATAGAGCAATAGGCTTTTTCCGATAACCATAATTGTAAAATATGTATGTTTTTTACATATTCCCAAAATATTTAATTTTCATTTCCTTCATTATCAGATCAAATTTTACTTTCCTGATAACCTGAACACACTAATAAAATTAAAAAAGGTGAGCACATGTTTTAATATCTGAATCATAGAATAAGTTATTTTTTTATCTGTTGTCTTAAGAATTCGTTGCAAGGACAGATATAAATTTGAGATGCTTTTCTCAAACTACCTTCTTGAACAACTTTCAAGTTGCCATTTGTACAATCGATGAAAGTATGTAAACACATATTGTTTAAGTAAAAACTAGTGATTTTTTTTCTACAGATTTTCATATGACACCAGCGTAACATTAATTTTTTGTGTAATTTTCAAGTTTATTGACTAGTTAGCAACTCTTTATGGTACAGAAGTTATTTCCTTTATTATTTTGTTTATTTATGTGTATTACTTAAATGCTCCACTTTTCTTCAAAATGTTTTTTAACATGCCTTATTTATTTGTGTTTGGGTGTTTATTAATAAAGATTTTTACAATTTTTTTAAATAATATGCCATTTTAAATTTAAATGATAAATAAATAACAAAGGGAAAAGGTCGTGTAAAAAAATCAAACAAAAATATCACCTTTATAAGTTAGTCAAAAGAAATCAGACAATTATTTGGAGATTTTAAAAGTCTAATAGTAGTTTTTCATTGTGTTTTGTTTTGGGGTTTGTTTGGGGCTTTTTTCTTTTACAAATGGCAAGAAATGATCTAATTGCACCTTTTAAAATGTGAAGAAATTATGTACAAGCAATTTGACCATTTATTTATTATTTTAGGAAATTTTATAAAATCTTTTTCAGTGTTTATTATTCATTTTTTTGTTATAAAGACATTTTAAATTAATAATAAAGCTAACTAGTTGCAGACCCTATAACA
Source organism: Rhamphochromis sp. 'chilingali' (assembly GCF_963969265.1). NCBI lineage: Eukaryota > Metazoa > Chordata > Actinopteri > Cichliformes > Cichlidae > Rhamphochromis > Rhamphochromis sp. 'chilingali'. Next base: position 28,918,922 of record NC_137944.1, read on the forward strand.
GTCTTATGGAAAAAGAAAATTGTGTAACTGTAGTAACCCTTTTTTTTTTAAACCAGGTTTTCAAAAGTATTCAAAACACTGAAACAAACACTAAAAACAAAACACTAATTACTTAGTTGCAGCTCTACTTTTTGAAGGTAGCACATTCTAACAGGACAAGTTAGCCAAGAAAATACAATTAAAAAAGGTTAATGAATAATGCCAGCTCTATATGTAAGACCTATACAGAAAGCTGTATTGGGTGACCTCATTAGGACAAATTGAAATGTAGAATCACTAAGAAAAAAGTGGTGTTTTTGTAATTACCATGCATACAAATCAATGTCTGTGATGGACAAATCTAAAGGCGTCCTTTGTGATTTGGGTTATTAGCATGACAAACAATGACAAAAAAAGAATCACTGAAAGCTGAACAAATGTGACTTACTCTTATGTGAATTTCTTTGTGAAAGGACTTTAATTCCAACACAACGAATTTTATAGCTGCATGCTGAGGGTGTACTTAAAAAGCTAAAATGCCTGAAAGGTGAAATGTAACTTACAGCAATGAGAGCTACACTGTTTTCTTCTTTTTTAAATTAAACTCATAGGAATCAAAAATTGCAAACAATTGGCACGTAACATTAAAAAACAAAGCATCAAAGACAGTGCATAAAATCTTTAAGGAACCCACAAAATTTGGTCCCACACCTAAAATCTGGAGTAAAAATGTAATGGGCATAAATTAACAAATAGTGAGCTAAAGCACAGTGAAGAAGTTTACATGAACACTAACTGTGACCGTTATGTTTCACAACGCTTTGAGAAATTTGTTTCATTTACTTATTCTTCTTCTGAAGATTCTTCTGAACCGGCCGAATCCTCCTCCTCCTCTGGTTTTTCAGCAACATGTTTTTCTCCTTTCATGAATAAGAAAACTGTGTTATTTACTTTCATTTTACTGTAGCATTAGTAATGAGTTGGTATGCAGTTTATACCTTTGCTGGCTTTCTTTAGGCTTCCTGCTGCCCCAGCGTGTCCAGCATCACACCTCTCTAGTAGGATTGTCAGGGTTTTGGTCACTTGTGGATGCTTAGCTGCCTTCAATGGCTTGTCATCTGCACTGTTACCTGATGAATCAGAAGCAATATTAATTTAAAGTCAACATGAATACATGAGAGAAGCAGCATTCATAGACAAGTGTCATTTGAAGTTGTGTGAAAAACAAACATAATTAATTCAATTTCTGATGGGATTGTGCTCGCTGCTAAAACGCTGGTAGGTTGACGGGTTAACTAGAAAGCATTTCCTGTGAAAACACATCAGAATTATCCACCAATCAGAGGCACAGCAGAGAGGGAAGACATTAAAATACACCGAATGGCTAATGCTTACACTTGTGTCAGTTACCATGGCTAAGACTTTAGCACATTCCTAGGTGTGGTCTACTTGTGTAATTTATGTAGTAGACTCCAGACAGTCTCTAGACGGCTTTGAGAAAATTAATATTCAAAGTTGACAAATTGTCCTCCTTGTTTATTGATAAACTGATGCCTGTAGAGTGAAAAATGTGAGCTCAAAATCAAATATTCAGCCGATTAAGGAAGCCAATTAAACAATTGTGACAAATTGTTTAATATTTCAGAAGCTTGTAAGACATATGTTTGTTACTACACCAAACGGATCAACAAAGCCTTTTGTTGATCTACATATTTTATATATTTTTTTACATTATTTACATTTGATCTTTTACATTGTATATAATGTCTATTGATTTTATTGTTTATTTTAATATTTTAATATTTGTGCACAGCGCTTTGTGATTACCTGTCTGTGAAAAGCGCTTAATAAATAAAGTTTACTTACTTACTTACTTACAGTATGGAAGTTTGTTTCTACCGCTAAAAATATATTAAAAAAAACAATAAATTAATTTTGCATGGCAGAGTCTCTGAATGCACTGTCTCAGCTGAACTCTGGACACGCACACACATACATATACACTGATATGCACACACTCATCCCCCCTCCCTTTCCAAACGCCTTCGAGGCTTATTCCCTTCCGATGCTGACGGTGGATCAAGGAGACCAGCGCACGCAGGCCTGGATGTACTGTCTAAATCGGCTGTCTCTCACCCTTTACCCACCCCTGTTGCTTGTCATGTGTTTCTTTGGTGTATTAAGAGGTTTTTTTTTCATGTGCTATGTGCAGAGGTGTTTTTTTCTGTTCTCAAACTGATCTCCCTGTTGGAGCTCAGTCTGAGGGGAGTTATTTTTTTCTCCTTATCTTTCCTCATGTGGTGCATTTTCCATTGTTATACCTCTCTGACCGTCTTCCCCATGTGATGTTTTGCGTCATGTATGTATGGTCGGAGGGTAAGATGGCGCCGCCATTGCGGCAGCCTTATGAAATTTCCCCTTGTGGGACTAATAAAGGTACAGTATATCAAATCAAAAGCTGAAGATTTCAACGTAATGACTCAAACTTCTAAGTTATAAATGTGACATCTCAGAGTGGTGTGGTCAGTCTTTACCTGGCTTCTTTCTTGGACTCCTAGAAGGAGTGCTCTTCTTCTTCGGAGTGGGAGCCTTTGTTTTGGGTTTTTTGATAGCACGAGGTTTTTTCACAAGATTAATCAACGGTTCTTCATCTGAGCTATCATCACTGACTTCTGCTAAAACAAAGATTGAAAATGTTTTAAACTTTTCTTTGTTTTGTTCAAGTCATCAGTGCTGTGAGAGTACCTTTTCTCTTGTTTGATGCTCGCCCTCGTGTTACGGTGCTCTTCTTTGGGCTTTTCTTCACTGGCCTCCTTTTCTTGGCAACGAGGTCCACAAGGGGCACATCATCATCTGAGCTGCTGTCTGCAAAAGAAGCGCTGTTTTAAAATTTAAGAGGCTAAAAACGAAACTACCTATAGTTAAAACCTGCTTAAAATCAATCCTTGCGCTCAGCCTACTGAAGACTTTGCCTACCTCTATGTTTCGATGACTTCCTCTTTATCGCCGCCAGTGGCTCATCATCTGAGCTGTCAGTGGACGTCTCAGTATATTTAACTAAACGAAACAGCAACAAGTTATTTGAACTCAATAAAGGTCTTGTGGGATTTTTTCATTTTAGTTGAGCTCAAACTTTCAAACCAACCCTTTTTCTTTGCAGCATTTCTTTTGGATTTGGTAACCGGGTTTGCTTTTTCAGCAGCTGCTCTTCTCTCGTGCCGTGACCGAGGTTTCTCGGCAACTTGACTCAAAGGCTCATCATCGGAGCTGTCGTCCTTGCCCAGTGACTCTGTGTGAGAAAAGGAATCCCAAAGTAAGTATCTGATATAGCAGATGTCTGACGATACCCCAGTCCACTGGAGAGAAAGTCATCTCACCTTTCTTCTTTCTACCAGCAGCTTTTTTGGTTGGAACTGAGGGAGGTTTTTTCACAGCTTTCAAGGAAATTTTGGCAATTTTTATCAAAGGCTCATTGTCAGAGTCTTCGTCTGTATTTAAACACAGAAAGCAAAAATGTGAAGCCATTCACTCTATACACAAGTCAGAAGAACAAACAATGAAAAAAGCATGGGGTCACCTGTGTTCTTGTTATTTGTGCTGTTAGATTTGGGTGGTGTGTTTTCCTTTTTCTCTTGTTTCTTAGGTGGTGCAAGGCTTGTCTTCATCTTTACTAGCGGCTCATCATCCGAGGAGCCATCTGAACCTGTGAGAGAAGATATAAACATGCAAAATTTAATCAAATAATTGGTTGGAGAAATATTTAGTGTAAACACTTTTACTGATAAAACAGCTGGTATTATCATCACCTTTGTCCTTTTTTGATTTATTGTTGGAGTTGGAGGATAAGCTGCGGGTATTGTCGCATGACTCCTTCTCATCACTCTGTTGCCTCATCAGCAGCTTTGATAGAGGCACTAAGTCCTCATCACTGCTGGAGCTCCCATCTGATTAGTCAGACACACAGTCGGATAAATAACTGTAAATATCAGTATTTTTGATACAGCAAATGTAATAATGTAGTTAATGTTACTTTAGAAAAAAGGATAAGCTACTTAATATGAAATCTTTTCAAAAATCAAATCATATTTGTGATTTAATAAAAAAAACAGCATTCATATGATGATTTCTTATTGCATTCACCTTCATTTGACAGACTGATTATTATTACGATTAATTCCTTTATTTGAACAGGTCATCTCAGATCAAGATCTTTTTTTCAACAAAGACAAAAAAATACAAGACTTTAGACAGACAGAGAAGAACGCAATATACATGTTCATAAATAAAACAGGATGTTCAAAGATAGTTGCAAAAAACCCAGCGCACAATAATACCAAGGCTCAAGAGGCTTCAAATTGGATGCAGAATCATTCATATAAACAATGTCACAATAAAAATAAAATATAAATCTGCAGACTGCTACGATGCTACACCCAGTGGATGAGAAAAAGCGTTTCTTTCTATACAAAAATCCAATGTTGATCTTTAACTTTCTTGATTGGTGCCACAGTTGCACCATATCATACTGTATGTCATATGGTGCAGTATGATTGTGAAATGACAACTTATTTAGCAATATCCATTTATCATGCATTGGCTCAGTACATCCCTTTCTTATCATACGCTGAGTACATCATCATTTTCTTCTTCTAGCTGCTCCCTTTTGAGGGTCATCACAGCAGATCATCTACCTCAATCTCAACCTTTTCTTAGCAATCTCCTCTGTCATACCAACTCCTCCAATATATCCATCCACATATATCCCTCTGCACATGTCCAAACCATCTCAGCCTTGTCTCTCTAACGTTGCCTCCAAACAGCTCAACCTGAGCTGCCCCTCTGATGTACTCATTTCTAATCTTATCCATTCTGGTTAGTCCCCATTACAATCTTAATATTGTCAGCTCAGTCCCCAATGTAATCATACCTCCACCCATTACACTACTATCTCACTGTACTCACCATGACCATCATCATGTCCTGCACCTCCATCAAACCTTCTATATTCTTCTCCATCAACACTCTCAAAACATCACGTTTGTAGTATTATTTTTCAGAAAGAAATCGCACAGCTCCTCACAGATCGTCACCTCATAACTTCTCTTCTCAGCCTAGCTTCAACAATGACTCATCAACTCTATCCCTCTGTAGTTACTACAGCACTGAACATTTCCCTTATTCTTGAAAATCAGTACCAGTCTGTCTTTTCCATCCCTCAGGCATCCTCTTACTCTCCAAGTAGTCACGGGAGCACGTTCAGTGAGAGACTGAGATTACCAAAAAGCACCACTGAACAACACAGGAAATCATTCCTGTCGTGGCCATCTCCCTGTACAACTCCTCCACCTAATACACTGTAAACACTGCAATAATAGTTACCCTTTTTTGCACACGCTCTACAGTAAAATAGCAAATTACAAAATTCACAGATTCACAGAGTTAAATGTGAATCATATATATTCCACCTCTGTAAAATTCTTTGTCAATATTCTTGATGTTTATAATCACCTCTGTAAAATCGGTGATGTGTATGTGATGTGATGGGCGCAATTTGTATATATTAGCGCTACTTCATAAGTTCGTAAACTCTGTAACATATTGTATTATTTAAATAGTTTAGTCTGTTACTGTCTTGGAGCAACTGTAACCCACATAATTTCCTTGGGGATTAATAAAGTATACTGATTCCAAAGACATTCTCTCCTAGACTTCTCCATACTTCCATAGGTATGTCATGTCTTCATCTCTCCCCACCCTTCATTCTCTTCATAGATGCCCTCAGTTACTCCTTACTACTCACCCCGGCCTATTTTCTCCATCCGTAGTGTCGAGTTGCATACAAAACTCACTTTGAGCTTTCCCATGCCATCTTTTTCTGATGCCTAGCATCTCTAGTATTCTGTCCTTTCTTTCCCTTTGAATACATTCCTGATAATAACCTATGAATATACAGCCACTCAATGATGTATCTGGTCCACACTGAGCTAATCTTAGCTAGACTTATCATTGATCAAATATTGGGGATTTAATTATGTATTACTATAAAGGAACATATTTTCTTATATGAATTTAAAATCTCCAAAGTCAAAAGCAAAACGTACACGTGAATGTGGTCTAGTTACACGTGCAATAACTATAGTATGAGGAGAAGAGTGTAGTGTTTAGCTAAGTTTCCATTATCCATCACAGTTTTATCATTAATACCAGAAGTACGTCTTGTGTGCAAAAGTGATGTTTTGCAAAAATCTCTGATCAAACCATACACACCGTTAAAAACATAATTACTGAATTAAATCAGGTTAAACTTTTCCATGATTAACGCTTTTAAATCAAGCTATCAGCAGTGGCGTGGGTGCATTACCGCGAAGTTATAAGCTAAGTTAGCAGTTAGCTGCGCAGTTCAATAACATGTTTGCCTCTTCAGATAAAATTAAGAACAGCATCCGGCTACCTGCAGAGTCGTGTGCCACGTTAGCGTGCAGGTCAGCGGTGCTACAGTCCATTATGTTGGTCAGTGTAAGCAAATATTGCTCTTCATCCGCAGTAAAAACGCGCCAACTTGATTTTACTGTTACTCGATTTTCGCTGTGGGTTGAAGGTGGCGGTTCGTTTCAGCTGCCTCTAGGATGTATTTATGAGCCGATATTAACAGAACCGACCCGCAATCTAAAGCTACAGTTTAACAAGCAGATTTTGCAATAACGGGTGTAATACGGTCCCAGTTCATGTTTGATTTGTTTACTTCCGCTTTAGTTTTGGGAGGGAATGCACTTGGGCTCGCATTGATGACGCTTATTAACGTCATTGGTCTACTGGCTCCACGGTTTCCTCGCAACAAAACCTAGCAACTAATCTAAACCAGAGTCAGACATGGCGCAGAAGGAATTCTGGATTTGAAATAAAAAGAAAACATCTGTGAGAGAAATTCAGTCTTCATTCCGTCATTTTTTATTTTTTACTATTAATAAAATATTATTTATTTATTTAATATTACTTACTTTTTTGGGACATAGTCGACTAACCTTTTAAGGAGCAGTAAGACTACTCGATGTTTGCTCAAAATAAACGTAGTTATTTTTTATTAATGTAAAATTAATATGAAGAATAATTCATAATTGTTCAGATTATTTAGTGGTTCAATAAACAAAACATTCCTCTGAAAATGGACAAATATAGGGACTGAAAAAAGTGAAACAAGCAGCCAATGCCCAAAGAAAAAATTTTTAAAGCCTGGAGAACTACTACTCAACACCTTTAAAAGTTTGGAAGAAAGTCTGTCTCCTTGGAAGCAAAATATAAAGCAATGAGGAGGAACCCAAAACATTTGTGTAGTTTCTGTACGATTCTGATCTTAGTATGACTTAAGCAGGAAAAAAAATTATCCACGAGTAAACGTGATTACTGTGGCAGTTGGTAGCTCAGTTTATTACACACATACAAGATAAATACTAGAGCACTATAATGACAAACAGGACATGACCACATGCTGTAAATGTGCTGATCTAGACAATCATATGAACCTAATGACAAATCAGTCAATATTAATCAAAAAAAAGTGAGAAGAGTCTGTGCTGCTCAACAATCCTCAGGAAATTAACTGTTCAAGAATAAATACAAGAGCAGTGTGGAGTTTTAATACTTTGGTTAGTTGCGGTTTTTCTTCACAAAAACTGCCTTTAAAACTGTCAGTTCTTATAATTTTACTCTATGACTCATTAGGTTTAGTTTGATGGGTGAAAAGTGTCCTGAACGCATCCCTGAGAAAATATGGGGACAACCAGGTGATCAACCTTAGCTCAAAGGGTCATTCAATTTTTCACAGGTGATTTTTTTCATTTTGCTGCTGTTGATTTAAATAAAGAGCTACTGTAGAGGTACTTGTATTACATATATATATCCTTTCATCCATTCAACTTCACCATTTATAGCAACACGTGACTCACAAATAGAACGAGTCAAATCACTACAGTTGTAGAAAACATTGGTAATTCTCAAAGAAGACATGTTACATATATATCCTATAATCACTTAAAACCTGATGATTGGAGGTTAAATTATATTCGGTTAAGTTTATGATCAGATCACTCAGATTTTCCAATGTTTCATGCATTGCTAAAAACAAATATCATTAAAACAAAATACCATCCTCCTTTCCAGCACAGCAGAGTTAGGCAGAGCTACTTAGGGGCTATGGAGACTTCCTCATAATTTTGTTTTTCTTTTTTTGCATCTTGTCACCAACATGTTACCTGTTGGATTTTGATATAAATAAAAAGCACTTGTTAGATATGTCGAACCAGGCCCTGGCTAACCCCACTACTGAAAAATCATTCACGACACTTTGCTGATCAGATACATTACAGTACAGCAAAACAGTGTTTCAAGTGGAGCAAGTGAGACAACACAGTCCAACTTTATTAATGGTCTGTTGTTCGGTGCAACCCGTGAGTCCGTGCTGGTGTTTATGAGTGCTCTGGGAGTGACAGGTTACATAGCGGCCATCTTGCTGGCCTCTCTGACGCCACTGAGGTAGGCTCCCGTCACAGTCTGAGGAAAGTGTCTGTTGGTTGCCTGATATAAGGGACAAAATGCATTAAAAGCACATTTCACAGACACATAGAGCTAGTTTAAAAATACCCATATACACTCATGGCCACTTTGTTAGCTACATCTTCTTAATACTGTGTTGGACCTCCTTTTGGTCTTCAGAGAGGTTAGATAGGCTATAGAATATAAATAATAATCAGGAGGTCCAGGAAACACCCGTACCTTCTTATACCAGCAGCTTGTACCTGTGATACAAAGCAGAATGGATCCATGCTTTCATGTTATCGATCGCAAATTCTGACCCTTCCATCCAAGTGTCACAGCAGAAATAGAGACTTATCAGACCAGACAACACAATTCCAACTTTTTGTTGTCTAGTTTTGGTGAGCCTATGAGAATTGTAGCTTCAGTTTCCTGTTCCTGTGTGGTCTTCTGCTGCTGTAGCCCATCTGCTTCAAGGTTTTGCATGTTTTGCATTCAAAGATGCTCTTCTGCTTAGCTTCAGTACAATTGGGTGGTTATTTGAATTACTGTTACCTTAGTATCAGCTCAAAGCAGTCTGGCCATTTTCCTCTGACCTCAATACATGGTTGTGTGGGAAAATATCAGTAGCTATGAAAATACTCAGACCATCCTGTGACACCAACAACCATGCTACAGTCAAATTCTCTCAAATCTTCTTCTTTCCCATTCTGATCCTCAGCTCGAGCTTCAGCAGGTCATCTTGCCCATCTCTACTTTCCAAAACGCACTGAGCTGCTTCCATGTGTTTTGCCGATTAGATATTTGCATTAATAAGCATTTGAAAAGGTGTACCTAACACAGTGGCCTTAAGTGTATAGGGACCATTTCCACAGCAGGAGACATTTTAATTTGTCAGAGCAGGAAAACAACAGGAGAGAAGGATGCAAGGCCTGACTGCTGCTCCAGAATCATTCTTATTGAGCAGAGCAGCTTACTGGAAGACTTTGATAAAATTTGATAGACCTGTTACAGGGGAAAGACATCAAAGCACTGACCAAATGAATTTAGATTCTCTAAGTGACAAAACATAAGCAAATTCATCCTTATCCACTTAGGTCTGTTTTAGTGTTAAACAGCTCTAGAACATCAGAAAAGTTATCTTTGAATAGAAATCTTTGTTGGACATCATCTACAGAAGACTCGAATATCATTTAATTTTCGCCCCCTCAACCTGCTGGATTGAAAAAAAGATGCCAGAGATAGTGTGATTAAATGTAGAATGTCTGTGGCTCACATAACTTTTGCACTCTTGCCTTTGTAGAAGAGATTTAGGGAAACAAGCAGTAACTTGTTTCCCTAAATCTCGTTTCCCTAAATCTGAACGTTGACTTCTGTCAACGTTCAGTCAGACTCTAAAACGAATATTTAAAATGATTCCTGTAAAAATAACTGAAACATGAGGCGGCTCACTATTACAGGCCTTGTGCGACTCAATTTCTACAACAAAGATTAAGAATGCAAAGTTAGTGTGATACATACAGCCACAGCAGGATCGTGTTAATGCAAAACACATTTATGTAAAATAGAAATGAAATAAATGCCTCAGTAGCACTTCATAAAACCTGACGTTTCTGGACTCATTTGGTAAAAATTAGAAAAATATTACCTCGCCAGCAAAGAACACCTTTCCCTGCACGTCTTCAGCGAGAACGTCGTAGGCCTCTCCGCTGCCCCCTGTCTTCACAAAGCTGTAGGACATCTGGGACCAGATGTCTTTGCTCCAATGAGTGATGAAGAAATTCATTGGCTCAGGAACCTCCTAAATACATGCATATATAAATTTGAACTTAAATGAGAGCATTGGGAACTAAAAAAATAAATACAATAAAAAAATGAAAAAACAGGAATCCAGGGGAAAATAATACACCTCTGATTAGGAGATATACAAAATTTCAAGTCAGCATTGTCCAAAATATATTTTAATGGCTGTAGGTAGAGCCATTAAAATATATTTTTTTAAATTCCTGTATCTTAAAAAAAATAAAAAGAATAAATATCAAAAGGTAAGTTGTTCAGTTGTTTTGTGTAAATATCTGACACAATGAGTCTATGAATATTGATTGATGGATGTTTGGAGTCCTTAAATATTTTAATCTCTGACAGAGGATCTTACTTCAATGTGATATTTCCCCAGGTATAACACATTGAATCCAAATTAACTTTCTTGGAAGGTTTCTGGTAATATCATATAACAAATTTCAGACTGAGTTCTCTCTCATTTCAAAAATATGATTTTTGGTTGGTTTTTTTTGTTGTTGTTTTTTTAAATACTCCTATTATTTCTTTATTATTCTCAAACTTCTAAGTATAACTCCTGAAAGATTTTAGGAGAAGTAGGAGGATTACCTGCTCTTTGAAAAGTTCCCGCAGTACCCTCATGCACTCATCGACCACCTCTTTGTCCTCCATGTCCCGCACAGAAGAAACGGCGTCACCACTGATAATAGACATCAGCACAGCCTGCTTCCTCTACACAAACACACATTTAAACCATTAGATTCTGTATTAATCTCCTCCATCTTTTTCTACAACATTTGCCAATTTAAATATAAATACAATTTTGCAGCCTAACACCAGCGGCTCTAACTTTGGGCCACGTGGATAAACTTCTTATTCGTTTGGCTGTTTCTCTGATTTGTCGATCATCTGCCACCATCTTACCCCATTTCTAGCATCCTCTTCTATTGCGCCTACGCTTTGCATGTCCTCCTTCACTGCATACACGAACCATTTCTTTACTCTTCATCCTTTTCTCCTGCCTGTCATCTCCATCTTCACCATCTTTATCCAATACATTCACTCTCCTTCATCTGCACATGTCCAAACCACCTTAGCTTTGCCTCTCTAACCTTGTCTCCAAACCGCTCAACACAAGAACAAAAACACACCTGTGGATCCAGGTCATAGAAGACACTGAACATGCCTCTCTTTTCAAGACCTGGTGGGATGTGACCGAAGTAGTCTGCTCCTTGGATTTTTTTGTCCCAGAATCTGTACGGGAACTGAAGCGAGATCTGCACACAGAACAAAGAGTAAATATGAGCAACTACCGGGAAGCAACTTCATCATCCTTTTTATTCTACTGCAGCACAGGTTAGTTGAACTTTAATGACCTTTTCTATTATACCCGCCCCCAGACTGTGGATCGCCTTCAATTTCCTTTCAGGAAGTGGAGGGTTGAATTGAATCAGGTTCCTCTGAAGCAAAGTCAAAGGAACTGTAACAAGGACCTGAAAGATGACATTAGGCTGTTAGAGTAACTAAAAGATTAACTGAGATCATAAGATTCTGTATTTAGATAACAGAAACTGTACAGTATCACAGCAAAGATGTTTTTACCTTCTGTGCTGTCCACTGCGACCCATCAGAGGAGGTAACTTTGACAACGTCACCTGAGTAATCAATGGCCTGAACCTACAATTTTTAAAAAGTAAACTTTTATCTAATAAGCATAAGACTTCAAGAATGTAATACAGGTGGATTCAAGGTAAACTATAGAGTTTAAAAAACTGGAATACAGACCGGACACTTTGTGTGGATGTCGAGGCCCTCGGCCAGTTTGTAGAGTAAAACAGAGTAGCCCTTGGTAAGTAAAGTGTGGTCTCCTGAGAATTGGGCAAAAAATTCATTGTGGTCCCAGGATCTTGCCGATACCTACAGAAACAGCCAGAAAAAAATTCACTTTCAGTCCCAGTGCTATAATCTAATACAATTTACATAAATCCTCACAAATAAAAAACACAATATGTTTGACTACATTCACCTTAAAATGTCTTTCTTAAGGGATCAGAAACACTGAAAGACTTTCCACTAAAAATAAAAAACAAACCTCACACCTCAAACAGACTAATTCGTATTAGTCATCTCAGAGCGTGAATAATTTCCGATGCGGGAAGTTACAGTTTTCATCATAATAAACCCCCAGCCTGACCTTTCTGTTAAACTCATAAAAAATTACAACAAAATAAATCTGAAAAGCTCTTTTTAAGTTTAGTTTCCAGACCTGGTCTAATGTGCTTCCACAGGCAAACTCCAGGTTGCTGAGGTGAAACTGAAGCACCTTCTCCTCCAGCTCACTGAATTGCATCCCAGACTCCTGGAGAAAGTTCTTCTTAACTTCTTGGACTTTTTCTGTAACGAGAAAATGCCACAGACACAAATATTTCCTGTTTCTGTACAGGAGCTTTGCTGAGGAGCACTCCTCCAGAATATGAAAGATCATCTGAAACATGAACTCTGTATATTTTATATATATTTTTTTATTATTATTATTATTATTATTATTATTATTTTATTTTTTTACTATTTAATTTGTAAAAATGTGTATACACACACACACACACACACACACACACACACACACACACACACACACACACACGTAGGAAAATATTTAGTATACACATCCAGAAATGCATACACTATTATATATTGTACATATATTTATTAGTTTCAGGTTGGCCATTCTTGTATTTTGCTCGTTTGTGTTGTTGTGTTTGCACATCTCTGTTGCTTGTGGGGCTCGCACACAAGAATTTCACTCGCATGTGCTGTGCCAGTGTGCCTGCACATGTGATGTGACAATAAAAAGTGATTTGATTTGATTTGATTTGATTTGAAGCCAATGTGAAAGTTAACCATGCATTGTATTGGCCAGCAGGGGGCGACTCATTTAGTTTAAAAAAAGGACTTGCACAGAAGAAGTCTTAGGAAATATGATCCTACAAGTCAGTTGATCTGTGATCTTAGCAAACACTTCTCTGATGATTTTCTGATCTTATTTGCTAGTTTCTAGGCTTATTTAACACAATATTCATTTAATAAATTATGGTTCCTATTAAAATCAAACTGACAAAAAAAAGCAGGGTGTGTTTTAGGGTGAGCAGCTGGACCTCACTCACAAGTGTCATAGTGGTTATGGCCATCTTTTATAAACAGTCTATGATTTTAGAACTACTTCTTAATAAAACAGCCATGACATCAGTATTTTATACACAGAGTTCAAAGTCCTGACTGCAGCGTAATTATTGGCTGATAAGTGCAAACACTAAGAAATATTTTCTAAGATTATGACCCAAACGTGATGAGGGAAGAGTAGCTTTGTGAGACTTTTCTTCTCTCATTGGGAATTCTCATCAAAAAGAATTAAGCAAAAGGAGCTTCAGTGAAACACATGATGACAGCACCTCCCAGTGCTGTGTCCTGGTTCTGCGACTTGTCCTTCCTCCATTCTGACACCACATCCAGGATGGCATTAAAGTGGAAGTCCATGCGCTTGTCAATGGCAGGGTCAGTGACCTGCCCTCCCTCCTGAAAGAGGTCACATCGCTCTCCGAGCTTGTGCATCTTGATGCCCAACTACAGGAGAGAAGTCACAAAAGGGTACCTAATAGTAGTGTTTTTTTATTTATCAAATTTAATATGCATTTAAAAAAAAATAAAAACAATGCATGTCTATGTACTGTGAGCATGGACAAGTCTGTAAAAAGGACTTCCAGGTAAACTTAAATATATACAACAAAACAAACAAAACTATGATCAGCATATCTCAACCCTAGGTTCACCATGGCAGGTAAAGAAGACTGAACACAGGTGGCACAGTCTCAAAATATTAACTTCTAAGAGTATGAACTTGGAGAGTCCCAAAGTGTCCTGTAACCTGTCCTTTCAACAATGCAACACTGAAGCTGCATTTCTGTATTCATTACAAAAAGGAATAGGGGTTTAAAAATATTTTGGCATTAAAACTGAAACTTTTGCAAAGCTCTGACTTAAGATTTATCAGAAATAGGTGAATTTCAGCACATTCATTCTTACCTGTTCACACATCAGGGCAATGGGGTTGTTTACACAGCCATTAACGATTTGAGCTCCTCGACCCGCAGTGACACCCAGAGAGGCATCATCCCACACCCGACCACCTATTCTGTCTCTCGCCTCGAGCACCACCACCTGTAAGCCCAAACAAACGAAGAGTATGTAAAACTCATCAGGGTGAAATACGCTCACAGAACAATTCATTAGGTACACCTGTTCAACTGCTTATTGATGCAAATATCTACTCAGCCAATCACATGGTAAAACCCAATGCAATTAAGCATGTAGACATGATCAAGACGACCTGCTGAAGTTTAAACCAAGGATCAGAATGGATAAGAAAGGTGATTTAAGGGACTTTGAACGTGGCATGGCTGTTGGTGTCTGATGGGCTAGTCTGTGTTTTTCAGTCTACTGGGATTTTCCCCACACAACCGGGCCCGAAAAAGAAAATATGCAGTGAGCAGGATTTCTCTGAGCAGAGGACATTTTCTTGGCACACTACGCCAAGTGTGCATAATACCCTCAGTTAGTAAGAACTGAGCATTTGTAAACAGTAAAACACCCCATATCTCATTCCCCATACGTTGTGAATACAAACAATGGTAGTAAACATAGTTTTAGATAGCTCTATATAACTTGTTTATCACTTTGACGTTCAGATCTATTGACTGACATTGAAGGAGAGGTCAAAGGTCAGATGTGACATGATATTTTAAATCTTTATATGGTACTTTCTATGTTGACAATACGCACCACGCTTACAAAAACCATCATTTGTAAGTTACAAGGCTTTGGTGAAAGTAGGTTGAATTTTAATGGATTGCTAACATAACTCCACTCTACGCCCTTATAAAGAATTCATTAAAAACTTTTAGAGCTATCATGTTTACAGAGTGAATGATGTGCACAGAAATACTACCAAAAACACAACCTTCTTGGCCGACAGCAGAGAAATGAAATGTTTTCATGGTCCTCATACAAACAGGAAACTTCCTATGCAAAATTAACTATTTGATCACAATCAGGGGAGATGGAACGAGACTCCAGGCGAGATGAGGATCTTTACCTGAGTGCCAAAGTTTTGCAGCTGGCGTGCAGCAGCCAGTCCTGAAGCCCCGGCACCAATGATGATAACATTTTTCTGCATAAAATCATAAAATGTACAAGGTGCTAAAAAACATAAGAAAATAAGTAGTAGCAAAAACAATAAAAACTTCACATGACATTACAGATGTGTAATAATCTTGTGTAGATGAGGACGCTCACAGAGCAGTATGTTTCTGGGAGCAGAGGCTGTTTTGCTGCCAGCACACCGGTGTTGATGAGACCCTTCCTGGTCATGAAATGGAGCACTCGGTCCAACTCCTGCACGCAGCGCACACGCACCAACCCACGAACAATGATGTGCTGGGCACATTTCTCTGAAGTCAGCACCTCCTTCAAAAACAGGAAGGAAAACAGGAAGAAAATCTAATTGTTTTATTTGTTTGTTGTTCTTTTGGAGATTTCTGTTCCTTTTTTGTAGGAAAAGGTGAAAAGAACGCATGCGCATTATATATTGCCTAGTTTAAACATATTAAACTGGTTGAGTTTTATTATTTGTACAAAGACAAATCCCATGACACCTCTGAATTTAAAATATTTTTCTACACTAAAATAAAATTTAATTAAAAAAAACATTGGTGATTCTGAGTGATCTTTTTCACCCTTATTTGAGATTTTAAATGACCCCAGTGGTCACTTTTGGCTTTGTTGTACCTTACAGTTCTTGTGCCAGGAGGCCAGGATAAGGTTACGCAGAGCCAGATACATGGTGGGATCGCGGGAAAACTCTGGAAACTCATAAAGCTCATCTAGCTCCATCATATCAGGCCGCACACACAGAGCCTTTCCGCACTCATTTGGCTGGTAGAAGGGCTGGAAGTATGGACACAAGCCTGGAACTGAGGGACATAATAATGATCAGGATCTCCAATGGGGACACAAAACAGTAATTATGTGTAAAAAAAAAAATAGCATGGTGAATAGTAGGTGCTTAAATATGGCATTTCTTCTGAACTCAGACTTACTTTGAGGCTGAGCAGCTCTGCAGTGATCCGCCCTCAGCTCGCCCAGAGACATGTTGCTAGAAGAACCTGATGGACTCATCCCCACACAGTCGGGGTAGTACGCAGTGAGGAAAGGGCTGGCTGGGCTGTCTTTAAACAGTGGCGGCAAAATGAGCATTGAATGCCACCAGCTGTCCGTCACCTCTGCCACTCTCTTCAGGAATAAAACAGCTCAGCATTAAACAAATGCAGTAACTTGTAAAGTTTACACACTGTCCTCAAACAGATTCTAGCAAACACAACTAGCTTACCAAGTCCTCTGGTTGGGAGCACTGGTCGGGTTCCTCGCTCTGTAGGCAAATGAGCAAGATTTTTATCAGAAAAATAGATTTTTGTCTTGATGGGGATCGATGATTATATCTTTCCCTCTTTACCTTAATGTTGTTGAACTTCATCCCACAGCGGTATGCTGCTGCTAAGGAGGCAGTGAGCTGGATCTCCTTGGTCAGCTGGCGCCACTTCCTGCAGTCGGGTTTGGTGCATTGAACCTGAAAGAAATGAACATGAGAGTATTTATGACACGTAGCTACATGTGTGAACAGTTAATACATGTATCTAGAACCAGATACATGTATTAACTGTTCACACATGTAGCTACGTGTCATATGTGTGAACAGTTAATACATGTATCTAGAACCAGAAAAGCTTCTTATACATACCCAGTATGGCAGCTGCTGATCTGCCATGAAAGCTTTAAGACTGGGCTCACTTTTCCCATTACTAGTCCACACTTTCTTCCACAAAGCAAAGGTCTCAAAGCCGTCTTTGTGACTGAAGTGAAGGAGCAAAAAAAAAAAGTTATTCTAATTATTTTGACAAGTAACTCACAGCTTCACAGTTTGGTAGTGCAGAAACAATGTAAATAGGTCTGAGGAACATGTGACAAGATTATTTCAAAAGTAATGTCACTGAACCCACGGCTGTTTCAGGTTTGCGTGTATACAGCGATACATGCTTATAATTTAATGACTCAAAGCAAGTGGCAAAAATCAAACAGCACTGATATGGGGAAAGAAAAAAAAACTCAGATTAAATGTTATACACTGGTTTCCTCCCTTCTAGAAAGAACATTGAAGGGAAAAAAAGATAGAATAATATCAATCCATCCAATTATCCTTTCAGCAGCAGTTTCATTGACGTCTAGATTTCCCTCAACTAGGCCACCTCTTCTAGTTCTTCTGAGGGGACACAAAGGAATTCCCAAACCAGCCATAGGGCATACTTTTTCCAGCATGTCCTAAATTTTTCCTGGGATCTCCTCCCAGTCTGATAAGCGTGAAACAGATCCTAGATGTGCCAATCAGATGCTGAACCACATCATATGGCTCCTTTCAATGTGGAGGGGTTCCTGCTCTAGTCTTGACTTGCTCCTGAATGATTAAACTGCTCACCCTGTCTCTAAGGGAGAGCCCAGATACTCTTCAGAAGACACTCATTTCCATTGCTTGTATCCATATCGGTTTCTTCTCTTTGCTTGCATTAATTAGAGAGAGTAGGAATGTAGATCCACTGGTACATTAAGAGGTTTATTTTTTTCACTCAGCACTGCAGCCAATCAGTACAACATCTGTAACACATTACATGATGCATTAATCTGACTGTCAGTGGATTGATGTGAAATTCTGAGCTTTTTAAACCACGTGTCAGTCAGAACAGTTGTTTGTTGAGGGTTCTGCAGTTTCTTTTCTTTTACACCTTTTAAATATCGTTAGCTTCATAGCATAATTGCCTAAGTCATTTGACTAAGTCAATGACTTAGGCACTTATGCTATGAAGCTAACGATATGCTTCTTTTTGCAGGGAGCAGTTTGCTGTTATAAATGTTGTCTGTATGTAACTGTAATTGTGTGCCTTCCTGGTATGTTAACATTTATTTTTAAATAGATTGCTGCAAACGAGAGAGGGAAGCGTGCCACTAAATTTCTGAGATGATGGAAACCATAAAATATCCATCTTCTCAACTTAATGTAGCAGAAATCACTGTAAACAACTTAGAGGTGTTTTAAGCAGTGCTACAGAAACACTGTTGATATCTTTAGCCTGCATTTGTCTCACCTTCTGTAGTAGTGATCAAAACACTCATTGCAAAAATGCTCCCCACATGACAGATGATACCACCGTGACGTGTACCCATTTTTAGCACATCTGAAAAGAGACAAGAAGTGCTGTTTGAGAACTGTAAAAAGTGATATAAGTAACTATCTGATTTACCTGACATCTGATGTTACCTTTCAGATGCGCTTGCAAAACAAACAGGGTACATGGCAGAACACCCGGCCTTCTCACATTTTCTGTACTTCTTCTCAGACTGGTCATCTTCTTCCTCTGTGTCTGTGGCTTTTCTTTTGCTCTGTAATCCAAAGAGAAAAATGAAATATCATGAGACTCACATTCATTCCTATGTCCAATTCACAATCACAATTTAACGTAACATACACTCCAAGACAACCACATGCAGGCCAACATACAAACACTACATGGAAAAGCCGTAGCCTAGCTTCAACCCTAGGATCTTGTTGCTTTGACTGGACAGTTCTAACTAGCCTTGGTTTTTAAAGTAATTTCTTTGAGACAGACTTCAGGAACACATAATATATATAGAAATACATATTCTGACTATGGGCATAAATTGAATTTGAACAATGTGGTGCACATATTATATAGGGGGCTTAGGAATCTCCCTGTAAATTATGGGATTTGGTTAAAGTTAGCAGGAGAAGACTAGAAATAATGAAGGATTTCAAGTACCTTGGTCCTGTCATACTGTATCAAATGAAAGCTCAAAATCTAAGGTTTTGGCAAGGATAACACAGCTGTCATAGCAAGCGTTACGGGAATCTAGAGACAAAAACATCTCTCCGATCCAAAGTCTACCTGCTGTGCTCCGTTGTCTTTTGAGTATCAGTAGTGTCTTCTTACGGCAAAACCGTAAGAAGAATCGTAGCATAAATTGAGATGCTACAGGAAGATCTCATGCCCAAAACCTGTGACAGGTATAAAAGGTCTGCATAATTGCTTTGCAACTTGAGATGGTATAGAGAGTGTCTCTGGTTTTTCAGGCCTTGTGAAAATCATACTGCAAGGAGCAGTTAAGTGAATGCAGAGACAAAACAGACAGATTAAGATTATGGGTGGATAAGATCTGTGAACAGGTAGGCATGAACCCGACAGAGACCCAGAGAGTGGTGGCCCAACAACCTCAATAGAGGTCAAGGGGCAAATCCTCATAACTTCATGAGGTGTGTTGGTGGTATGTTGACTAAGACTTCTACGTCTACATCACTGCCAGTCAACTGGCTTTAAAAAGTGCTTTGTTGATGAATTGCTTAAACACTGCCCCCTGAAAAGTAACCTTCTAGTATAATAATAAAAGCAACATTTACCTAAAACTGCACACCTGGAAACATTAAAAACCAAACTGAAACCTTTGTGTGACCCTACTTTGCATGAATGCGAACTGAAACTTAACCGAGATATAGTCATTATATTAACTCATTGTGTACCTTACCTGACCAGGTGGAGGGTTGTTGGTGCGCTTCACCCGGACGTTGACCTGCCTTCCTGAGGAGCGCAGTATCTGTCCGTCCCCTGGTGACTCCCCGGAGCTCCTCTTCTTGGCTCTCCGTGCACCAGAAGCATTACCGGGATAGTCTTAACACCAATGACAACAATATAATAGTGACTGTGTAGTGCAGCTCGGGCCTGTATTAACGTCGACAAAATATTTATGACATAGAACACGTGTGCAAAAACATAGAATTCACTCAGGTTATAAATAGCTGAAAAAAGCGACCGAAACACGAGGCCAATTGGTATGTAAACATAGCAAAGACGCGCACATTAGCCAGCTCTTTAAATCTGCCCAACAACGTCAGCTGTCACTTTAGCACCTAGCAAGCAGCAGCGGCGCCTCTTTAGCACTGACCTGCGTCCGACAGCATGGCTGCCCGCGGGGTTTCTTTCAAGCCCTCGACGTCCAAGTGAAATTCTGAGACGCCTTTTTGCTTTTAATCGTTGTTTTGTCTCTATTTTATTGTTGTGGGGACGAAAATCAATGCGCTGTCGTTTCCAGAATACCACTTCCGGTTTTGAAGAGGAAATGGGCGTGTCGCTCTGATTTTTGAACTCTGCCGCTCTCCGTACTGCCAGGGTAACCATAGCAACGGCAGTACGCTGTCAGACTGGCAACATAAACGGAGAGAAGAAGAGGAGAGGTGATTGTTAAAAAGCTACATAAGTTCAGGCTGAGCATCGTTAGCACGTTTGTTCGAAAACAAAAACAGCAGGTATTAAAAAAGGAGAATGTTTATTTTTTTAAAATTTTAGCCTTTAAAAACTGAAGCTAGAAAGCGGTTCTAAATTTACAAATGGATTCGGGAAAAGTTGTGCACAGAAGAAAGCCGGGGATCCCTGTAATTGGTTTGAAAGCATCCCAGAAGAGCCACCGCCATCAGGAGGTGAGCAGTTTGGAAATGTCTCCACCGGGAAAGTAAATGACATTGTTAGAGTGTGATAACGCCTGATTTACAGGTATTTAAAGCATCAACAGCTGAACACAATAGTGTTGCTGTTAAATTGTTTCTAACTTTTCTGAGCATTTCAGAAATTGCAAATTATATCCCAGCCTAAACTATAACCTAAATTCCTCTCCAGGTTAATGCTAAAAGTCTCGATCTCAGTAAGGTGATTTGTCTTCTTGAAGATCCTTTGACAGTAAGTTAAAAACCTGAATGCCAGTCCTCTTTTTTCTGCTATTGTATTACACATATAGTGCATTTAATCCCCCTATTTTTACTAAAGACTAACTTGAAGGAAAGGCACCTTTTTGTTCTGAAGAAACTACTGAAGAAAAGCCAAATTGGCTTTGTATCCTTTCGGTTTTTTTCTCATATTGTAGACTGTCTTTCTAAGAAATCCCTCTCATGCGTCACACAGCGCAGCAGATTGTCAAATTTTCCTCATTATGGTCCCCTGCTGCAGTGATGGAAATAGATCTGCTCTCATACCATGTAAACACAAAACCAAACATTGGTCCCAAGGCTCTAATTTATCACAGCATCACTCTTTCTGTCAGCATTTTCTGTGTTCAGAAATAGGCTCAGTTATCACAATGACCCATCACCTCCCCTCCCTTATCGGGATTTAGCTCTGCATGAGTGAACAATCTGCCAAAAACTTCTTTAACTGTCTGAAGCTTTTAAAAGAACTGACAGCCATCGCAAAAATACTCAACATCTGCGCAGAGAAGGTGACAGATCACCCCGAATATGTGTCCATTCTGTGTGAAGCTCTTACAATTTGTAGGTAAGAAACCCTTTCAAGCAAACAGCTCATATTTTATCTCACAAGATGATCTGATCATCAGAGTGCTGCTGTCTTTCGTCTCAGGCTTCCCTTTCTGAAGGAGAAGACATCTGACGAGCTGCACTACGCTCAGGATGTCACAGAGTTTCTCTCTCATATGGGTAATAAAGGGCTCGCAGATTGGCCAGTCACTGCTGCTTTAAATACATATATATACAGGTGCAAATTATGTTGTTGGGTTTTTTTTAAAACAAAAAGACAGAAAGTAACATTATTTGATCGTAGAGTGTTAAAAATTCAAAACAGGAACAAAATTGTGAAACATTTCATAATTGCAGCTTCTAATTTTGAAACATTTTTATTATTTTAGTTGGTTTTTAATGGTCTTGTTTGCAATACATGATCACATTTTTACAAACCTAATGATCGAAAGATTTCTGCTATGGCATGTTAACCTTACATGCTGCATGACATTCAAAACAAGCTAGCTCCCTCTAAAGATGTGAATTTTTAAAAACAACTCAGAAATATAGATTATTAAATTTTAAGAAATGTTTAATCATTTGAAGTTTTTGTTCTTCAGATGAGAATGACGACATGGAGCGCTTCTGAGTTGTGTTTCTCTTGGCAGGGTGTCTGATGAGAGTGTCTGATGCCGAAGTGAGGCAGCTCATATTTGAATGCGTGAAATCATTCTACAGCTCTGTGGCTCCCAAACAGATGCTCGATGGTACGGATGGTACCACACGAAAGCCTCGGACTTTCCCTTCTAACAACCGATTTTCTAGACTTTCACTAAGTGAGGCTCTGTCATGGCGTCTGTGGTGGCATGCTTGTGCTTTTCTTTGTCCTTTGTGTTTCTTCTCTTTTCTTTTCATTTGTTTTCTTCATGTTTTCTTTATTAGAATTGGTTAGATTTCATATAGATATGTACATGAGCTTACAGCCGTACCCAGTGTCCTATGAGGCTGTTCAGGATTAAGAGATAAAGTTTTTGAACACATTATAGCACAAGTTGAATAGATCATAAAATCTGTCAAATATGAGGCTGAAATAAGGATTGGTAAGTTATTTTTCTGATAATTTAAAAGAGTGTTTTGGGTAGACTTTCAAGAGGCATATCGCCAGTGTGAAGTAGGTGGCTGGTCAGTACAAGGGCTCATTTTTACTTATATATTTTGTTGTTAGTTTAGTCTTTATTAAAGTAATTGACCATCATTTGTTCCAGAAACTCATGTTTAGTGCGACTCTAATTTTTATTTTCATCTGAATCTAATTTGTGGGGGTTTTTTTCTGACCATGGCATGACTTTTTTAATGTTGATTCCTCTTTAGTTATTAGTGTAATTGTCTTGTTCCTTAAAGTGGACAATTTAATTTCTTAATTTCTGTTTTATGCACACTTTTAGAATTTTTAATGATTTTTTTTTTTTAATATTTTTTATTACTTTTGCAACAACATACAAAGGTAGTTTCCAATAATATGCTGTTGTAATAGAAACCCTTTTCCCCCACCCTCACCTCCCACTCTGCTCTCTTCCGAACAAAGAAAAAAGAACAAGCTCACATGAAATATATATACAATTGTACAATATGTGGCATTTATACATAATTCAAGGGGAAAAAAAGAAGAAAATATAATCAATAAGAATATTTAATGATTATTTTTAACATTTCAAAGTTTTGGGTAATGAGGAGATTGTATGAAAAATTAATCCATGTTTGACAAAAGCCTTTTTTTCATCTCCTGGCTCTGTAAAGGCTGATAACTCTAATATGTTCATCTAAGTTGCACAACTCTGCATATAAGCATAGAAGCACCACCTGCTTCTGTTTGTGAGGGTCAGCCAATCAGGATGAGGTTGGGGTAAGAGGAAAAGGGCTAAAATTACTTGTTTTAAACAGAAGCTGATGTGAGGGATTGCGCTATGGCTGAAATCACCTTAATAAATCCACTTTAAATGGCTTATAATGATCTCTTAGCTTGTTTCTTCCCTGATGTTGAACCTGGCATTTAAACATTTATAGTTGTATTTAATAATGTTTCTGCTCTGTTTCCTCAGGCCTCCAGCCGACCTCTCCAGGCTACAGGCTGCAGCTGCTGGAGCGCAGTGAGCTGGCTCAGACACTTCTCCTCTCCATGGCCACTCTCGAAAACCAGCCCACCATCAAACTGCAACTCCTTCACATCCTTCAGATCCTCTCCAGCTGCTCTGGTCAGTCATTTATTTCAATGCAGAGCCAGTGAGGGAGGGAAGGGGAGGAGCAGATGACCTCCTTCATTGGAGAACGTAGCCAGCTCTCAAGAACATAAATCAGACTTTCGGACAATGATGATTTTAAGTGTCCTTAAAATAACTGGGTTATTTACTGGGTTACACACGTCTATGTTTCACTTTACAACCACAGATATGAACTGTTCGTCAATACTCCACGCACGAGGAGCAGAGACGGTATGTCTCCACATGAACGACCACGATCCGTCCGGCCAGGTCCTGTTCCGTTCTTCCGAAATCCTCTGGAACCTGCTGGAGAGGGGCAACAAGGAGGTGGTCACCGCTCAGCTCGGCACCCTGGAGTGTGTCCTGTACGCGTGTCCTCCTCATTTAAGATGCTTTTAAATGTGCACGATGTGCCTGATGGATGTAGAATCTTTTAAATGAGGCAGCATAAGGGAAAATTCCTTGGAGTTTACTTCACAAAAATTTCAAGATTTTAAGTACAATGTTTTTCTAATCTATTAAATGCCTCGAACAATCAACACACCTTTAAAAGACTAGGGAAGAAATACAGAACTACAATGAAATAAACATAACAAATACATCATTCTTTTGTTGTGTGTAATGATTTTACATAATTGAAATGCCTGCAGCTCTGATTTTAGCCAAACCATCATTTTTAATGGAAAAGTTTAATTATTTGTAATTCATCTGATTTCTGTTGGTTGTGTGTTCCTTATGTGGCAGGCCTTTGTGCTGTCATTTATCCTTTGATAGCTGACTTTTGGCTTTATTTGTTCCTCAGCTCTCTGAAAGAAGCATTTTTTCACCTGCTGAACACCGGCTCTGGACATTCAGACCTCCAACTCAGAAACGATCTGCTCGTGATCACAACTCTCATTGCAGAAAGTCCAGGCTCACAGCTTATTGTGAGTACAGGACAGTTTAATGAATAGTAATTTGTTACTTTTTTTCACCCACCGGGTGTTTTTATGAATTTCTTTAATAATTTGAGGTGTTTCTAATTTTCAGGAGAGTTCATTTGCCAAACAGCTTGTGGTTTTCAGCACATTTCCAGAGCGTGAGGGCACTCGATCCTTTAAATGTTACACTTTTTTACAAATGACTTCATTATTCATGAATACAGTAGCATCTTTTATGAAAATAAAACTGCTTATTTTATTTATGTTTTAGTGAAAAGTCACAACCCTTTGATCCGCAACCTGAAGCTCAGCTATAGTAACGAAGACTTGAAAATGAAGAAGTTGCTGTTGAATCTGCTGGTTGTTATGTCGAGGGACTTGGCTGCCCTGCAGGTCAGTCACACGCTCACCCAGTTATTGTTTAAGTTTGGATAACCTGTGTGATGACTCAGTTTTCTTCTCTCAGCTTTATAAAGAAGAACGTGTTGTTCTGGCTCTGCTGGCGCTCATGAAGCCGCCTGTCGCCTCCTCGTCTGAGTGTCAGTCGGGGTCACGACACTGGTCCGCTGCGCAAAAGGAGGAGCTCCAGCTGCAGGCGCTGGCCACCCTCGCCACCATCGGGCCGCTCATGTTGGAGGAGTACATTTCCTGTGAGGGGAGTACCTGTCTGCTACTCCTGCTGGACTGGTGTGTTGGGCCAGGTTAGGAAACACAAGAAAAACAAGACCAAGCAGAATCTGTACTGTATCTGAAAGGTTAAAGGTCAAGGGAATTGCAGTGTCCTATCAGAGTGTATTTGAGCCAAACACAAAGTCACTTATACACTTACTTTTTGTCATGACCATGATTTGCTACGCAACAGACATTTAAACAGCTTTTATCTCTTACACTTTATCATACTCTTCTTTTGTCTCTTAAAGGTTATTTTTTAATGCAACTGATAGTTTAACTAGTTTCACAGCTTACAAAATACCTCATAATCACACCCCCAAATCTAACCAAAAATAGCTCTTAAATAATACACATTTCAACTCCTCTCACATGCTTTTGACTTTTAATGAAGTATGTAATCCATGTAATACACACCTCATTAAATAAAGTCCAATGAAACATTTTCATTTGAATTTTTAATCAGGTTTTCTTTATCTGTATTTAGGAAATGGGTAAAACACTTGTTATATTTTAGATAATATCTATGCAGAAATATTCAAAGGAGCTTGCAAAGAAAATATATGCAGAAATATACAAAATCTTAAAGGGTTCGCAAACTTTTTCACAAACTGAACAATCAGTCAGTAACTATATTCTCTCCTTTATTTCAGATTCTTACTTTGGCCAGGGTCACAGCTTCCACGCCACCGGAGGCAGAGGCGGTAAGAAGGCACAGACGCGGCACTGTATCAGAGTGCTGAGATCGGTGACTTCTCTGGGTGAAGAGTCTGTAAACCAGGACCTCTGTGATCAGGGAATCATCAACCAGCTTCTGGGTGACTGGACTGGACACATGACACATGCTCAATATCAACCTTTACTGTTGATGAATTCAGTAGAGTCAAAGCTGTCGTGTTTCCTCAGGGATTCTCATGCAGATAGACGCGGGTCCTGATGAAGATGATGTCGTCGCTCTGGAGATAAAGTCGGATATTCAGGTGATCCTTTCAACGCTGTGTGAGACCGACATGCACAGAAAGGTAAAGCTCATATTGCTAACTTAATAAAAGCGCTTAGAACTGGCTAGTTGGATATCTGGTGAGTCTGTGTTTGTTTGCTGCCTGTTCTGTTTCATAGGAACTGTTTGGCTCAGAGGGAGTTGAGATGGCGGTTCATTTTCTGAAAAAAGGCTCCGACAAGTTTTACAGCGGCCTCGGACACAACAAGCTCGTGCTCTCCACAGTGGACTGTGTGTGGTCAGTGAACTGCAGCACACTTTAATAGATTAACTGCTGTATTTATTCATACTTGTACAGTCATTTACATTTGCCAGATCCAGGCTAGAGTAATATGAGAAACCAGAAGTGTAACTCTGTTAGCCAGATGTATGATGATGTCTTTGTTAGGCATAATTTAATTGTATAATATAGTTTCTGTATTGGAGCAGATGAAAAACTCACTTCGATTTAATGGCATAACTGCCTTAGCGGACAAATGGGACTTGCTCAGTTTACATAATATGAATGCAGTTCAGCTCAGAGGCATTTAACCTCTTATATCTGGGGCCTTTTGCTGATAAGTATTTTATTTTCAATTTTATTTTCGTTTTTCTGAAGGTTTATGCAGTAAACTAGTCATAATGAACATTAATCAGTACGACTTACAGTGAGCTTGGGAGTAGAGCAGGGCGATATGGCCAAAAATATTTATCACGATATATATTTGAAAATTTGCGATAACGATATAACCAACGATATAATTGATGCGAGACAAAATACAACTCCACAACATTACTAGCGCAAAAAAACAATCTTCCATTTATTTTCACTTAAACAAGAAGCTGGTTTTTATGTACATTAAAGCTTTATAAAAATGTAACAGTGCAAATGCAAATTCCTTGCTGAAAGTTTAACCAAAAGGCATTTCCAGTAGAAATGGGCTGACACATCCTGAGCATAACCATGTATAATATCCACTGAAGTTAAAAAGAGGTGCTTTGCAACATTAAACTGCAGTGTGCAGTACGTATTTTTCGGACCATAAGGTGCACAGGATTATAAGGCACATTAAGCGAAACAAAGCAGTCAGATAAATCAAACTTTATTAAACTCATTCTTCTTGCTTCCTCCACTTCTGTACCATTGATTCATTAATGGTGAATTCTCTGGCAGCTGCTCTATTCCCATGTTGTTGCAGTATATTAATGACTAACCTCGTATTGTGGATGGATTATCTCAGTTGTTCTCCTGACTGAAGTTTGGTCCGTTTACAGCATCCTGCCATGCGATTGCATTTGTCTCTAACTATCAGGAACTTTAACGTTAACTTTTATAAGTGGAAAAGTGTTAGTGTTCGTCCTCCAGCTTCACTGTTTATGTTATGCTAACATAGCTGTGTCGCTAGCGATCACGTAGCACATCATTATATACCAGCTAGCCCAACTTCAGTAACCCTACAAACGTCACTGCTGTTTAGTTTCCTGTCTTCATTTATGTTGGAAGTGATAGCAGAGCTGTACGTTTGATTTTTTTCAGAAATCTCTCAGTCAGAACATGCAATATCATGCTTAGGTAACTAGCGAAACTAGCGAGCTAACTTCCGCTAGCTTCCTGCTAACTTCTAACTCCGTTAAATGTAATAACTTTTGTTTTCATGGATGCCTGGAAGTTAAACTTTATAGTTACACCTGGTAAAGCAGCAATGCTGATCGTTTTATTAAAGATGAAAGAATTTATACAGTTTTTAACTCTAAGTGATGCTGCAGTGTTGTTTGACCTGAAGCATACGGAGTTTAGGACCCAGATTACTCCCAGATTTAAGAGCATCTTAGTCCGACAAATATGACAATAACAACGGCCGCTTGCATGTTCTGCAAAAAAATGTGCTTTGTTGTGTATCTGACGGACAAACACCAAACCAGTTCCACATCACGGAAGTTGCACCATTTTTACAAACCAATTCTGGTTCATCTGTTTCACTCAACAATCGGCCATGTGCGTATGAAAACAAAGGCACTGCGCATGCGCGTTTTACTCCCATTCTATCGCGATATTTCATTTTCCTATCGTTGCCTAACATTATACCGGTATTACCGTGAACGGTATAATATGGCCCAGCCCTACTTGGGAGTGGCTGCAATCACGGCACTGTAAGAAGGTGACAGATGTACTATGGTTGTTCGCCTTCCTTGACTCCTCACTCTAACCAGTGTTGCTCCCTGCCCAGGATGTGCACTTCCTCATAAATGAAAGATTGGCCACTGGCCTGCAGGTTCAATAGACTGCAGAGTCCCACCCCAAGGAAGCATGTCTTCTGTGTGTTTAGCGAGAGGTTGTTTGGTTTCCCTGATGCATGATAAACAGCAGTCCTCCTGGCACTTAATGACGTACACTATATTATTCTGTTTACTCCGAGAGACCTGGGGTCCTTGGAGTGGACCATTTTTTGGCGAAAGTGACAGAGATGCTGTGTTTTTCAAAAAGCCTGTCTCAGCTGTTCACATAAGGCAGGGGTATCCAACTCCAGGCCTTAAGGGCCGGTGTCCTGCAGGTTTTAGATCTCACTCTGGGTTAACACACCTGAATCAAATGATTATTTCATTACCAGGCCTCTGGAGAACTTCAAGACATGTTGAGGAGGTAATTTTGTCATTTAAATCAGCTGTGTTGGATCAAACACATCTAAAACCTGCAGGACACCGGCCCTCGAGGCCTGGAGTTGGACACCCCTGACATGAGGGATCACCAACAGTTTTTATGCAGGCAGTGATTAACCTTCTGGATCCTGGAGGATCCTGGAGGGGGGGGACTGTGCTCTGAGGAGATGGTGCTGTAGCGTTCTAATAATACCCAATTTGTGCTCCAGAGACTGGTGAGAGTTATACCTTAAATACTGGGCTGTAAGCATTGGTTTATGGTACACATGAACTTTCAAAAGTCTCTCTATTACTCACAGTAATTTGTCGTTTTACTGTCCTATTTCATATCCTCCCTGGTGAACTCGATGTGTTTGTCCACAGAACGTGAGTGAATTGTGGTCCATATGAACAGAATCAACTTTCTGGGAAACATTATTTACTACTTTCTACAATATTACCTACATTTAATCATAGTTTTATCCATAGGCTATGGTGTAGTAACAGATATGACCATCAGCATGAAGAGGGTCAGTGAATTTTAACCTAATCTGGAGAAATATTTGATGTCTACCCCATTAGAAATAAAAGTACAGAATCTCGAGATCTGTTATAATGACCTCGAGTTCAGGTCATCATAACACTTGTTATACGGGTCTGATCTTGATTTTTCAGTTCTGTTATGGACCTGCGAGCAGCTCAACAAGCACATTTTTTGTTGCAATTACAAGCCAACTATCAGGGGTCTATTTTTTGTCTCCTACAGCTGAGAAAGTTTCTGTCTGTGCGCCTTTTCTCCCATCAGGTCGTGTGTCGTAGGCTGCTACACCACAGAAGATTACTTTCTGGTTAAAGACGGGGTGTTTCTTCTCCTCAACTTACTCAGTGTGAGTAAAAGTTTCCTGAATTTACTGTCGAGGCTATAAAAGTTTCCTTTTTTCTTCCTGTATTTTGTGATTAAAAATAGGATCTCAGCTGCTCTGTGTTAAAGCTAGTTCATACAAGGCAGCGTTCACAGGTAATATAAACGTCCTTTTCTCCTGCAGACAAGCCCCAGGTGTGTGCACGGTGTCGTCCTCGCCACCCTGTTAGAGTTATGTGACAACCCGAACACGGTGCCGTACATTCTGACGTGGAGGGACGGCAACGGACAGACGGCTCCGAGACTCCTGCTGCAGCTGTGGAGAGAGGAAGAGGAGGAGCTAGGAGTTCCTCGAAATCAACACGGAAGCATCGCAGGTCGGTCTGCGATGCTTCCATGTTGATTCAGATCATCGCACTGAGAACAGATTTCACCTTTTTCTTTCAATTAGATATCAAATCGAAATAAAGAACTTTATGTTTTTTAGATTTCTGCTGCACTAACAGGTAAATGTTTCTACTAAACTGCTGATGCAATTTTTTTTTTTTTTAAAGTATCCTGTTAGTCTGTAATGTTGTTTTGGGGTCTTTTACGGGCGCCTCTGCTTTGTCCTCCACTGTCTGTGTTGGACTTCGACACACACAGCATTATTTCTTTTCCCAACCTGGATTTTATAAACATCTGATTTTTATCTGACATTTTTATGTAACGATAACGTTCTGTACCACTGAGCCAACCAGATGCAGGGAATGGTTAAATATAACTGGAAACAATGTAAATGAAAATACTTTTTTGTATGTTTTTGCATAGCTGATGGATTTTGTTTTTTCATCTCTCCGTCTCAGACAGAAGGTTTTTAAAGTTTTACATTTTGCCAGCAGGTAAAAATCAGATTTTAGGTCCTTTTGGCTCTGTAATCTCATATAGTTCTCTTTGTTATTTCTTTTATCTTGAAGATCCTCAGAGGCCCATCCACAGTCTTTTCCAGCTGGATGAAGCTCAGCTTTCATTTCCTGCTAATGTGCCGAGTGCTGCAGTATTGGAGATGTCAGAGAACCTGCGATCGAAGATTTACTCCGTCTTCTGCAAAATTGGTAACCAAACAAATTATTCAGTTTCATACTAAATGTAAAGTATTTATTAAGAAGATTTTGTAATTAGATTATTTGATTAGCCCAATTTCTTTGTGGCTCCTCCTATAGACCAGTTATACATATTTATTTATTTAGTATTTATTTTTATTAATAAAAAAATACCATTAAAACAAAATCCAGAAGGTTGTAAAACAAAAGGCTATTTTTACATGTTTCTTTTTGTAGTCTTTCAAATCATATTCAGTCTCAATTTGGCTTTTTTAAATGAAATTTATCACTTATTGATTGAAGATATTTTGAAGTTTTGAAATATCAGAGTAATAAAATGATATCATGATGTTCTGTTCAAAACATTCAGTTGTTGGGCACAGCTAATATTGTTATATTAAAAAGCAAACGGGAGTATTTGTGACTTTTTCCTTTTTCAGGGTTTCAGGATCTTCCTGGATTGTTGGGAAAAGATTATGTGACTCTGACCATCATCAGGAGATATCTAGACTTTAAGGTAAAAGTGAAGAGGAAATACTGTTGATGCTTCATATAATAGTTGCTCAGACTTACAATCTGTTCAAAGTTTGTTCAAACCTGAAATTAATATGAAGCTTTAGCTGTGAGTAGAGTAGAGATATTCAAAGTGAAAGTACAAAAGTCCTCGTTCAACAAAATACAGAGAGCGAGAACTCTGAGGGACCAACTTATTTTGTCTTACTGTGGCTGAACCAGCAGCTTAAGTTTTGGATACTCAGGCAGTGAAAGTCTGTCAGGAAAACAATCTATAAATAACCGTTAGTCACAGGGAGTAAAGACTTAAAGGAGTCTGGAGCTCTCTTAAAGGTTTCAGATGCAGAGGACATAAACCGAGATAAACATCAACATGTCTGTCTCTTGTGGTGCTGCAGGTCGGTGAGGTGTGGGATGAGATCAGCCGGGAACTGAGTCTGGAAGGCGGTAGGCCGATCAGCCCCGACCAGGAGGCTCTGAGCACCATCTGCAAGATCGCAGAGGACACGGCGAAGAGGATCGTGGAGGAACAAAACAGCATCCTGGAGCACTATCAGAAGGAGGACATCAGAGAAGAGAAACTCACATACACAGAGGTACGGAGTAAAGGAGTGGAAATAGCTTACATGAAAGTCAGCTTAAAATGTTTTTCTTTAACAAAAAACCCCAAAAAGACAAATTATATTACACAGATTGTTTTTTTTTTTCTTCCTGAGCTACTATACAAATAATCAGATTTATTTTCACATGCATAATCAAACAAATTCACTCTTTTTTTTTCTTTCTTTTTTTGTATGTCTAGTAAAACGTTTTCATTGTATGTTTGACTAGAAGCAGAGATCCTCTGGGACAATTTGTTTTAGTTGGAGGAGATCAGGCTTTTGCTGTGACTGCTCCGAAACTGCCTTTACATATCAGGACCTCTCCAACACTGGATACATTTAAAACTCGTTTAAAGTCCCATTTTTACTCTTTGGCTTTTAATAATGCTTATTAAAAGCCAAAGAGTAAAAATGTCATTATTTTGTCATTATTTTATTATTAATGATAAAATTCTTATTTTATTCTTATTTTTTTCTTATCTTTTATTTTACGTTCCTTTTAAATTTTATCTGATTATTTTATTGTTATTTTCTGGTCAACAGTTGTTGTTTTTAAAAGTGCTATATAAATAAAATTGATTTGATAGTAAAATGAATTCTGACTTTTTTCTGTCTTTATCGCAGATGAAGTCTCGCTGGAAGCAAAAGGAGTTCATGGCGAAGTCATGGGAGGATTATGTTTCCAGAACTTCAAACTATGAAGCCCTGAAGGTTTAAAGATTTTTAACTATAAATTCTATCCTAATAATAATAATAATAACAATAATAATATCTAGATTCTCAGTATAAGTAGTAAGTGTATATTTTTGTTATGCGCTTTGTATACAGGAAGTAAAAGCACAGAGGGAGAAGTACGCCGAATCATCCAGACCTAAACCAAAGCACGAGGACGCTGCTATCCGCCCTGCTGAGGTCTTTACACTTAACCTTTCGTGACTTTTACAGGTCACCCACTTAATTGATTAAAATACTTAAATCTCATATCTTATTTTCACAAAATGGAGCAAAGAAAAAAGTCTGTTTCAGGTATAGCTCATTTTCTGGTTCTGAGAATGAGCATTTTTAATGCATGTAATGAATTTCAGCTTAATTTGGAGTTTGTGGCTTAGAAAGCATCTCTGAAATTAGTTTTAATAGTAGATAAATCCTGACATTCAGGGGCCCAATAACATAAATGAAGAAGATGAATGAAAATATATAAGATGAGATTAGACGTACTTTATGTTACGGTTTGGAGGAGGACTCAAGCGCAGGACTCCAGTTCTGATGCTCACAAGAAGGATTTATTTACAATTCACCAGGTGTATATACAAGAAGGTGCGGGGGGTGCTATATACAGCTGAGTGAGGGAAGAAGGGGTCTCCAGGGAAGTCCAGGGGGAAAGCACGCGTTCTTCAAATCATCCACACACACGATCACAGGCTTACACTCCGACACTGCCACACGGGAATCACACGGGGGAAAATCCAGGAAGCTCTGTAGACAGGGAGACAGGGTTAAGTACGACGCACAAAGGAAAATACTCTTAACTAGACTTGCTGTAGCTTGACTTCACTAATTAATAACTTCAGTAGATCTTAACTCTGCACTAATAATGCACAAAGCACAAAATGATCATGAAGTCAGCTTAAATACGCAGGGGGTAAGAACAAATGGTGGTGAGGAATTGGTGTACCGGTAGTTATTATGCAAACTTTTAATATTTTAAGGTGATAACCAAATATAAATCTGAAGTTTTGGTGAAATGTGATGCCCTTCAGAATATGCTCTGTAAAGAGTTGTTAGATACAAAAGAGTTTCTTTATCTTTAATTCAGTTCTTTTCCTGTTATTTGTGAACAATGATCAAAATTTTAAAAATTGAGGAGCAACTCGCTGTAGTCTTGACGTTCTGTTTCGGTGTGTTTCAGCATTTCATCGGACACGTCGTTGGAGTGGAGAGCACGGACGCTCAGGGTCCGGCAGGAGTGAAGGTGACGCTGGTAAGAACGCCGGTCAGAGCCCCAAGTCAGGACAAAGGAGAACCAACAACACCAAACCCAGACTACTTCAGCACAGCGTCTTCTGCAGACTGACGTTACCGAAGTCACTCTTAATACAAGGCATTCACATTGTCATGTCACAGCATTTATTGTGCTGTATGCTCATAAAATTAAACTGCATTAATGTAAAGACTGCATTAAGGTGTTTTACAGGAATTGTCAAGATACATGAGTAGAGCAGAGGGGTCAGAAAGTTCATTACAACTTAAAGTGAACTTTACTAGTTTAAAGCAGTCCAAAATAACTGAGTCCAATCGGCAAGAAGATACATACGGGGTTTTTTTTAAACGGGGGGAAAAAAGGGCAGTGAAGGAGTGACTCAGTGCAAACAACCCACACTAAAAAAATAATATTATAATACTCAAAAATGCAGACTTTAAGTAAGTTAATTATGCAAGGTTTTTTTTGTAATTTTGTTACAAAGTGAAATGTTAAACATTAAACTTAATGGTTAAATGAAATTTACTTAATTGGTGTGCATTCAGTTTATACCAAGCATGTTTACCTTATTGATTAATAATTTGAATAATTTGCATTTTACTCACAGTTATTGCTTCATATTTATGAGGACAAGTACTATTGTTTTGAGTGCAAGGTGTAATTCTAGACAGAGTGATGATTAGGGATTAGACACAGGTGGAGACTCAAAACTCCAGAGCAAAACAGAAGGAAAATGAAGAGAAAACAACCTAAAGGTATGGAAGTTTGTATCCACCATCTAAAAAACACAATTTGGGGTTGCTAACTTAAAAAGAAAATAGCTTAAAATTGTACCTTTGCTCTGCCTGGCAAAATGTTTTTTTCTTTTTCTGTTGCAGAAACAAGCTTGCATAAAAAAGACACGTACTAAACACAGAGACAAGAAAACTCACACTAAACATGAACCCAACAGCATTAACACAGAGACGAGAACAGATTGGGACAATCTAAACTCAAAATAGGAACCGAAGCAAAATACAGACCAAGATCTAAAAACTAAGGCTAGAACAAGAAAACCAACTTGTCAGGAAGAGAAAACAAGAAAGATAAAAGAAAAATAATTCAAGAAAGCTGCTTATAGTGTTTACATTTCTGGTTCCTGTGGCTCTCGAGGGATGCAGCAGATGCAGACGTGAGGTCACTCCATGTGTACAATCAACACCTTGTAGTCTAGCCCACCACCCCAGCCCTTTATACACACACAGTCTCTGTCCTTTCAGACAATGTTACACTGGCTTACTTTAATTTCCTGAAGACTTATCTGAGCCATAACCAGACTATTATATTTTTATTTATTTACATATTTTTCAAGTCCTCTCAGTGTGACTGTGAGAAGCAGTAACTTGGCTTTCCTTTGGAGCTAACATGACTTATTTCGGTGCACAGAGCATTCATGTACAATCTGTTTTAAATTCAAATTGTACTTTTTTTCCAAATAATTATGGTTTTTGCATCAAAACTAATAAAGTAATTAGATTTATTAACAATAATCTTTAAATCGTTAAAAATAAAATTCTAATGTTTTGGTATGTTTTCATCCTGCATTTATGTAACCACTCCTGCACCACGAACAAAGAGAGCCTGAACAATCAATGTGGCCTCATAGACTCCGCTGCATTATGTAACATCACTTTACCTTTAAACATAATAAGCCCACAGTGTAATTACATCCACTCGAGGTTAACGCTCTCATTAAATGCTGCAGTTTTTTTGGCTGTAAAAATTAAACTTTTTACTGCTGGGTTGTTAAAAAGTATTTTCTCTTTTATGGGTTACATAAGTGACTGCAGTGCATTAACACACATGTTCCTTCAAGCGTGCAACATGCTGCACAGAGCGACCTCTTCTTCTTCTCCTCCTCTCTCCGCTCTCACCCGTTTCACTGGCTGGATGGCCAAATCACCCCTGACAGGCCGGAGCTTTTCATGCGGCGCTGCGAGTGTTTGTGTGGCACACTGTACAAAAGAGCAGGGACACACAGGACCCTCTTCAGCACGTCAGGCTGCCCCCTGTTTGCTCAGACTGCCGAGGGGCTTCACGGGGCCGGAGGTCCGTCTGCCGTCGATGAAGGCACGTCTGGATCCCAACTGGATGCTCATCAACTCCACGAGGACCTCCTAACTTCAAACTGTGAGGCTGATATGTTTTACCTGAAGGCTGATGACGCTGTGGAGACACAACAATAAATGGCTTATAACACATTATAATGAAGCTGTTAAAGTGATAAAGTAAAAGTTTATATAATTACAGCTTTTACTGTCATCAGTTAGCTTCTGCTTAAGGCAAATACGTCCAAAAACATTTTAAAATGTGTTATAAACTGTTTATTAAAGGGTCACACAGTGTAAGCCTTAGAAATACTAAACAAGAAGACTTAAAATAAGGTATTGATATTAATAAAAAATTAATATCCTCAAACATTTCCTTGCTTTAGTGGCTTTGAAACTGAGATGTGACAAAACTTATGTCAGGCTGTGATATCAGTTTGAATTACCTCAATATGACTAAACTAGTTGGGTTAAAGACAGTTTTATGTTGTCTGCAACGTATTAGGTTTGTTACAATGAATAGCTCAAAATAAAATTTAAGTGTTCATTTCTCCACAGAGATTTACTTCTCTTGAGTATGGTTTAAATATGTATCTATTAAAAACATCCTCAAATAAACCAGGCAGTTCAAAGTGAGGCAGAAATCTGTTTTTAAAGTCACTGATTTCCATCAAGAAGATTAAGTTCTCCTTGAGATAAATTGGAGGGTGTCACAGCAGGATAAATGAGATGTGGAAGAAAAATGTGTCTTTTCCCTTTATTTTTCTGTGAAATGCATCTAATTATATCTTTTTGGGCTTTTCCCGTCAAACAGTGAAGGCGTCCAAAGCAACCATAATATATTCAGCCAGTTTGCCAGACACTGAGTGAGCCTAGTCCTAAATTAAAAGAAAATTTCACGGAAGATCACCTCTGAAAATTGTTTTAAATCTAAGTCCATGTCTGGGAAACTGAGCCATACTGTCTGCATAAATCTCATCTAACAATGCTCACTTAATGAAAACAGTAAGAGGGATGGGAGTTTTCCTCTCCTGCAGGAAGCTCCTCTCCCGTCGGAGAAACTGAGGCAGCAGGAATGATGATCAGACTGGGAAGACTGACACCGGGATACTTCCGCCTCCTCCAGGTTTGTGACTCTTAATTCCTGATTACATCCATGTTTCATCATTAAGTGGTTCTTCATCAGTAAACGTGTGTGCACAGAAAAGTCTTCTAGCTGTTGTTATCATAAAGCAAATCTGAGTCTGAATGAATAATTTATGGTTTCTATACATTTTTAATAGCGATACTTTAGACTATGACAAACAGCAGCAGTGGACAGGATGTTCAGAAAGCTCCATCTCTGGAGGGTTTATGTTATATAAGCTGTTCAGACTCCAGCAACAGAAAAATAACTGATGCTGTCGTCCTGCTCAGTTCTCAAAAGTACCAAAAATGGTGGTGAGGTAGGTGAGTAGATTTAATGTTTACCTTCATAAAAAATGAGTGACTTCTTCTTTAGCCTTTACTTTATATCAATTTGATCTTTAATCGCTCACAGATCAAAGACACATCAGTGGTTTTAGGAAAAGTTTTCCCTCCATTGGCCCATCGGGCGATTAAATCACACTTTTTGTGTCTAATTTAATTCCTTCATATACTGTTAATTTAAGCTATATTAAAGTAGTTGAAAAAAACTGCAGTGAAGCAGGTTGTGTCTGGTGGTAAGGAGGTAGGTCTGTCACGCCTAAAGGGTGGAGTTATGCGGACTCCTGGGCGTGTCCAACAGATGCACAGATGACAGGTTATGATGTTTGCTACTGTAGTGAAGTTGGAAAGGGTTTAAAACTTGTTACTTTAACAATGATTAGATTTTATTAATCCACTCTGAAAATAAAAAAATGGAAAACTAACTGAAGACATGCAGAAGAGACAGTGAGGCAAAGGACTGCGGGGTGAGACGGCGCTGTGTATACACAGAAATGCAATCGGGGATGTGAACACAGCAGTGAAAAACAAGAAGTAGGTGCAGACAATCAGCACAATCACAGGGGAGGACGTAAAATGTATTACGAGTCACGGAAGATGACTTATAAAGTAGAACAGGAAGTAAGCAATCATAACCAAATAGTGAAACACAAACGTAAACTTAATATGAGGAAAAAATCTGAGCAAACTAATAAACTCTGATATATACAGTAACTCGAAGAAAGACCTCAAGACTGAAAAGACTAAAGAAATACAGAATGACAATGTAAAGAAACAAACTAAGATCCAGTTAGAGGGTATTTATTAATAATAAACGAGAAATAGTGCTGGTCCACGGGGAGATGGAGTCGGTTATGGAGGGTGCGTGAGGACTGATTCGAGATCACGATTTGGTCATTTGTGTTGGTTATTTTTACATTAGTGAAATGTTACCAGGAAAATAAAGGGATCAGGATTCATTTGTGTTCTTTATGCCCACACATTTTTATTACCGTTATTAGTGCTGTTTTGTCAAAGCAAGCATTTGTGCCCTGACACACGTTGATGAGATGAATCTGTCACTTCCAACTCATCATCATCAGTGGTAAAAGGGTTAATTTTACCCCAAACCATGACCTTTCCTAAACCCAACCAAAGAAGTTATATATGATGTAAGCATCACATTTATCGTCCCGGTTATCAGTCTCATTTAAGGTGTGGAAATTAAAGCACCTTCTGGGGCCTTTCCTTTGTTTTATTGAATTTAACTTTATTGGACAACCTGAACATTTAAAGCTGTCATCAGCCAGATGAATTATTACCCAAGTGGAGCATTCACTGAAAGCTTTAGTGTCTCACTATAGCAGTCCCTAGGTGACTGAAAGGAAAACACTCAGTGAGGAGTAAGAATATTTTAACAGCCTTTCTTCACCTGTGTGTCCACCTCGTCCACAGAGGCAGATGTCGGGTGAGGTCCAGATTCAGCCGCAGAGCAGCCTCATCGATCCTATCGCCATGACGATGGCCGCGGTGGGGATGGGAGTGTCTCTGTACAGCGCCAGGCGGATGTCAGAGAGAGTCCAGCTGAAGCGGCCAAACGCCTGAGAGATCTCACCTGTTCACCGGTTCAGTTTCTGCGGTTCATGCGACATGTGTTTGTGAACGTCAGAGAAAGTCAGCGGAGGAGGAGTGTGTTTATGTGTGTGGGTGTGTCTGTGTGGTGCTAGAAGGAAAATCTAAGTGTCCCCGAAGGAAAATGTGAGTCGTCATCAGCATGTCGCATGTGTGAAGCTGTAGTTTGATAACCCTACGTGTTGTGTGCAGGATGTCTTTAAAAGGAGTGCGTATTAAATCAGAGATTTGTACTTTAATTCAGTTAATCATCAATTAACAAACAGCATTAGAGTTTAGTTTTAATTTAAAAATGTGTATAATACAGATGTAATTCAATTAAATTTTATTTATATAGAACCAAATCACAACAAGTCGCCTCAAGGTGCTTTTTATTGTCAGCTAAAAATCCTACAATAATACAAGGAAAACAGAGAAAAGCCCAACAATGATTAGACCCCCTATGTGCAAGTGCTTTGGTGACAGTGGGAAGGAAAAACTCCTTTTTAACAGGAAGAAACATCCAGCAAAACTAATGTAAGTTGAAAATCTTACAAAGTTATTTTATTCATTAATATTAGTCACAAACACACCCTTCCAGGCATTTCTGATAGTTTTTATATAAATTATTAAGCAGCATCACATCTGAGTATTTCTTCACTAATCACACTAAGCATCTTCGAAGCATCTTCGAACGACTTACTGAAGAAAATGTCTGTAAATGTAAGATGCTAACTCAGAGATATCTACACTTCTTTGTGCGTCTAATAAAAATGTTCACATTTTCTGAGCTCTGTGTGCAGACTAATGTTTTCAAACAGCAGACTGCAGTCCATTCAGGTGCTTCTCGGCTCAAGGACAACAAGCCTTTAAAGCTTAACAGGATCGCACCATTCTGTCCTGTAAAAGCAGACAGGACAGACACATCAGTCAGAATGTTTTCAAAGCGCTCTCTGGTTCTCAGGCTTCATCCATGTGGAAACGGTCTGAGGGGAAACGGATGCTGTCAGGCGACTGCACAGTCTGTATGGGGTGATTAATGTGACTGAAGCTCCAGCAGAGGAAGTGATTTTACTGCAAGGCGTGAATCGTGACATGAGTTTATTTTCAAATCGACTGATTCTTCGGTCTCACATGAGTTTGTCAAATGGTCCGGGATGTTGGGATGAACAGACTCCCTTTTCCGGTTCTCGCTTTGGGTGACGCTTTGAATCGGTTCTTTCCAATCAGGCCTGGGAGTGACTCAGAGCTGTAAAGGATGATACCCAGTAATAAATAGGGGAATTACAATATCACTGCTGATCTAGATGACCGAGCCCTCCTGTGGGTCACTGCATGGGACTTGTTTCTGTATCATATCAGCACATCTGCCTCCAGATGGACACCGAATAACACCCTGTCCTTTTCTGTGTCTCATTCCTGAACATAAAGACATACAAAACCATAAAATTGATGCTTCTAATATAGATCGAGATTATATTGAAAGAGCTTCTAGGAAATTTAGTTAGTGCCTGTTAACTGCATGGTGATCATGTTCATCTTAGAATTGACATTTCAACATCTCTGGTGTTCATAATTTTATTGTTTGACTTTCATTTGTGAGCACAGAGTGTAAATAAAAGTTGGATCTTTAGCCACCGAGGCTGTTTGTTTGTGAGGACAGAGTTGTGAACTGAGGAAGATAAAACACAACTCTTGTGGTGTGAATCACAGAGCAGCTGTGCCCTGTTGTTTCCTTCTGATTGACTCTAATGGGACGACAATTTACAGAATGAACCACATGCTGTACTCAATAAGATAACTGAAGAGCAAACTGAGACCATGATCTCTTTATATTAACTGTGGTCATAAATCTTATGTTTGTTTGTGAGCAGGGCAAACGTCTGAGTCTGCAGACCCGCAGAATCTAAAATAATTAGGATGATATGTGTAGCCTTCACTCAGATTAAAAGATTCCTGTTTATTTACCTGTTCCCTCACTGACTTTACCTCGCTCTTGTCCTCCTTTACTCATCGTTGATTCTCTCATCTTCTTATTTTGAGTTAGTTTAACTTTATTTAGTTTAACTTTATTGATCCTAAAATAAGTGGGAAATGTAATCACTTATATTAATAGTCATAATTAATAATCCAGGTCCTGAAAGGTGTACGTAAGATGTGCATACTAACAATTTCCCTGTGCTACATCTCTCTGAAACTACTCGCCTTGCAGTGCCAGTGCAAGTCTCTGGGTGTTGCCACAGCTTAATTGCCAATTGTTTACACCTGTTGTGGTGTGGAAAAAGGCATGCCTGAGGTCAGCCACCCCACCTGGATTGTTGGGAATGCATGATGATATTTTGCCTCACCTGTGTAAGAACTGCCTAAAACTGATACGTGAGTATGAGCAAATGTCACTGGAGATGGCAGACTACAGGAACTACCCGAGTTTCAGCTTCAGATGCAGACAAACAAACGCAATCGATGTGTTTAAATCTAAAGCAGAACGGATTCAATGATTCAATGCAGATTCTGATGAGGAAGGTTTTCAACAGGTGATTGAATTCACTGAGAAGGCTCATCCAGCACATCATGAAGTCATAGCCTCCAGGGAGAAGTTTGATGTACTTCAACATACTATAAACCAGGACCTCGGCTGCAGGCAGAGCAATGTATGCCAGACTCGCACTGAGGATGTGGATGAGTGGATGAAGAGTTTGTCTAATAACCAACTAAAACAGAGAAGAATAATTCTTGTGAAAGGTAGGTGTACAGTTTTATTAAACCCGACTGATGAGAAAATTATTCTGAAATAAGCCCTGAAAATAAGGTCCAGGTGGTGGCTGCAGGAAAAGGGTGGCACGATCTGAAGCAGATGGAGCAGGACGCTGCTACTGACTGGACCTCATGCAACAGATTATACCCAGGGAAGCTACAGCTATGGCTTACCACAAATCCACAAACTAGGGGTGACTTTAAATACCTTCTCCAGGAACAAAAGGCAGTACACAGCTGTTTCACACCTTAAGGTTCAAACTCCCTTGCTACCTACCAGAGTCCTCAAAGAGACAAAAGACTCTTCCTGTGGAGTTGCCTGCTTCCCCCAACTTCCTTACTAGACCCCCACCATTTGTCTTACTGTATGAGTGTGAGACATGTTAAAATCCAGTGGCACCAAGGTATCATACAATAAAATAATGTGATTAATACATAAGTAAAAGAAATTCCTATACATGCCCCTTCCTGATTTCTTATGTTTTAACATGTTTGTTACA
The DNA here is from genome assembly GCF_963969265.1 of Rhamphochromis sp. 'chilingali'. Taxonomy (NCBI): domain Eukaryota; kingdom Metazoa; phylum Chordata; class Actinopteri; order Cichliformes; family Cichlidae; genus Rhamphochromis; species Rhamphochromis sp. 'chilingali'. Next base: position 28,961,568 of record NC_137944.1, read on the forward strand.
CTTACATGTTTACAATTTCAAACGTTAACACAGATGTTCAGAGTAAATACAGATTGTAGTTTTTTAAATGATGATTTCATTTAGTTTGGGGAAACAGCTCTCCAACTTTACCTCATGTAGAAAAAGTCATTTCCTTCTAAACCTAATAAGTGGTTTTGTCATCTAGCAAGAACTGCAATCAAGCATTTGCAATAACTAATAAAAAAAGCACTTGGGACAATTGTGTTGGTGACAGCTTTTGTTATAATATCAATATTTATATGAATATGGGATACTGTTACATGTTTGCACAGACTTTTGTGAAATATGGAGACACTCCTGGCATTATATGAGCAAAGTGAGACTCATTTTTTAGGGTTGGTGGAGATGAGTGTGAAGATCCAAACAATCCCTGTCAGTGATGGAAAAGCTTTGATGAAAATATTTGGTAAAAAGTTCACCAGCATGAAGGAAATGAAGTTTCACACTTTCCTTAGGAGGAGCCCAGCACGCCTGCTTAAAGAAAAGGAAGTGTGCCGATGTGGATGCTTGCAGCGACTGCTGTATAGAGGCCATCCTGCTACACATGAAACACATCAGAGTCACAATTGTTATTTTAGTCACGTGTTTGTTTATTATCCTTATTGTTTTATCTGGGACTGTTTGCAGACATCTCAGAGAGAGGAGACACCAGTATCTGAACAGAGACTCAAACCAGCAACCTGCAGCTCCCTGCTTGGCTGCTCCAGTTTTCTCCTCACTCATGTTGCCCACCAGTGATTTCTAGCTGCCCACCCACACAGCAGAAACTTTATTAATCCTTAAGGAAATTATGTGGGTTACAGTTGCGCCAGAGGGAGTGTTTGCCCATGGCGCCAAACAGGCTAGGACCACCACTGCTTGGCACTGTCTTCAATCTCCATATTTCATATCCAAAGACCAGCAATGCATGAAGAGAGGTTTGATCCTGGAGCAGCACCTGGCCAGTGGTTCAGGTATGTGGATGACACCTGGGAGAAAATGTTTACCTGGTCCAGATGAACAGAATAAACTTTCTAGCACATTAAGTCTTTTGCTTCCTTTTCAGAGTGGACAGCCTGTTAATTTGAACTGCATTCATTTAAAGTTGAACCTAAACATGGAAAGGGAGTGTTCATATTTGAATGTGGATTAATTCTTTAGCCTTCTGATCAAGTGCCCAAAACAAATCCTTTTCTCTGGAACCCGTACTTAATAAATCCATTTGTCTTCATCTCTCTGCAGCTAACAGCTCTGAGACTGATTAACAGCAAACAGCCTGCAGGCAGCTGCTTCCATCCGCCAGAAGAGGAAAGCTGGCACAGTGGGAACAGGCCGTGTTTGAAAATAAATGGTGTGTCTAATGAGTTTGGATGTTGGTTTTTACTCATTCTTCTGTGCTGGTGACAGATGGAGACACAGATGTGTGAGCCAGTTTAATTCTGATTTAATTTATGTTTAAATTAATAAACCTAAGAAGGTGTTTGAGCTCATTTGATTTCACAATCGCAGATCTCTGGATCCCCAGGAACGGTTTGAGCAAATAAAACCGCAAATGAGTCACGACTAAAGAGCAGATTGACTTCTTATTCTGGCTGCTGACTGATGCAGACGCATCCTCTGTGGTAACAGGAAGCTGTGATTTATCACACTGCTTTCTCCCTCAGTTTAAGCTGGCATTATGTGATACTGAGCCAGTGCTGTTTAAATCACATGAGAAGTGGGTACATAATCTCAGTGCAACACTGCGTAACTATCACATGTTAAAAATGTGAAATTATAATACAGAACTGTGCAAATGTTTTGAGCTGCCCCCTCGCCATTTTAATTTTTGTTGTACAAACTGTTTTCCCTTGTATACAGTGTTTACAGCCATTTCTTTGTTTTTCCTAGCAAGGTGCAAAGAAATGAGAGGTATGCCAAAACTTGTAGGCAGTACTGTGTTCCTCTGCTGATGGTAGAATACAAGTTTTAGCAACAAGGAACCACGTGGGATTCATTTTGATCCTATGCCTATGCAATGTTTAGTTTACAGGTTGTTAAATTTCTTCAAAGAATATAAATGAACACTGCTGACACACAAACTGAATCTCAAAAGGAACAAAGCCTTTACTTTCGTTTTGCAAGTAGGGAACAGCTAAAAGACCCTCTGATGGGCTGCTTCTGAGCCCTGTACTGCATGTGTAACACCCCTAATTTACCTATTATTAAAATTATATACCTTATTTAATTTGGAACCTAATCTAAGAAGTAAAACTACAGAACAAAAAGTCAGAAGTGCAATGTAATATTGTACTCTTCCTGGTGGCCGGTTTTGGTCTTCCACTCCAGCAGGTGGCACTTCGCTTCGAGCAGCCCGTGAAGGAAGAGAGGAGCGGGTGTGATCAAGATAGAAATCCATGTGATGAATTTAACTTCTTAGAGTTGCACTAAAAGGGGAGGAAAGAAAATCGAGATCAACTAAAGACTCAGGTGGGTTTAAACCACCTGTAAAACCTCCAGCTGATGGCAAGAAGACAGCGTTATGCGTGATTTTAACATGCCTGGAGAGTTTGTGCGTAAACGTGCGCGCTTCTCCGTGCCTCCCCAAGCTCTCTTCCCATCCTATCCTCACCCTCATCTTCCTCGGATCTGAGCAGCAGCAACAGCAGCCGCGGCGGTCCATCCTTCAGACCAGCTGAAAATGGATCCAATCCGGAGGAGCTCCACTCTGCGACTGACGGGGTTATTGTGCCTTTTATTTCTCGTTTTCTTCTCTCGTGGCTTCGCGAGTCATGATGTTGTTTCAGAAAAATCATCCGGAACGATACAAGAGGATTCCCGTAGCCAAGCAAACTCCACGGCTCATAAAAAGACTTTCCCCGTCCTCTCCTTCAACTATGAACATGTTAGGACGCCCTTTGAGATCTCTCTGTGGATCCTCCTGGCCCTGTTCATGAAACTTGGTGAGTGTCGCGCTAATGAAGCAACGCAACATGAATAAATACGTCCTTCTAAGCTGACTTCTCAGGCAGCTTTCAGAAATTATTTAAAGTCCAAGTTTATTTTGTTGTTTACTTATGCAAGTTCTATTGAAGATGCGATTATAAAGGTGCAGAATGCTCCGATACAAACAAGCTGACCGATTTCCAAAGCAAGAAGCCTCAGAGCTGCAGGTCTGCACCAATGAAGACGAGCATCACCTTTTATGGTTCCACTGTCTTCACATTCTTTAAAGTTTCAGTCATCTATTTACATTCTTTTTATCTGTTTATTTTCTTTATCTTTGTGTTGAAAGCGATTCAAGAAGTTTGTCCTTGATGATGTTGTGTGTCCTTTTCCTGACCCGAGTGCTGTAAATGTCCTGTAGTGGTGGGAGGGGTACTCAACAGATGAGTTGTGCTGGAGAGCCTTCCTGTCCTGAGTGGTGTCGTTTCCATACCACACTGCGATGGAGTTTGTCAGGATACTCTCCACTGTGCATATGTAAAACTTGCTGAGAAGTTTGGAGGTTAATCCAAATTTTCTCAGCCTCCTTAGGAAAAAGAGTCGTTGTTGAGCCTTCTTCATCATCTGCCATGTGTTATGGGTCCAGGTGAGATCCTCACTAATGTGGGTGCTGATGAATTTGATGGTCTTCACCCTCTCCACCTGAATCCCGTTGATGTATAGTGGGGCGTGCTGGTCTCTCCTCATCCTCAGGTCAATAGTAGGTCATATCTGGCCTTTTTGTAGCCCTCTGCGTCACCAGAGGTAAATGCAATGGAGCGTGCATGTAGCATGGAACGTACCTCACAGTTCAACCATGGCTTCTGATTTGGATATGTTTTATAGCACTTGGTGGGGACAATATTGTCAATGCATGTGCTGATGTAGCTGGTGACCACTGATGCTTATTCCTCTAAATCCACAGAACTGTCCTCTCTCATTGGAGCAGTCTTAAACACACCCCAGTTTGTAGCACCAAAGCAGTCCTGAAGCGCCGAATTAGTCTCTTCACTCCAAACTTTAGTAATTTTACTTACTCACGGGGCTCGTTTGAGGAGCTGCCTGTATGCTGGATAGAGAAACACAGAAATGTGGTCGGACTGTCCAAAATGTGGGCGAGGCACTGCCTTGTATGCGCCGCTTACATTGCTGTAGACGTGGTCCAGGATGTTGTTATTCCTTGTCGGAAAGCTCACGTATTGATGGAAAACACAGAAAACACGCAGTAAGCTCGTGTTAATCCATCATAAACAACTGCAAAGCGAAAAACTGTTTCAGTATAAATGACAGCTGCTTTCGTTAAAGAGGACATTCTACTCATCATCTTCTATATAATTTTATTATTGGACTCTATTAGAGTAGCTTTGCATGATTCACGGGTCAAAACAAGCCGTGTCTCCCTTCATGCTCAGTTTAAACCAGCTTCTTCTGATTTCTCTCTCTCTGAGGAAGGGTTTGGACACCAGGTGGGTTTGGCTGACCTCATCACTTGAACCTTAATATGAGCATCCACCACAGGGTCAGTGTATATATATGATGGAATAATGCAGAAAAACACAAGTCAGCTTTACTGTCTGGTAGTTGCACCAAATAAAGCTTAAAAATGCTTTGCATTTAACATTATTTTATTTAATCACTGAATCTTTTAATTATTTTTAATATTTAAATGCTAATTCTTTGCAAGTTAAACATAATAAAATGTTTGTTATTGTCTTTGTAACAGTGAAAATCTAAAAACTGTTGAGTTTGCTGTTACAGAAGCTTAAAAAAACTTAAAAATGCTCATATGTGAAGCTACTAACAAAGAATTTCCTCCCACCAAGAAAAGACTTAAATGACTCATTGCTTATCTAAACTGTTAGCAGCTGTGTATTTGTCTTTGGAGTTTTTGTTGTTTGTAGCCGGCACTTTGTAGCAAGCAGAGATTTCAGGAACCTGACAGTTGTTACTTTTGAAATTCATCGCCAGAAATAACAAAACAATCAAATGAGCTAAAAGAAGCTTTGACATTCAGTCTCCCCGACATGTGACCGCGGTCCAGGCTGCTGTAAAGAACGTTTATGCAGTCACTGGTTTTGCTTGAAGCCTCCCTCGCCCCCACATCCCCTCCCTGACTCTGCACACTGAGATCTTTGTTATCAAGCAGTGCATTAGGACAGGAAGACGGACAGGCCCTCGGTCACAACAGCTGGACAAACAGATAAGACGCTAAAGAACCTCGCTGTCCCCGCTCAGCCAATGGAAACCCACAGGAGAGACTGAGAAAGCCAATCAGAGTCGCCGCAAAACACCACATGTTTTAGACATTTAACACGGTGGATAATATAGCACCAAAAGAGTCAGAATGGATCTTTTTCTGTGTTGAAAATGTCCTAAGAAAGAGCTACAGTAGTTGTAGGGAGGCCTGCAGCTTCACCGAGCAGAAGAACAATTTGTACACTTACTGCTTGTGTTCAGCTTTGTTTTTTTGAAATTTTAAAGTAGAAAACTTACAGGTTTTATAAATCAAAAGCAGACACAAACAGAAACTGATACACATTTTATGGTATTAAATGGATTTATTTATTTATTTATGCTTTAAAAAGCCAACAAAATATACTAAAATGGTAACAACAGAGTCACTGGGTTGCCAGATTGTGAGAAAATCATCCACCGGGATTATTATTTTGTCTTGTTTTCTTCTTAGTTATCTGCGTCTGGACCATTAGCTGCAACAGCGCAACATCTGTCTTTAATAAATGTCTAAAATATCCCCATAATAATAATAATAATAATAATAATAATAATAATAATAATAATATTAAATAACTTAATTCTCCAATAAAATTCAACATAGTCTCCCGCATTAAAATTTGCAGCAATTTAGAGCTAAACTGACATGAATGATATAATTAGTAAAATAGGGAGTCCAAAGTAGGAGGGGTCCAGCTGTGTCAAACCTGAAGGCTATTTGAAGAGTTTGAGTACTACAAATCTCCACAGAGATCCCTTTCATAGGTCTGAATCCAGCGTTTGCTTTGGAAACAGGAAATAGATGTTCTGTCCAGCTTTGTCCTAAAATAACTGAAGCACTCTGTGTATAATTGTGTGCAGTGGGAATATCCTTTACTATCATGTTCTCACAGAGACATTTCTAAGCTCGACTGACTCTGAACTCTGACATCATGACGGCATTTTTAACCAGAGATCTGCCGCTCACTGGATATCTTCTCTTTTTCTGTCCGTTCTCTGTAAACCCTGGAGATCACAGCGTCACGTAAACCTCCTTTCCTCCCCTTTCCAGTGCTTCAGTGTATTTAGCCATCTCCACATGCATAAATACATTGAGTTGCTACCATGTGATTGGCTGAATGAATCAGTGGGCTGATTGTATTATTGAGAAGCTGAATCTAATAAACTGGCCAGTGAGTGCAGGTCCCATTTAATCCTAATGATACTTTCTTCCATGATCCTTCAGGGAGAAAGTCAAATTTTTAATTCAGATTGGTAATCGGTTCAGTTTGATCTCTCATGCTCTCCAAGGTGCTTTCTATCCAAGTTTCTTCTAAGCCAGCATTTATGAGCCATATATAATGTTTTGATAAATGGTTTATTCATATATTTGTCAACCATTATGAAACCCTATAAGTGGAGGCCGGTGCATGAAACTATAAATTTGTTCTTCGGGAAACTGTGCTTTCAAATGTGTTCACCTGACATGTTTAAAAGGTGCAACACTTGGAGACAAGTGCATGTCTGCTCTAAAGTTTTTAGCTAAAATGTGATTTACATGTTTTCATGCACAAAAAAATCTAAAAATTAAAAGGAGGGGGGTGAGTGCGTGTCTGTTTCAGTGTACATGAGATTTGCGTGTGTGTGTGTGTATCCTGTGTTCAACTTGAGAGAGAGAGTGTTCTTTCGCCCGGTTAATCAAAAGTCAACAGTCTTCCAGCTGATGCACGTGACCTTGAAGGATGGGAGCAGATAGTCAAAGCACAGTCCTCCTATCAAGGAGAATTCTCTGGCCAGTCTTGGCTTTGGGTAGCCGCATGAAGGAGATGGTTGTTTGGGTTCAAACGAACAACTGCATTACAATTTCGCAGTTGGTCTAAATGTCCGTCACTGGTCATCAGGTCTCTCAGTTCCCATTCTTATCAATATTGCATTCAATAAACAGTCTGAGTACTCACGGCTTGCCCGTCGTCAATCATGTCGGCCAGCCTTGTGGGGTTTTGAACAGCTGTAACCACTTTCTTTGTTCTTCGATAAGCCAGGTCCAAGCCAGGTCCAGTCAGCCAGAACTCTGTTATCATTGTTCCGAATAGGCAAATCTCGTTCAATGCCCTCCATCAACAGTTGCGAATGACCATCGAGTATCCGGCAGCAAACGTCTCTGCAGGACAATCGGGCTCTACTGAGCCCAGGCTTCTCATTTAGAATAGGGTGTCATGTTTTTTAGGGACCAGTTGATCAAATCCATAATTCTTTAGGTTTTAGAGAACAAGACTGAGAGACTTTCTGATGGTGAGAGTTAGATGATAGTTATCCACAGTGGATTTTAAATCAAACAATAAATGAAAAATTTCAACTTTAATTCAAGGTGTTTAACATACTCAGTCCTCTATTTCAAAGGCTCAGAATTTGCCTTGTGCCATGTGCCAAATTACACATGTGTACAAAAATGTTGGTACCCTTTGGTCAATGAAAGGAAAAACTCACAATGGTCACACAAATAACTTTAATCTGACAAAAGTAAAATTAAATAAAAATTCTATGAATGTTAACCGGTGAAAGTCAGACATTGCTTTTCAACCATGCTTTAACGGAATTATTTTAAAAAAAATAAACTCATGGCACAGGCCTAGACTAAAATGATGGTACCCCAAGAAAAGACTGAAAATAATGTGACCAAAGGGACATGTTAATCCAAGGTGTATTCACTATTTGGCTATTGTACATGGTAATAGCCCCATGCAGTCCACTTTGGCTCAAACAACTGTCCTGTGGACAGATGAGACAAAAACTGAACTTTTTGCCAAGGCACATCAGCTCTGTGTTCACAGACGGAAAAATGAAGCTTATCAAGAAAGGAACGCTGTCCCTGCTGTAAAACATGGAGGAGGCTCGGTCATGTTCTGGGGCTGCTTTGCTGCATCTGGCACAGGGTGTCTTAATTCTGTGCAGGGTACAATGAAATCTCAAGACTATCAAGCGATTATAGAGAGAAATGTGCTGGCCAGTGTCAGAAAGCAGGTCATGGGTCTTACGACAGGACAATGAGCCAAAACACACAGCTAACAACACCCAAGAATGGCTAAGAGGAAAACATTGGACTATTTTAAAGTGGCGTTCTATGAGCCCTGACCTCAATCCTATTGAGCATCTTTGGAAGGAAGCATGCAGTCTGGAAAAGGCGCCCTTCAAACCGGAAACAACTGGAGCAGTTTGCTCATGAGGAGTGGGCCATAAATCCTGCAGAAGTCTCATTAACAGGAATCGTTTGATTGCAGTGATTGCCTCAAAAGGTTGTGCAACAAAATATTAAGTTGTGGGTCCATCATTTTTGTCCAGGCCTGTTTCATGCATTTTTTTTTTTAAAATAATTCAGTTGAAGCATGGTTGAAAAGCAATGTCTGACTTTCACTGGTTAGCATTCATAGAATTTTTTGTTTATTGTTACTTTTGTCAGATTAAAGTTATTTCTGTGACCATTGTGTACCAACAGTTTTGTCCACGTGTGTAAGTAGATCAAAGTTCTGGAGTTGATCCCAAGTGTTAAATTTAAATTTGGATCTCTTAATGTGAGGATCTCTTAATGTGAGGTCCAGACAGATGTCAATGCAAGTGAAGAAAATAAAACCTATCAGAGAGATAGCAAACATCTTAGAAAAGGACATGTCAACATTGTGGTACATTGTTAAAATTAATGAATGCACTGACCAACTCAGGAAGTTGCTTTTGAGATGGCTTAAATACAAAACTGAAGACAGAAACAAGCCTTGATTGATTGATTGATAATACTTTATTTATCCCAAGGGAAAGCATCAACTGAAAGTGATGTCCATGGGCTCTAGACTTCATGCAGGCATTGACTGCTAATTATTTTCAGTATTAAGAACATTCGACATATTGAAAAGTAATTTATTAGTGTCAAAAATCATATTTTAACAACAAAACACAGAAGAGTGGACAACTCCACATTTCAAACGTTCAGTTCGAGGAGTTTTTGGCATTTTTTCTTAATGATTGTATTAAATTTGATTATGGTGTGTCTGCAGGATTTCACATCATCCCCACTGTGTCTCACATTGTGCCGGAGAGTTGTCTGCTAATCTTTGTTGGCCTGCTGGTTGGTGGCATCATCAAAGCGACTGGAGAACAACCCCCCATCCTTGACTCCAATCTGTTCTTCCTGTACCTGCTGCCTCCTATCATCCTGGATGCGGGCTACTTCCTGCCCATGCGCCCCTTCACCGAGAACATTGGCACCATCCTGATGTTTGCAATGGTGGGGACACTGTGGAACGTCTTTTTCATCGGTGGGATGATGTACGCTGTCTGTCAGATTGATGCGGCCAAGCTGGCTCACGTGGACCTGCTGTCCTGCCTGCTGTTTGGCTCCATCATCTCGGCCGTGGACCCCGTGTCCGTCCTGGCCGTGTTCGAGGAGATCCACATTAATGAGCTGCTGCACATCCTCGTGTTCGGGGAGTCGCTCCTCAATGATGCCGTCACTGTGGTGAGCAACGTTCGCATTCTCAAATAGTAAATATATTATAATTAAACTCATTCTTTTTAATGTGAATTAATTACTTTTCTATAAAATGTTAAAATATAGTAAAAAACAAATAAACTTTGAGGTGTTGTTATATCCAGTTAACACTAAAAATAGATACAGAAAAGTAGTGAAAGAAAAATAAAGACTAAGCAGGAAATCTCTCAATTTAGGAGGAAAGGAATTTTTTTCTCATGTATAAATTTTCACTTGAGAAAGTTTCTGAACTATAAATTTTCTGCTGATCAGGTAATCAACCCATTAAATAATGAAATTATCAAGATAAAATCAATTTTTTAGGTCCGTGAAACAATCATGAACAAAAGCAAAAGCAAACACAAACACCGCTGTTTCTGCTCCAGGTCCTGTATCACCTGTTTAAGGAATTTGCTCACGAGCAGGCGATTACCGTGACCGGCGCCGTCCTCGGTGTCATCTCTTTCTTCGTGGTTTCCCTGGGAGGTGTCATGGTGGGCGTCATCTACGGCATCGTGGGAGCTTTTACGTCCCGCTTCACCTCATACTCGCGCGTCATCGAGCCGCTGTTCGTCTTCCTCTACAGCTACATGGCTTACCTCTCAGCGGAGATCTTTCACCTGTCAGGGATCATGTCGTAAGTAGACGAGCGCTCGGTCTCTGAGCTTTATGATAAAAAGGTTTGAAGTCTCAAACTCACAAACACTCTGTATCAGATATAATACACTAGTGTTAATATTTCCTAATGAGAAAGTGAAAACATTTTTGCAAATTTATTAAAAATGTAACTAAATTAAATGTATCTTAATTAAAATCTCTCTCCTTTGTCATATTGTAAACTTGATAAAACATTAATTATCAAACTAATTTTTTATATTTATTTAACAAATATCAGTTAGCAGTTAGGTAAAAATGTCATTTTTATTCATTACAAAACATACCAGCCATTAACAGCATAGTCACATATTTGCACTAATAACTGTGAATTTACCCACAAACCAGGGGCTGCTGGGAAGTGGTGTTAACCTTAGACTGTGTATAAAGAAGGATAATATAACAGTTCCCCTGGATTTAAGTCGAATTATTTCATCTGTGGGTTACAGCCCTGTTGTTCTGCTGCTGCAGAAATCAAATTTGCCCACTGGTGGCACCGTGGGTGGATATTTGATACTGTCGCCTAAACTGTTCTTGACACTAAGCCAACAGAACCACCCAGCTATCTGTTTTCTTGACTACATGTGCAGCTTAAAGACGGTGGCCCTTTTACTCCTCTACGTCTGGTGGCTTTGATGCGAAAGGAAAAGAAGACGCTTTATCCTTCTTTATATACAGTTTGTGTCGATAAAACCACGACAGACTCTAGGTTTTTGTCTTGGTTACAGCTGAAATCATACATTAAATAATCCAATAACCCTAACTTTAGAGAAACTTCTATCAAACCTCATTACGTTGACTGCTTCTCCTCCTTCTTTTCCTTGCCAAACAGTTTGATTGCTTGTGGCGTGATTATGCGGCCATATGTTGAGGCCAACATCTCCCACAAGTCTTACACCACCGTCAAATACTTCCTGAAGATGTGGAGCAGTGTGAGCGACACACTCATCTTCATTTTCCTCGGGGTTTCCACAGTGGCTGGTCCTCACACCTGGAACTGGATCTTTGTCATCTTCACGGTGATCTTCTGTCTGGTCTCTAGAGTGCTGGGTCAGTACAATAAAACACAATAAACCAGGAAGTTCTCTGTTTCTTGCCTATTAGCAACACAATAAACATTGTATAGTAATATATGCTAATCTGAGAGTGCAGCGAAAGCGGAGCTAGGAGCAGCTTGTCTAGCACGCTGGACACAACCCAAAGGCTCCCATGTAATTGAAATGCAGTACAGATTACAGCGTGATCAAAACCAAGCAAGGTCAGTTCTGCTTCATGACAGAGCGCTGTTAGAGATGCAGGGAAAGAGGTCAAGCACTGCCTGCCTTGCTTACCCTGACCTGGTTTAATCAGGTCTACAGTCATGAGCAAAGGGTTTTGGCAGTGGTCCTAATGTTTATTTTTTATTTAAATTATATGTTTTTTATGATATAGTGGAGAACAATCACAAGCATTTCATAAGTTCCAAACTTTTTTATAGGCAAGTAAAGTTTAGTTTTGGCAGTGCTTCCACAGCCTTTGGCCATGACTGTAAAACTTCACCCTTTCATTCAAGTAGGGTCCCTTCTGGCTCGAAAGAAATAACATGAAGAGACCAAAACACTAACTTTGAGGCTTTAACACTCAAATCAGTGGGTGGTGGCTTTGATCGCTACTGTTTTTTAGCCATTGGCATTGCTGCCTGAGCAAAACAGAATCTTGCTCCTCTACTTGGGGACTCATGGGGAAAATCCAGTGGTGAAATTCAATAACCAGTTAAGTGTAGAGACCCAATAAAGGGAAACTGATGATCATATTGATAATGAATTAATCAATTCTTTTTTTTCTGTGTTTCAGGAGTCATCGGGCTTACAGCCTTCATCAATAAATTCCGTATTGTGAAGCTGACCAAAAAGGACCAGTTCATTATTGCCTACGGTGGCCTGCGAGGTGCCATAGCCTTCTCACTGGGGTTCCTGCTGAACAATAATGAAATCAAGAACTTGTTCCTCACTGCCATCATCACTGTCATCTTCTTCACTGTCTTCGTGCAGGTGGGAATAACACGAGTACTTGGGATTTAGGTGTATGACAAAAACAACATGGCAAAGGAAAAAGGCTTGCATGTGAGGCTGGACATAAAGAAAAGAGACGTGTATCAGTTGTCTCTTTTATGTTTAATGTTTTTCCCGCACACATTTTTTCCTCTTGACTGGCCTCTAGTTGTAAGTTGCTGTGGCTTCCACCCGTCTGTGTCAACATCAGTAATTATAGTAATCAGTATTTCTATTGGGTATTGTTATGTGAGTGTGTTTATATGTCTAAAATAAATGTGCAGTATGTTTTGTTAAAACTTAATTTCTCTTTTTTTCTTCAGGGGATGACGATCAGGCCCCTGGTGGAGCTCCTAGCTGTGAAGAAAAAGAAAGAGAGCAAAGAATCAATTAATGAGGAGATCCACACACAGGTGACAATTTCATTCACTTCATGTATAAGAAAACACATCAGTCCTTGTTAATATATGAGAGGGATGGGGCTACAGATCAAACAGTGTATAAGATGTATAAATAACACCCTCTGTAAACTAATTTTGCCATCAGTTCCTGGATCATCTCCTCACAGGAATTGAAGACATCTGTGGTCATTATGGGCATCATCACTGGAAGGACAAGTATGTATTTTCTTTCTTAATGTATCCTCTCTATCACCTCCATCTTTGTAGTTCAGAAGAAGCCCTCAAGTTGTTATGCAGCCATGTGAAAAAGAAAATTTTCACTGGTCTTTGTGCAGTCCTGTAAAAAACATGAAGATGACTCAGTAGATTGTAGATCAACAAGTAACTCTAACTGCCAAAACCTCTGCTTTGATAGAAGTGCTTAAACTTCAAGCACATCTGATTAACAGCACCTGGTTGCTACTTATCCTCTTAAGTCCTGGAAGCAGTAAGGGTGCACTCAGTTTTTCACAGGACTGCAAAGTCAGATTACTGTATCCCCCTTTTATAAAACAGAAAAAATAACTTTTTCTTCTGTATACAGGCTGAATCGCTTCAATAAGACCTATGTGAAGAGATGGCTGATCGCAGGAGAACGCTCCACCGAGCCTCAGCTCATCTCCTTCTACAATAAGATGGAGCTGAAACAGGCGATGATGATGGTGGAGAGCGGGAGCGCCGCCAAGCTGCCCACGATTGTGTCGACCGTCTCCATCCGGTAAATGTCAGAAGCAAGTCCTGCAAGAACTGCTTTCTGTGCATGAGATATTCCCCAAAAACAGTATTGAAGTGAATTACTGAGTAACCCGGACATACCTGTATTTTTTGGGTGAACTAACCCTTAATCCAAATTGATTTTGTGGAGGATGGAGGTCTTTTTGTTCCCCAGCATAAAGCTAAGGTTAAAAACACATCTCAGGAAGTTTTTTTATTATAAGTAAAGCCAGATGCCACCAAAAACACTGATGCTGCTGATCCTCTACATAACAAGTTATCAATTCTCCCCCTCAGCGGATACACTTTGTGCTTGTTTTCTGTGTTAGGCACATTAAAATCTAACTGAATGGCTTTAAAAAGTATAAGCTGTGAGTAATATCACACTAATGCAGGTTCTGGACTTTAAATTTGTTCACTGTTTCCAAACAGAAACGTTCAGGCCAAAGGGTCGCCCAAACCGAGCCGAGCCATCTCAAAGAGTCGTGAGGAGGAGATCAGAAGAGTCCTGCGAGCCAACCTGCAGAATACCCGACAAAGGGTGAGGAAGACATCGACGGCTTGTTCAAAATGGATTGGACTAATCTGAATGTTTGCATGCATGTTCATGAGTTGCAAACAAGGTCCATCCTTTTTAAAATAAATGTGCATTTAATACTTTCTTCCTCCTCTGCAGCTTCGCTCGTACAGCAGATATGAGCTGCTAAACGACGCGCTCGAGGACGATATAAGCGAGGCTCGCTTCAGGAAGCAGAAGGAGATGGAGAGAAGGGTGAGTTTAAACAACTCTAAACTCTAAAGCTGTCGACTTAAACAAATTAGAAACATTAGAACATTTCAGATCTGTCCAACTTTTTGTGCATCTAGTTTGAAGCTTTATTTTTTTGTTCCCTGACTACCACGTTTTTAATGTCAAAGAGTTAAAATCAGAGAACTCGCAGAGTTAAAAGGGTAATTTGGGCTAATAAAAAATGCAGATTCACAGAAATGTGTAAAGATTTTTGGCACTAAAAGTAAAATGAGGATACTTTCAGATACATTTATTTTTTATCAGATAGAGTACCAGATACAAGCTTTCCTTTAAAGATACTCGAAGGATGTCTTGATGCATTCTAAGTAATACAGATAATGAAATCTCAGGAAGCTGATTCTGTTCATCTGGACGCAGAGTTTTAGGAAGGAGAAATGTTTCAGACTGAAGTCCCTGATATGAGTGACAAATATGTCTTCCTCCTAGAACTCTGCATCCAGATGAACAGAATCAAGTACAAGATACAAGTTGTTACAAAGAAACAACATTAAATATGAAGGAGAAGTGTAAAAACTCCTCAGCAGGCAGAGCTGAAGGCAGAGAGGAGACACAGAGACAGCCAGTGGGGGAAAAACTATTTTTGTCAATGTCAGTTTTATTTTACAGCACATTTAAAACAATAAGGGGGGTTTTAACCAGCTACAAAGGAAAGCTCGGCAGTGACCAAACATTATCCAAATAGAATTTTTTATCTTTTCCAGCCAATTTTGTAAATTGTGGTTTTATTTAATCATAACTGGTACTTTTATTTTTTTTAAATCAAATGCTCAAATGCATAGCCAAACCCTGCAGAAAGGGATCTTTGCATTGAGAGAAACTTCAGAGAGCTTATTTAATATGTCCTGGTGCTGAGTTTAAAAGTGATTGAACCTCTTGAAAGTGTAACAAAGGGGTTTAACAGACGGTCAGAGGACTCTCCATCCAGCACCAGAATCATTTCAGGACCCATTAGATCCCTCCATCCTTGTGTTTTGCTGTGGATAAGAATCAATACTAAAGTGCTTTGTTCCGTTGTTGGGTGTGACTTCCTGCAAAGTCCTTCTTTAAACTCTGTTATGCTTCTCTTACAGATGAGCCACTACCTCACGGTCCCTGCAAACCGCCAGGAGACGCCCCCTGTGAGAAAAGTATTTTTTCAACAAGGTCAGTCTAAGAGCCAGTTTAAAGCACGATTTTATGAGAATGAAAATTATGTTCCGGCTTTAAAGTCACTCATTGTTTTGAGTTTTGTGCTGCTGGATTCTTTTGGAGCATTTGAGCAGCTGTGTCCTGCTGTCGGATGCAGACCTGGAAGTCTGTGCATCAATACAATACTTTTCTTTTCCACACGGGATATGTCCTGTACAATGATGCAAATATTTTGCATTAAACAGAATGAGTCTTATGGGGATCGATAAAAGGATACCTTTTGTCTTCCACTGTGTCTGCCCTGGATCTTTTCTAATCATATTATCCTGTGTTGGGTATCATATTTAGCTACAAGACTGGCTTAGGATTTTAAAATGGAATAACCAGATTATTATAAACATTTACACCCAGAGGAAAATTAGATTAAGTGGATGAGGTTGCACATTTTAATAACTGTACAAATGTGCGATATTTACCTGTGATTTCTGTTTAATTCTGTTTAATAATGAGGTTATTTTTCCAAAATTAATTTAAATAATATTTCCACCCACATCAGTAAAAGCCTAAAAATAAATAATATTTTAACATTTTCATTAATAGTAAAGATTAATAAGTGCTTATAAATAGAAGCAAAGGATGATATAAACTATTAAAAGTAAAAATCTGTTTAATTTATTTATTTTTTGGTTATTTTCACTGCAATAATTTTTCTTTTGAATCCTTTCCTATCCTAAAACAATAATTTCTATGTGTAAGTGAATATGCATGCTCTAAATTATTTTAAAATATAACTGGTGCTGGTGTTCCTAATTAACCAAATCTAAAGGTGTTTGTAAAAGGTGTTAAACTGTTAATGAGCCCCTGCCTTTATTCTCCAGAGCACAAAGTGTACACCTACGATGACAGCGAGAGTCCCCGAGGGCGGGCTTCTCCCAGCTGTGCTGATGATGTCAGCGAGCTGAAGGAGACCCCTGAGAAGCCCGATCAGAGCAGCACGCCGAGGGCCAACAGGGACGCCGAGCTGAAGCCAAAAGAGCAGGACGACCAGGGGGATCAGCTGAAAGTATCACGCTGCCTCAGTGACCCCGGTCCAAACCCGGAGGATGATGAGGACAGCACCTTCCTGCCATGAGTGAAGCACATTTTACAGGAGAGGCCTGAAGACAAGAGAGCTTTAGCAAAGCTTGATATTTATCATTTAAATTGTTGTAGGTTTGTGATGTAGGATTGTGCAATCTTCGTTCCATACGTTCATAACATGTTTTTTTATCATGCAACATGCAGAATTGCCAAAGCGTGCTGCAGGGGACATTTCTTATTTGAAGTTTTTATACCCGCCTGAAGTTTCAGCATTTTGAATTTTAACATGCGCCTCAAGCCAAAGCATTTGTTTCAATGAGCTTGAAGCACCAGACGGGTGGAGTCTCCTGCCCTGAAAGCACAGATAAGAAACATAATGAGGTAAAGCCCGGCTGATAAACGCCGTTGGCTGCCAGTGTTTGTCTGTCTGGGGTATTTATCACAGACTGAAACATCTAAACAACCTTTAGTTGGGTTGCCATGACGTTTTGTTCATCTATAGTGCCCAGAGGATGAATCCTCACAACTTAAAGCCGTCATGGATTACCATGAAGTAATGACAGGGGAACTAGAGCTCACATTTTTCCTATATCGACTTCCCTTCATGGGCTCCCTGTTGAATCCAGAACTGGATTTAAAATATTTCTCTTCACATACAGTTCCCAAAATAAGACCTCATAGTATCATATTATCTTGTCAGAGCTCATTGCTCTCAAACTGCAGGGTTACTTGTGGTTTCTAAAAGTAGAATCAGAAGCTTAGATTGGATTAGACTCAACTTTCCTGATAGAGCTTATAGTTTGGGCTGGATCAGGTGAGGCTGAACCATCTCTTAGATATGCTGCTATAGAGTCAGGCTGCTGGGGGTCTTCCCATGATGCACTGAGCACTTCTTTTTCACTCACCTCATGTCACTCCACATGTGTTTAGAAGCCATTGTTGCATGTCATTTTCTCTTCCACAGTTTGTGTTTTGTCCAGTCTCACCGTGCAGATAGCTGCTCCTCCCTGAACCTGGTTCACGTGGAGTTTCTCCTCCGGACTGCTGGTCAGTTGTGAGAGCAGCACTTATTATAAAAACAAGCTATATCCAAACATGAGACTGAAGTAAAACATCCAAAACTAATGTTTTCATGACTTACTCAGTATTTTCAGTGTACATTCAAACTCAGACATATAGACTGTTTTGATTTCAATCAAACAGGACGATTAAACATACTCCATAATAGTCTCTATAAAGACCCACATTCACCTCTCTTTAAGTCTAAAGGAAGTATTCTGAAAATGTTTAGCTGAGCTATAGCTTTGAGTTTTAATAAGCCTAAGCCAAAAGTCCAAAAAAAGATACCCCTCGTGATCACTTTGCTAAAACATAATTGCCAGGCTACAGAGGTTGAAAACTGCACAGTCAGCCAGATCTGTTCTGCTTTACATGCATCAACCTAAGCGCTATAATCAGGTTTATTATGTGGCACAGTGTGTGGCCTTAAAAGTTCCGCTTTGACATATCTTAGCCAAATTTCTCTAATTGAGAAAAACTGCTATCAAAACAGATTATTTTGCTTTAAAAAAACCAATCTGTATTGTTCCCGAGTCACACTCACATCAGCCTTTACAAAATTCCGGCATCAGATGCATAAATGTTGTATTGTAAATATGTTCGCGCTGCTTGAAGTTTCATGTTGGTAACGAAAAGACCGATCTGATGATCAGAGGCCATTGACGAGCTTAAAATTAAAAAACGAGCTGCAGATATTTGTGGACAAGCTTAGCACTGTGTTTATCTCCACAGCTGTCGCTGCATGTCTGATCAGTGTTTTCTCAGGGAATTCAACAGACGGTGTGTTTGTATGACTAATACGTGCTCCACAGTTTATAATGTGCCTGTTTTTGTACGCTAAAGTGTTTTCAGCTCTTGTCAAACCGAACAAGGTGTTGGTGATGTTTCCACGTTTTGTAAACAAAGCTCTTTTTGTGTGTGTGTGTGTGTGTTCCTGTTAACTGAGCATGCTCCAAGACCTGTCAGTGTTTAAGAGACTGGACTGCCTGAGCTTTTGCTGCCTGCACACATTTGCCTTATAAGTGTTTTTGCTTTTTATGCTTTTACCAGTTGTAATGTTCTTTATATTACATATTGTTATATGTTTATTTTGCAAAAATAAAAAAATTGTTGAAATCATAAGGGAAAGCTTTAATTCCTGTCTTAAAAAAAGTTTCTTACTGCTGATTTTGTTTGATTCAAACTGTGCAGGTAGTAGAAGGAGTCAAAAAAAGGTGGAGCAGACTCTACCTGTGTCGCTGCCTGGCTGCGAGAATACTTTAAAGATGTCAGGATTAAAAAGGACATACTGTTATAAGGACTAATGGATGAGTTCAGGCTACTGAGGCCCCTCAGTGGAAAGACAATTAAAGAAATAACAGGGAGTTTGAAATCCCCAGCGTGCCAACCAGCAGCGTGTGATGAGACTGTGACAACATCCTCTGCAGCAAACATGAACTTCAACGGCACCTGGAAAGTTTATTCTGAGGAAAACCTTGAGGAGTTTCTCAAATCCATAGGTAAGATATTTTAAAAACTAAAGGATTATTTATTTCCTGAATATATTAAATGTTTTTTTTGTATTTATACTTTCCAGGTGCACCTCAAATGATTATTAAAATGCGTAAGGAAGTGAAACCGGTGATCATCATAGAGCAGAACGGCAAAGACTTCACCTGCACCGTGAAGACTCCAGCCTGCACCAAAGTCCACTCGTTCAGCCTGGGAAAAGAGTCAGAAATAACAACTGTGGATGGAAGGAAGTTTAAGGTAGTTCAGGGACCTCATGCTCAACACATTTGAGTTTTTAGAGTTTTGTGAATTTTAAATTAATATTGGAAGGAGCAGTGCAGAAATGAATGATGTGATTTATGCAGGCACAGTAAGCAGGAGACGTATCTCTGCTATTTATTTACCTTTTAATATTTAATTGTTATTGACTACAACAATGATTTTGTTCCTGGTTAGTGCATTGTCAGAGAGGAGAACGGGAAGCTGATAGCTGAAAATGACAAGTTTACCTCAGTCAGAGAGATTCAAGGGGATGAAATGATTGAGGTGGGTGGCTCTAATTCTTCTTAAAACTGCTATGAATGTGAATCATCCACGTTCTCCTAATGTGTCTGCTTACTGTTTATATCTAGACTATCACTGCTGGCTCTATAACCTTCACCAGCAGGAGCAAACGTGTCTGACCGGCCAGCTCATGGATCCCTCTCAGAATTCCTCATCTGAAGATGAACGGAGTTAACTTATAACTAAATAAATAAAGCTGAAGTTAATAAAATAAAATGTGCAAACACTATAAAACTCGTATCGTTATTTACTGTAAGGCAGTATTCTGATTGTAGAGGGCGCTGTGGGGATTTTTAAGTGCACGCTTTCGTGTAAACGAAGAAGAAGCAGGAAGGCGCCTTTTGAGTGCGCATGCGTTGCTAATTTTCCCCCCTTCGCAGCCTTTCGTTTTCCCTCTAAAAGAAAACATCCTTCTGCTACGTGAGTGTAACTTTATGGCCAGATACATGAGGCCTCCAAACACGTCTTTGTTTGTCAGGAACATCTCTGATGAGTCCAGGTGAGTCCTCGTAAAGAAGCCGCTACGAGTTAACTCGTGTTAATTGTAGCTAGTTAAGTTAGCCTGATAGGCAAGGTAGGCCTCAACGTGCAAACTGAAAGGGTAACGCTGACCGGGAGCAGCGCCGCATTTCAAATCTACGTTACGTTATTTTGGCCATATATGTCTTTGTTGTGGTTTTATAAACATTATTAACGTCTGTGTTGCTCTTTAGACGCGAACTTTTTCATGTTTACAGTCAAGCTATCAAAGCTAACTGGCTAACGAAAGCTGGTAAACAGCTCCGTGAAACTTTGAAAGATTTTAAAGGAGGCAAGAAACCCTACAATGTGGATTTAATATGAAGGGGCAAAAATTAATGGCCTCGGCTAACGTTAACCTAATGTTTGTTGGCCGTTATCAATTTTAAACACGCGTGGTTAATTGATTAGTTACAATCTGAGGTCTGTTTGCTGATTTAAGTTTGTATATTTAAATGTGATTAGCACAGAAATTCTCATTTAAACTGGCAAAATACTGACCTCAGAATACACGATCGCAAATGAAAGCTCGTTTTAATTTTGTATGTGTAGCTTGTGAATTAATCTGTACCTGTAATGATTTCCTCATGTATTTGTTATTATCATATTTCATTGTTGTTGTTATATCTAGGTTTAGTCTCAGTGTTAATCTAATCTGACCACACAGGGTTGGTTTAACTTGGTTTTAAAAATACTAAACTTGCTAGATGTGTTAATAACTAGTTAAAGTTTTGCACTAGTATTTAAAAGCAGAGTGAAATGGGTAAATCGATCAGAAATCATCAACATTTTGTTCTCAATCATCTTAGAATTGCCCAAAAAATGTATGGTCCAAAGTTTGGGCATATGCAATGATTGCTGTGATGTTTTAACGCATATATTGAAAATTAAAGGTCAGTCCAACCACTTTCAGGCTTTTTAAACACATTGCAATCTGAGGCAATATTTAAACATGAACATCTCCAAAACTATTAACAACACAAACCAAAATAAGTATCACTGACCTCTTTCACAACTGATTAACTCTGTTTGACATGGATGTTGAAGCTGATTTTAATCTCACTGACACTGTGACCTGAACTTAATTTCCTTAATTTCTTCAATTTTACATTTGCATCTGTGGACGGCCTTGTAACTGTTTATAATGTGTCAGTGCTACACCAATGACATTAACATGAATTGCATGTTAATATTAAAAAGTGTGGATATTTTAAAGGGATAGTTCACCTGAAGAGTGTGGCAAACTGTGAGGAGCTTTTTTGCCCCTATTTTCTAAACATTTCCCAGATTATTTTACTAAAGAAAAAAACAATGGACTACTAGGCAATGAAACTTCTAAAAATTACAATACCCGTGAGCCTTGGTGGCTTTTGCCTTGGAGAAAAGACCAGTCGACTAAAAATGCTTTACATACAAGGACAAAATCTTATCTGGACACAAAATAAAAGATTGTTTCTTAACCAAATTAACATTTTTAAGCTTTATGTGCACAAGTTGAGTGTTTTTCATTTTTGCAATGACTGTGCACATATATAGGCCACAAGAAGAGAAAACCAGTTTCCTGTTAATTTAGGTCACTTGATAAAACAGAGGGTATTTTGTACTTGAGTAAATTACATCCACAACATGGTTCAAATGCTTTATATTTTAATGACAGTTTTGGTATATTTTTCTTTCTTTGAAGGTGAGAAGCTCTCTGAGTGACATTAAAAGCATTTGTATGAAGGGAAAACCCTGAAGTTGTATTTGATATATGATCAGGAAGTCTTATATTCAAAGGGGATGGATGGAAAATGGGCTGATTATGTGACCACAATTGAATCATGAGCAAAAAATACAGGCTGTTGATTTCACTGCTCTCTGATATCGGAACTTAATGTACTGTGGGGCAGGTTAGTTACCATCAGCTGGGTTAACGTGAGACACCTTCGTAATACGGAAGTTACCCAAATCCTGCTTTGTCATCCAGGCCTCTCGTTTCTTGGTTGATTAATAAATAAATAAATTTTAAAAATGCCCAAAAGAGCTCCTCAGTGTTTGCCACCTGCTCTGTTTAAAAACAGTCCTGCTGGGATACAAATTGTCTTTGAGCTCTTTTAACAGGTGGATCACCCTCCAGGTAAGAGGAAACAAAATGTACTCTGAGGTGAACTGTCCCTTTATTCAGCAGCTGCTCTTCCAGCTGTTGCCACTGGTTGATGATGTAGGTAGAGATGCCCGTGATGGTCAGTTGAGTTATACTTGTATTTACGGTGTTCAGGCCTGAGGATTTGCGGCGTGAGTTTGGCCGCTATGGGCCGATAGTAGATGTCTACATCCCACTTGACTTCTATACACGTCAGCCAAGAGGATTTGCATACATTCAATATCCTTTCCCAATGACTTTTAACTGTGTATGCTGCTGCTAACAAATTATTTAAATTTCCTTTCGGCAGAGAAGATTTTTATTAATTTATTTTTTGTGATGCATTTTCTTTTTGCACATAATCTGATTGAATATCTAACACGCATATTTCTCTGTTATTGCTTCAGAAAATGTAAACGCGTCCAGTTGTGGAAACCGGCCACAAAGAGTTACAAAGACCCATATAGAGTAGCTGTAAAGACACACAGACCTGCAGGATCAGAGGGAGGGAAAAGGTTGAAAAGAGAAAGTAAAGCATGAAGAGGAAAAAGGGAACGGAGACAAAGCTTGGATTTGGATATGGCGGCAAAGAATGGGGAAAAGAAAAAGAGGTTTAAGAGGAGAAAGCAAGCAGGAAACCCCCGAGTCTCTGTGGGAGTCGGTTAAAGAGTGTAAAGATCAAGATGAAGTTCAAAGTCAAGCATGGGCAAAGGTAACAAGTCTGAATTATTTTGTATCCTCCCATCCACAAATTTGACATGACACCAAAATCAGCTTTCCCTGTGACACTGATGAAACGATTTAATCCAGTCTTATTGTGTTTGATTTTTATTTTTTTATATATAGTCACTGTCGTGATCCCTCAGACAGTTAGATGATATGTTTGAAAAGAGCTTGCTTCATCTTTTATCCCTTAAAAAAAAAAAAAGCAGTCAGCTGAGCGTGTTTGTGTTGTTTTCTCACCTGTCTTACAGTAATGTAAACGGTGTCTTTTTATAAATGTTTTTACATGGTAAACTGGGCCTCACAAATTTAACTAAAGTAAACGTTTATGAAGTGCATGGTTCTTTTTCTTGAGAAGCCTTTTATTTGTTTAGGAGAAAAAAAAACATTTCTTTAAATTTGTGAGGCCTTAAAAAAAGAGAAAGAAACAGAAACCTTAACCACTCAGCATATTTGAGGACGTGCGTGATGCCGAAGATGCTCTTCACAGCCTGGACAGGAAGTGGGTCTGTGGTCGCCAGATTGAAATCCAGTTTGCACAGGGCGACAGGAAGAGTAAGTGTCTGGTTTTTGTGTCTGAATTAGATTCAAACACTTTGAAATATTTTTGCTGTTGGTTTAAATATTAATCTGTGACTTCCAATGATAGAAAAATGTGTGACCAGCTCGGTTTTATCTCTTTAAAAGGAACCCTGATTATTTATTATTTATTAATATTTAGCTGGTGGTCTCCTCCCCATGAAACATGGCGTTTAAAATTAGACCCATTTCCAACAACATGCCGGTACTCTGTTTTCAACATCTGCAGACACTGAATTTATCTGACACCAGTTTAGTATTAGGAAGCTTTCCTCAGTGTGAAGAACAACTGGAAATTATCCTTTTATTTATAAGGAGACATCAGAATCGACTCTAACATTGTCCTGTTAACTTTTCAAAATATAGAAAACAAGCAGATTTACTGAGTAAATTGGTGAGAATGCATAAGTGTTATTCATGCAATTTATCTGCACTGGTCTCATTTCAGCTCAGTTACGCTGCTTTGGTTGTTGCATGAGCCAACGGTTACATCAGCACACTGGCTTAAGCTGCTGAGGTGTGCTGCAGTCTCATCTGGAATGATACATGTCGCCACTCAGGCAAAAACAAATAACCTGCATCAGTTCTGTGGCTCCACACATTTATTTAACATGCAAAAGATTAACGGTTTGATGCCAGGAGGAGACAGAAATCCATTTGTGGTCGCATCAGGACAAACGGTATAAAATCTGCTGAATTAAATATGTGGAGCTACCCACTGTGGCGAGTCAGTGTAGTAAAAGCTTCCCAATGAGCCTTACATTAGTACACTCTTGTTCAAGCTGTTAGGCATCATTACCCAGACTGCACTGTGACATAAACAACAGTCACGAACTGAGACTGAAAGGATTCCCCCTTCCCCCTCAACGTTTTAACAACCAAGAAATCTGCAGTATGCGTCGTCATAGTCGGGGTTCCTTTTAAATCACGTTTTCAGATTTGTTAAGTGTTTAAAATTAAGCATCAACCATCATGGTTTTAATTGTTTTCTGCTTTAACCACTTCTTCCTCCTCTTCTTTTTCACCAGCACCAAATCAGATGAAATCAAAGGAGCGGCGTTCCCCAGGAAGATCCTCCCGGTATGACGACTACGATCGAGACAGCCGGCGCCGGCGGTCACGCAGCCGCAGTTACGAAAGATACAGGTCGCGCAGCCCGTCTTACGATCGCCGCCGCAGACGTTCGGAGAGTCCTCGAGAGTGAGTTAATCTCTCAGAAGAGAGTCGGTCGGTCCCAAGTGTTCTTTGTGAGAAGGAAAATAACGTTTTCATTTTTCCTTAGGTCTCGTGGACGGGTGTATGGAAGAGGAAGAAGCAGGAGCCGCGAGGATGACAGGTACAACTTCTCTTCTAGACTAAGACCACATTTACACAGATGTAGCCTGTCTGTTGTTTTGCTTCCTAAAATCCATCTTTGTAATGTGCTACTGCAACCAGAAGGTGGAAGTAATGTAGATTTTCTTTGCCAACAACCATTAAATGACAAATAGGATAACGTGAGACTAAATGCCCTGGAATACCCACGTCACAATACAATACAACACTTGTGTCCTCAGTTCAGCTGCAGCGGTACAACACACCAGGTTGGAAAAATCGAGAGGTGCAGAAACAGCAGCTTGTTAATTTGACGTCAGCTTTGTCATACAGCGGCAAAGGCGACTCCAGATGGTAGAAGGACTCGAAGGAAAGAAATGAAATGAGTTCAATGAAGAAAGTGTTTCTCTGCAGTTGACAGCTGCTCATTTCCATAATCGCAGTTAACACGAGTCCTTTATTTACTTATTTTTTCATCGACTGCCATTTGTTTTAGAGACAGCTACTGAATGAAGACTGTCGTGTCCAGATGAACTGAAAGATGCAGGTTGGGTGTAAAGCAAGGTGTGGCGCGTTTATTTATTTAAAATACAGAAGGAACCAGGTGGTCCAGCCATCGTGGCTCTATGTTGTGTGTGTCAGCATCAAATTGTTGGACAGTGTCAGTCTTAAACCATTTGGCGCACACAGCAGCACAGCTGGGTGAAAACTGGTAGCTTCATGAACTGGTTTTTAAGCTCTTTTGTACTGATGTGGTGATATTATTGAACCCCACAGTCTTTTCCTCCTTTACATACATTACTGTTCATGTTATCCATGTTCTACCAGTTATTGTTAGATCTAATATGCGTCATTTCATCTGTAACGGTGCCCACAAGTTAGAAATTCATGGGATATCATCAGATTTGACTCTTGGGGAGTAACCCTAATGATCCTTATGCTCCGAGGAGGAAATTCCACATTTAACACTCATCAGTTTTCAGTTTTAATGAGAGAAGAGGCGGAAAAAATAAGGACCAGACAGTCAATCACGTCACCCCACAGCCAGTTGAAAGTAAAATCTGATCTGCACTGCATCTAAAAGTGTGACGTATCACTCTTTTACTTTGTGTGCCTTCAGATACAAGCAGAGACCCCGGAGAGTCTCCAGAGAGCGATCCCGCTCCAGATCCGCATCTCCACGAGAGAACGTCA
Organism: Rhamphochromis sp. 'chilingali'; assembly: GCF_963969265.1. NCBI lineage: Eukaryota > Metazoa > Chordata > Actinopteri > Cichliformes > Cichlidae > Rhamphochromis > Rhamphochromis sp. 'chilingali'. The sequence goes on from NC_137944.1 coordinate 28,987,687, forward strand.
AACCGCCGTCCACCTCCCGCTACGTTGAGGAAGAAGTCCGACAGACGCATTCCCCGTCCCGCTCCAGGTCCCAGTCTGCGTCGAGATCACACTCTCGCTCACGTTCTCGGTCCCGGTCCTGGGCCGGGCGCAAGACAGGAGGACGCTAAAGCAGAACCCACTCCCCACCCCGTTCCCCCGGTTCTGTCAGACAGAGCAGAGCTGGTCGTTTTGTTAAGTAAAGGTGTTTGTTTGCCATGAATGTAACGTCCATTTGTAGAAAGCTCGTTTTCGCTATTCCATTTTAAGAACAGCGCTGCAGCTCCTCGGCTTGGTTTTATAAAGTTGTTCGGTGATATTTCTCTTTAGGAGCAAGATTCAGCGGTTTCTGCGCTCAGCCTGACGGGAAGAATATCCAGTCTTTTTTATATATACAACCAGTTACTGATGATTTTTGTTTTCTAAACCCTATGCACCCACTTTTGCTAAACAATCCCTGACATTCAGTATTCTAAGGAAGTATTGAGTCTGTTGGTGAACCAAATGCATCTTTGTGTGTTTTATAACTAATCATGTACTAGGTACTTTACTGTCAGCCAGTTTCACCGCTGTTTTTTAAATTTACATTTGTTCGACAGCGATAAACCATCACCATGAGATAAATGTGTTCAAGGTTTTTTTTAAAGATGTGTTTTATGGAAGAAACCGAGAACTTCTTGAAAGAAAAGGAATTAAAGCTGATGGTGTGCGTCTGCAGTTTAGTCAAGTACATGAGCACGGGTGCTAAAACGCACAGAGGTGATGCTGGGGTCCCTAAAGTGTTAAAGACGTCAACAGCAAGCTGACCTATACGGTCATTTGTTTTCTTTGTGGTGTTTTCTGTAAGAGTTAAACCCTTTTTTTTTTTTCTGTTTTCCCCCCAAGTTGTTGTTTCTTTGAGGAGAAGCAGGTTTACTTGACGGTGTTTTTCAGAACAACTCGTGTCGCTGCATGTTTTATTCTTATCTTCTATCTTTAGTAGGGGAAAAAACTGTTATTTTGATTAATAAATGGTTAACTTTCGGTTAAAGAAAACATTGCGTGGCTTGTTTTTGTACTTGCTTGACCAAAGTTCATTATTGAACACAATTCAGAGTTTTCTCCTCCTCGGAGACCTCGGTGTCCTGTGGATCCCCAGCGTCTGCCTGGAAAACGGAGCAGGACAGTCTGTGAGCACGGCCCCGTCCATCGATTTCCTTTTAATGGAACAACTGAAATTAGATTCTCAGCAAAGAGGCAGCCATGGATGAAATCGGACGTGTCTCATTGATCGCTGTACTGGAAAAATGCATCAGTCAGATGAATAAAGCTGCAGATGGTGGAAGTCCTTATCAACCATGCAGTCACCAGTATGAGCATAATCACAAAAACAAGAGGCTGCACCACGATGATGCTGTAATCAGACGGGTTTCTGGGTTTCTCTCAGTCCCTGCCACTCCTGGTTAGTTTAATCCAGCTGTACTCCACCCTGTAAAGATTGTAGTGTCACATCTATGATGTCAGTTATCCTTAAACCCCTAAAACTCCTGTTTGGACTTTTTGTACCTGCCACCTTCTAAAAAACACACACACAAAATGTACAGAGATGAGCTGTAACGGCTGAAGATCGAGCTTCATTTATAGTTTCTACTGCTTTTCTATCTGAGCAGAACTGAACAGCTACATCACCAGTATCATTTAAGGTGAACTATGAGGGGGGTTCAATACTCAAGATCAGGTTTATTTTCAGTATAAGGCTGAAGATTTGGTAAACAGACTGATTCCTATAACACATTTCTATTTGAATACTTTAAACATGTCTCAATCACACAAGCACTTTCTCTGTTTACACTGCAGTGAATAGGTTGGGAGCATAAACACATACTCGGGGTTCAGTGTCTTGCCCAAGGATACTTTGACATGCAGACTAGAGCAGCTGGGTTCAAACCACCAGCCTTCCGATTCAAAGATGACCTGAGCCACGGCCATCTATGTTTAATAATTAATGTGTTAAGAAATTAGTTGTGAGGCGGGGCTCCTGGAAGAGCTTAAAAAGTTCTGTGTGAATGTAGGGGAAAATATTCCAGCCTGCAGGGTTGGAACCGTAGATGATCATTACCAGGACATGACCCCAGGCTCACATTGTTGTGATTTACACCACCACCAACCTGCCTATTCAGTGTACTGTTTCACTGGTTAAATATAACAGCCTGATGTTTGAACACCCTTATTTTTATAAGAATTATTTGCTTGTTGTAGCAGAAATAGGAAACAAAGATAAACCAGACAAACACTGGTTGTACATTTTACTCTACATAAATCAAATAAATCTTTTTTTCTGGTTGATTGATAGATAAGCACCATAGACAGTTTATGATTGGCAGGTTGACAGATGAGGTCAGGCAGGAGTCTGTTCGCAGACGACGTTGTGATCTTCAGAGGTGTTAGAGAACCTGGAGAGTTGGAGGTATGAGCAGTCAGTAGAAGCAAGACTTGCCAGATGGCAGCAAGACCTGTTGTGAGGAGGAGGAGAAGATTCATGAGTGTGGTGGAGGAGGGTTGGAGTGACAGAGGACGATACTAGGGATAGGGTGAGAGGGAGGCAGGGACTGTGGGGTCCCATAAAGGGAGCAGATGAAATCCATTATGCAAGAAAAACTCTGCAAATTACAAAGTTCCTTCATGGAGGAAAACAAAATGAATAGATATGCATCTATGAAGGTGCATTAAGAAAAAAATAGGATTTTTCTTTGAATTCCTCATTAATTTGTGCAATTTTAAAAACATATTCTGGTAAATAGTCAAACAAATATTCATGAAAACAATTAGCCTGAAAAAACAAACATGGAGGCGCATGTAGTAAAGCTCTCTATTGTCTATTGTGACATCTGTTGTTGGAATAAAGTAGAATTGAGGTTCTGTAAAATTAATATCTCTAGTTTTGGGAGTACCGGTCTTCAATTCGTTTGTTTGTTTGTTTGTTTTGTCCTCGGATAAGATCCAAAAATATCCTACTGTTTAGAAAATGAGAGCGCCGTCTCAGAACCCATATTCCCACCAAGGCCCAGCCCAGTTCACCCAGTTCTGTGCTGCTTTCATCTAAATTTAGAGGATCAAACCAGTCCAGGATCCTCTGGGTTCAACCAGAAATAGGCGACAGACAACCAAATATTTTGGAGCACATTTCACCCCTGATGACTCGCAGGAACTGGCAGGTCGTCCATTCATACTGCTGCGAGGTAAATGGCAGCAGACCATTGCCACGGAATTGATTGATGGTGTTTCACACTCTATAAGTCGAGAAGAGTTAGTGCCAGCTCGCCTCATTTGTTTTTGCCCAGTTCGTGACCAACAACAGGGAGTTAAATGTCTACCAGTGGGAAGATTTTACCTTTGATAAGAGATGAAAAATAAAGAAAAAATGCTTTCATAGGTCAGAAATCGGCAGCGTTACATCAAAAAGGCTTTTATGGTTACATTTTTATATGGAAGATAAAAGGTGAGTTAATGCTAAGTTATTGATTTGTATTTAAAATGATCGGTTGTGTCTGGTTTTACTCATTTATCTGGAAGTTTTTATAATGATGACACAAAATAGTGGTGAATAGACTCCTGTCTCAAATGGTGTCTGCTGGGCTGTGGTTTAGTTGTAACTCAGTAAGCTGGGGCTTTTATTCTGCAGGAATGATGATTACATTTAAAAGCATCAGCAGTGAAATGTAACCTAACAGTGTTGTATTTTTTCTTAAATCACACTATAAAATAATTACTGCTGTATCAGCATGTAACAAGCATTTTAAAGCCATTTTTCTTATGTTTCAGCTCATTTTGAAAACTAGCTTTGCCGTGTAAATTTTGAATATTTAAAAAAATAAGCAATTGAAGCTCTTCTCTGGGATTAGGTTATTCTCAGATATTACCTGGTATATGCTCCTTTGCATCCTTTTTTTTTTAACTTGTTCGCTAATTAACAACTACACAAAAAAATGTAAATACATCACACATTAAAAAGATGATAAGTGAAATTTTTCTAACCTTAAAGAAAGTGACTTATTTTCATGCTCAAAATGAAAAGCAGCAGACAAATGTTCAGGTTCACACTGAAATAAAGATCTAACTGATGTGAATGAATTTTTATACCTTCTAAATTACACTGTGCTGTTCTGTTCCTTTGATATAATATAAAATATCAATAAACCATTTTAAAGATAGTCTTAGTCAGTAGTCTTCGTCTCTATCCATAAAAACATGCAAAACCTTTAAATACACCCGCGTTCCCCTTCACAGTTTTCTCCTTTTGTTCTATGAAAATCCTGTTCTGACCACTGGCACATGTGCATCTGTGATTTCACCACACGTGAAAAGCAAACATCAGCTTCTGTTTCCAATGGGCTACATGGACTTGTACTTTTCAGGATTGTAACGCTGCATCCTGTTGCATGTGAGGGCAATCTTCAAACTTGTTAATGGATTAGCTGCAGCTCAGGAGGTAAAGCAGGTCACCTACTGATCGGAAGGTTAGTGGTTCGATTAGTAGTAGTCCCTGGCTCCTCCAATCTGCATGTCAAGTATCCTTGGGCAAGATACTAACCCCAAATTGCTCTCCGATGCATCCGTCGGAGTGTGAATGTGTGTGAATGTAGTTATAAAGCACTCAGTTTAGAGGGAGTGCTTGTGAGAATGGGTGAATGTGGCATGTTGTATAGAGTGCTTTGAGTACTCCGGGAGAGTAGAAAAGCACTATATAAGAACCCATCCATTTACCATTTTTTCATATACAGCGCTTTCCTACTATACCTGAGTACCGGAGCTTTATACAACATGCCCTTCACTCATTCATTCATTCAGCTATTAATCCAAGCATGTTCGCACACATACAGACTCTGATATTTACTTGGGGTTCAGTATCTTGCCGAAGGATATTTGACCTCCATCTACCTCCTAAGCTGCAGCCGCCCCATATGTGGTGTGTGTCTCGTTTTAACTGTGGCTTACTACCCACCTTAAATGACAAGTAGCCAGACTTATTGCAATTATTTTAAAGTGGTCTTGGGCAGTAATTCTCCAGACTTTCTGAAGAGCTTTCAAAGTTTATCTTTGTCACTTATCAACAGAGAGCTACAACAGTGAAGATCTACTGGCATCTGTAAAATACGGTGGGGGCTGTCAATGCATGGGGCTTAATTTCAGCTGGTGTTGTTAAGGATCTGCTGAAAAGTACCTTCACATTTTGATCTATCATGCAACACCATCTGGGATGAATCTGATTGGCTTCCTTTTTTGTTTCACTGCCAATGCAGTAAAAGCATCCCTAGACAGTGGAACATTACTGAAGCAGTGTGGGATCATGTTTATGGAGTACATAAAAAAAGCAGCCAAGATCCAAAGAAGAGCTTTGAATGTCCTTTAGGAAGGTTGAAAGGTTCTCATTCTGACAGAGAGAAGGTGAGATCACAGGTGCACAGTGCAAGTGGTTAGAAGAAACACTGAACTCCTAGTATATAAATGAGTTTTTCTCTCTTTTTTTGTTACAGAGCTGCTAAAGTAGAAAATGGGAGACTGGAACTTCCTTGGTGGGATCTTGGAGGAGGTGCATATCCACTCCACCATGGTTGGCAAGATCTGGCTGACCATCCTGTTCATATTCCGAATGCTGGTCCTGGGCGTCGCCGCAGAAGACGTTTGGAATGACGAGCAGTCCGACTTCATCTGCAACACCGAGCAGCCGGGGTGCCGGAATGTATGCTATGACCAGGCCTTCCCTATTTCCCTCATCCGCTACTGGGTGCTCCAGGTGATATTTGTGTCCTCGCCCTCCCTGGTGTACATGGGTCATGCCATCTACCAGCTGCGGGCTCTGGAGAAGGAACGCCACTGCAAGAAAGTGGCTCTCCGGCGGGAGCTGGAGGCGGTGGATGCAGAGCTGACAGAGGTGAAGAAGAGGATTGAAAAGGAGATGAGGCAGCTGGAGCAGGGGAAGCTCAACAAAGCACCACTGAGGGGCTCTCTGCTGTGCACCTACGTGGCCCACATTGTTACGCGCTCAGTGGTGGAGGTCAGCTTTATGACGGTTCAATACATCCTGTATGGAAACCGCCTGAGCACCATTTACAAGTGCGAGAGGGAGCCGTGTCCTAACGTGGTGGACTGCTTCGTCTCGAGACCAACAGAGAAAACTGTTTTCATGATGTTCATGCAAGCTATCGCCTGCATCTCTCTCTTCCTCAGTCTGCTGGAGATCATGCACCTTGGCTTCAAGAGGATTAAGAAGGGCATTCTGGACTACTACCCACACCTGAAGGATGACCTGGACGATTATTATGTCAGCAAGTCGAAAAAGGACTCAGTGATGCATCAGGTTTGCATGGGAACAACTGTGGAACGCAAGAGTACGATTCCCACAGCACCAAGCGGGTACACGTTACTGCTGGAGAAACAGGGCAACGGACCCAACTACCCTCTCCTCAACGCCTCCTCCGCCTTCGTCCCAATTCAAGGGGACCCTGGTGGAAAGCCGGACAGTCAAAAGGAGGGCAAGGAAGGAGTCCCGAGTCCCACGGAGCACAACAACAACTCCAACAATACCAGCAGTGAGACGCGGTCCCCTCCTTCAGACAAACAGGAGCAACGAGAAGATCAATCCCCACCACATCACGAGGACCTGGAGCGTGCAAGATCTGAGTATCCCACCCTGCCTGTTTCAGATGCCTCCTGCAGCACAGCGCTGTCAGGCTTCACGAGGAAGACACGAAGGATCACCCCACCGTGGAACTGCTCCACAGTCGTGGAGGGAAATGGCTCAGACAGCGGAGACTCCTACAACGGGAACAACAGCATGAAGCTACGAAGCGGCGGCGGCCCCAGAGCAAGGATCCTCTCCAAGTCAGACATTAAGAGACAGAGCAGACCCCAGAGCCCGGACTCTGCAGGGGAGCTGAGCTCTATATCTCGACACAGCCGGGAGAGCAATAGTCCCGCCGCCTCCCCACCAAACCGGCGAGTGTCAGCTGCCAGCAGCGCCAGCAGCAGACGAGCCCCGACTGATTTACAGATATGAGGACTGCTTAGAAGAAGCCATTAAAACATGATTACTGCACCTTTTTCACAGTTTAGACTTCTTTAAAAGACAATCACAAAAAGCCTGCAGAGATTATGCTTGTGCCAGACATTCTCCAGTCTTAGAAAGAGCATATGACAAACAAGCAGTCTAACATCTACTCTTCCTTTTAGAGGGATTCATACTAGGATGCACAGCCTTGTTTTCTCAGATTTCCAGGTCAGTTTCAGGCTATCAGAATGAGCTTCAACCCTCAAACAATCAAGCTATAAAGCTATGTTAGCAGCTGACATGACTGAGTGGGGCCTCATGATGTTTGATGATAAGTCGATTTATGAGTTATTCTGAAATGTTTTAATGGTCAAATGAAGGCTGAAGGGTCACACACGCTGAACTGTTTAACTGAAACATGCACCTAGCACTGAATTATTGCTAAACTTAGCTATCACAGATAAGAATGGGTCCTTGTCTCAGAAACCAACTTAAGAAAATGCCGACTTTTATGTTTGTGTGGTGCACTGTGCGCTAAACACATCTGCTCAAATGCTTTATTAACCTTTCATTTTTTCATATTTACAATTAAAATAAAGGCTTGCAGGTAATTCACAGACAGTATAAAAGATGGGCAGGGAACTGTAGCATCCTCAGTGGCTAACAAGCTATCAAGTGGTAAGCCAATGAGCATTTCCTGGATAATCCTTCTTCCTTAGAATATCCATTTACTTCCTGTTTTTTGACTTAATGTTTTAATAATATGACCCAAACGGAGTGACTTAACCCATAAACTATTTGAGAAAGTGTTTGCAGAGCTCAGGGCAGAGGACTGCTTCCCCATTGACTTCTTTGAGACCCAGGTTGTTTTTGAAATCACAGGAATCACCCCCTGGTGGACATTAGTAAGAATGCAGGTTTAAAGCGTTTCTGCATTGGCTTCACTTTTCAGACCTCGAACCTGCGCCTATGTTTTATACTGTCTGAGAGTTCATAGCAAGTGTTGTTTTCTCTCTTTTGACCTCGACTTAAATAACAGTACTGACTAGGATCATTTACCTCATTAACATAATGCCTTTTATAGATTTCTTTCTTTTCTTTTGACAAGGGGGGATTTTAGTTTGCCTTTTAACTTGTCAGGGGTGAGACTGAGCGGGCCCACTGGCTGGTGGAGACTGATTTTGCACCTCTGCATCATAATTATGATTTCAATCATTTTTATGCAACAAAGGAGTCAACTTGAGTCATCTGTTTTCTTTGTTACGTTTGACATGAAATATCTTCAAGACTTTTCCAGCAGTAAATTTCACTTGCAGCAAAACATGAGTGGTTAGAAAATAACATGCATATAAGCCACAATGATGTTTCCATGACTGTTGCCACACAAGTGAGCCAATTCCTGCCAACAAGTGAGTAAATCTGTAGGATTTACAGAGAATGGTCTGAAAAACAGAAAATACCCAATGAGCAGCTGTTCTCTGGGTAATATTTGTTGACTGGGAGCAGCCAGACTTCCCTGAGATTAAATGACAACAGTAATTGAAATAACAAATCATTACAACAAAGAGCATCTCTGAACGCACCAAAGCTTGAAGCAAATGTGCTACAGCAGCAGAAGACTACATCGCGTGCCGCTCCTGTCCACGAAGAGCAGGAAACTGAAGGTACAGTTCACACTTACTCACCAAAATCAGACAACTGAATACGGGAACAAACCTGCCTGGTCTGATAAGTAAAAATTACTGCAATGCCATTTGGATGGTAGGGTTAGAATTTGGTGTAGAAAAACAGAAAAGGATGGATCCAACATGCCTCAAGTCATGGTTCAGACTGGGAGTGGTGGTGTAGATCACAGTGTGATTTTCTTGCCACACTTTAGGCCTGTTATTAGCAAGTATATGTACCTAAGAAATAACCAGAGTGCACACATGTTCTGGTAACTACTTCCTGCAGGATCCTTTGTAGCCAGACACTTCAGTCAGTCGCAGCATCTGAATTCATCCATGATGAAGCTTTAATAACAAATGAAGAATTTCCATCAGCAAAATCAAGGACCTTCAGGACAGAGAAAGGCTGATGCTGAAATGTCATTTTTAATTTAGAAAGCTTCTTGTTATACAACAAAAAAAATAAAATAAAATAACAGTGATTTTGCATTCACTGTACAGCCATTGTTTAATAAACATTTACATACAAACAAGGCTTTAGTAACATTTTTCTTTTTATTCCTCCACAAAAGCAAAGAAAACCTCTACTCTGCTGCTTCCCCATCAGGCGATGGTTCATACTGCATCAGCTGGAAGATGAGGAGGAAAACGAGAAGGTTAAAGGTCACAGAATCCAGACCAAATATAGACATGTGATTATCTGTAAACGCTCACCCTGCTCCTCAGCTCTTTGTTCTCCTCCATGAGCTCGCTGCACTTCTGTTGTAGGTCAGCCAGCTCCGTACGAAGAGCCTCTGTGTCTGCTGGCTCTGGACCAGCTGCCCCGAGATGAAGCTTTATGAAACTGTTGCCATGGTTAAGGTTAACGAGTGCATGGACATTTTACCCATCAATACTATCTAATTTTATTAGAGCAGAACAAGGTCCAACTCGGTTCTGCATGTTAATTCAGGAGAATGATGATCCAGTTTGTAGGTTGGAGAGACTGGTGCAGGAGAATGACTCCTTAGCTTAAGAACTGTTGGCCTGTGACAGACTCACCCACTGCAAGTATCCTGCAGTATTTAAACATGTGAAGAACACAGAATAAATCAAACCCCATGAACAGATTACAAAAAACCCCTTAGATTTTAAATCTGCTGCCATAAAAAGAAACTGGCTTTTCCACAATAAAACAGCCGAGTGATTACCGTAATTGTCGGGCTATAAGCCGCTACTTTTTGCACAAGCTTTGAACCCTGCGGCTTTTAGTCAGGTGCGGCTTTTCTATGGATTGTCCATGAGCGGATTTGTTTTGTTTGTTCCGCTGTTGTACGGCACTACGTTGCCTGGCGGAAGGATCGGAGTTCAAGAGTGGTATGTTAGTCACATGTCCATCCGCCAGGCAACGTAGTGCCGTACGAAGTAGCGCGAAAAACAAACTTCAAAGTAGCACTACGCGTTCAGCTGGAGGCAAAAAGCAAGTTATGCCCAACTCCACCACTGGATTCTGACAGCGTGGGAAAGTGTGAAAACATCCACGATCACCAACGGATTTCGAAGGGCTGGACTGCTGCCTGATGGAGAGGAGGCTCTTCAGAAGGTGTTCGACTCTGAGGATTTCTTTGGTTTTGAAAGTGACAACGAAAGAAAGGAGCTGAGAGTAGATGATGAAGCCACCCTGAGCCTGTTCGTTTCCGACACTGGAGGAGAGGACTTTGGTGGTTTTAGTGCGCAGGAAGAAGAGAAAGATGGTGGTGAATGACTGACTTTTCTTCTTGTTAAAGCCGTGTCACTGCACCTGAGCCTAAAAGGTAGTCTGAATCTATTTTTCTGGTGTGCTGTAGGTTATTGTTATGTACTACATTTGTTACTCATTTATGAAGCACAGTACATGTTTTGTACTTGTAATTACCACTACTTGTACACATACCCTAAAAGGTTATGCAAATATGTACCCATAACTTGTTTTTCAAAATATTAATAAAAGTGGTGTGTCTCCAAACAGCCATCTCTTTCCTGACAATTCGATTTGTGCATATTCTCTTACATATGATAAGTCAACATTGAAACACCTGCGGCTTTTAGTCAGGTGCGGCTAATGTATGTACAAAACAGGATTTTCCCCTGCTTTTAGCTTGTGCGGCTAATATTCAGGTGCGCTCTGTAGTCCGGGAAATACGGTATTTGGTCTAGCCTACATCCTTGCAGTATACCGAGATGCACAGAACATCAACATATTGATGAATTTTGATGCAGTTGATTTCCCCTTTCTACATAGCTGAAGAATTGGAGATGTTAAGATTTTTATTGTGAATTAAAACTCAAAGTCTTAAAGGCTGCCATTCATCTCTAAATGGACCAGGAGTCACCTCATTGCCCATCTGAAGGTTTCAGGGGACAACGGTGCATTTAAATAATCGATTTGACTGCAATCGTAACATTTTAAGACTGATAATACCATAAATAAAAAATAATAAACTATTTTATTTTAAATGCAGTGGTTTAAGCTCTAAACCTGTTTATACTGAGTGACATTTTGTGAAAAAGTATTGCCAACTTCCAGATCTTATTTTTACATATTTGCTGCATTTAAATATTCCACATGATCAAACAAATATTGGACAAAAATAACCTGACTGTCCACTTCCTAATGACTCAATAATGAAAGTTTTGGAAGGCTTTATCTAGTCAAAGTTTGGACTTAAACTGGCTAATCGAGCTAATAAACAATAAACATAACAATAAAAAAATAAAGTGTGGCTGAAGTAAACCAGTTTTGCAAAGAAGAGCGAGCCAAAATTCCTCCATAGTGATGTGAAAGACTTGTTACTAGTTATACCAAAGAGTTGCAGTTCTTGCTGGTGGCAAAACCAGTTATTAGGTTTAGGGGGAATCACTTTTTCCACATAAGGCCTGGTAATTCTGGATAACTTTTTCCCCTCAATAAATGAAATAATAATTTAAAACCTGCATTTCCAATATTAAAACCCAGTAGATCTGAAACATACAAGTGTGACATATCTTTTTTGCTTTGAAGATAGAGCCACATCAGAAACTAATTGTTACCACCTGAGGTTGTAGTAAGGCTGCAAAAATGAGAAAAGGATACTCCAGTGCATTGTTAGGTTTCTCAGGCTCCTCATAAAGAGCAACTAAAACTGCAAGAAAGAGGGGGAGCACGGATATCAGTAAAAACAAATTAAAAGACTGTTTCACAGAATGCATTATCGTTAATGTCACCAGGCTGAACGGGGGGGGGGGGGGGTCCATTTACCGCTTGTTAAGGTGTCGAGGACTCCAGATTTTTCGAGGTACCTTCTAAATTGCTCCCGCTTCGACTCAGAGGCCTGAAAAAGACAAATAGTTGGATGACACACAAGTTGGGAGCCCATTCATACACCGACATAAAGAGCGCTATAAAAACTGTTTTCAGCCCATGGTGCCTTCACTGCCTTCCACCGTGTTGGCGAGCAGGGGTCACGTTGTTATGACGCTAGCTAGCTAGTTTTACAAACTTTAAATGTACCACGTAAAACATAACAGCTACAGAAAGTAAGGCCAAAAATACTTACTCTATATTGAGCCATGACTTCAATAATAGCCGTGTAACTCCGGGTCGTCTACAATGTGCGAAACGGAAAATAACTCGGGACTAGCTGCAGCTGTTTGAATGCTACGCAGGAGGTGACTCTGTTGCCATAACAACACATCAAATCATGCGGAAATGAAGTTCTTCCGATAAACAATCAGCTTGTAAAAGGAGAAGAAAGACTACAGAGTAGCTGTTAAAATAAGATACATTTAAACAACAAAGAAACGTAAGTTGTTCCGTTTGCGAGTAAACAACTGAAACGCCTCAGACATCGAAACGAGACGATGAAGCTGTGTTGCCAGATTTGCGTCACGGGCATGCAGAACCTACCTACCATATTATGATTTTTCGTCAGTTAAGCAACAACCCATTATAATTGGGAAATAAAGCAAGCCGAATTTTGTGTTAGGAGCTCCTGTTTGCCATGTACTACTGGGTGCTCTAAAATCGAGTAATGGATTGCTCTGATACCGAAGGTATCGTAAAAATGTCATAATTCACTGTCGAAGTCTTTTTTCCCGGGTTTCTACACTGGCATATTCACGGTGCTCTTGAGAGATATTGTCACCCTCAGGAAGAAAAAGTCAAATTAAACTAACAAATAAATACGTGCAACTTCTCTGCTTTTTTGTGTGTAATTTAGTTTCTATATTTAAATGGCTTGGCCTCGCTGCTGCCACCCCTATCTGGCAACACAGAAAGGCGAACGCAAGCCTTCACGGAAGCGCGCTACCAGCGCAACGTCCGATTTATAAAACATATGAGCTGCAGTCATTGGATAGTCTAAAACTAGGCGAGGTTTTTCCATCGATCGGCCCCTTCCCGGGGCTCACATGACTTGGGTGTAAAAACATCAGCACGGAAAGGAGTTTCTATTGTTTCGCCGGCTTCAAGATGACAAGTGTCAAGTGTTAAGCCTCCTGTGCTTCTACCTCCAATAAACCCTATGGAATAAGAGTTTATAATAACAAGGTAAGCTGATATAACAAGGTAAGCTGCTTTTGATCGATATCCGGTTAATCAGTGACACATTGTAGCTGAGCTGTTAACAAACATTTCCTGGCTAGGGCATTTAACAGCTAGTTCTAGCTTTAATTGGAAACGTTTAAGTATATTAACACTTATTTAATGTGTCTGAATGTTGATATAGAGTTACAGTTACGTTATTTAGACATATTACACCATGCTGTGGTGTGTCTCAGTGTGGGAAAGATGAGTTGATTTAGCTCCGTTTCCTAAAATATTTAATGATATTCATGTTACATTTACTGAAGGATGAACAGATGCTGTTTCTAAATATTATTTAGTTGGATTTATATTGAGTTATATATAAATAAAATAAAAAAAACTCGTTAAAACGACAACAAGTTCTGTAGTAGGCGGTCCCCAAAAGTTTATGTAAATGCTTTAAGAGGTTTTATCTTTCTCTACCAGTGCTGATAATAAGACTTATTCAGCATCACGTTGGACTACACAGTCCATCACACAATAACATAAAAACAAACTTAAACTTCCAGTTATGGATGGGAAGCTGGTGGAATATAATCTGCCAAACCTCGAAGCTGTGTGGATTTACATAAAGTTATGCATATGAACATTTGAGATCTGGTTATCCGTCTTTACCTTTTCAAACCCAGTTCCCTCTAAACTAAGCAGCAGAAAAAGTCAGTGTAATAATATGTTTACTATTCCTGAAGAGGTGACATGTGCTCTGAGGATCATGATAGACTCTCACACACACACATTTGCACACACGCTCACTCGGAGTGCACGAATCACATGGTAAAGGCAATAATCTAAGTTTTGTCATACAAAACTCTTAAATGGATTAACAGAATACACATTGTGGGAGCCATCTGAGGATAACTGATAATAATCAGATTAAAGTACCTGTTTAAAGGTCATATTAATTGTGGATATTTTCTAATATTCTTATCCTGATTGGGCTCACTTTCTCTCAGGGTTATTTTTTTTATTTTGTTTTAGTTCTTTTTCTGTGTGTGTGGTAACCATAAGTTTGAAAATACAAATCTGGAAAGTTCACGGTGCATTACAACAAAAAGGTGAGCCTATAAAAAAGTACAGACTTTAAGTGTCATTACTCAGTGAGAGTCTCAGGTGTTTTTCCACACAGCTGGCTATTCAAGTTCGCATACTTCTCAGAGTGACATGGCAAATTTAAAGTAAATCAAAGAGGAAAAAACTTCTTACATTTAAAAAATATTAAACTCTTTGCAGATTTAATGACTGATTATTTGCATAAATTATTGTTATTAAAGAAACATGTCAGGCTGTAGCTGGATCCAAAGTGGAAGTGGAAAACAGGGGGGGCAAAGATTAATCCAAAAACACCCACAAGGTGCTGGGGAAACACAGGAGGACGAGGAAATCACAGCACACATGACAGCAAACACCAGAGCAAAACAGAAGAGAAAACCTGACACTATCAAAGTAAAACAGGAAACAACTGAAAGGCAGAAACAAAGCAGAGAGATGAGCAGACTCACACTGGATGTAGAGACAGTGGAAACAATGTGAGAGACTAAAATAAAACTGAAATAGAACCCAAAAAGTAATGACATTTCACCAGGACGTTCACAAAAAATGGGAACAGGATGCTCGAAGTCAAATGACCATGACATCAGAACCAAAACTGTAGGCAACAATAAATACTTTTTATTTTTTCACTGTACCTTTTTGCACCATAAACTGTAGATCTATTTTCAAAACACTGAGGGGATGACCTCAAGTTAAGGACAAATTAATGGCGATGTCTCCCTTTTTTTTTTTACCCAAAAAGTGGATAATCAAAAAACAACCTGGAGAAAGTAACCACTGATGGAAAACCTCTCACAAACTTATACTCTGTTAAAGTCCAGTCCAGCGTCTTTGAAGCTTTGAAATCTAGGACATGTTCATCTGAGTCACAGTTTGGGACTAAAACACACAGACTGACTGACCAGGTGAACTCCTAATCATCTCAGCCAAGTGTGCCAGACAGCAGCTGTGGTTCAAAGGCTTATTCACAGTGATTACAAGCGTTCATTGATGAGATAAGAGAGGCCACTGTCATGACACCAAGTTTCACTTCTTATGTGAGAACATCTTGACCTCTTTGTCTTATAAAACTCTGTAGTTAGCTTAACTACAGGGTTTCGATTGGGTCGTGTGGGTGTTTAAACACATTTAAAGTTCAGTCTCATGTGTCTAAAGGCTGCTGGATGAGCATCAGAGTCACAAAATATATGAACTTGACTCTACTGAGATGCAGAGATGATTAACTAAACTCATAATAAATGGCTCTTATTGCAGTCTACCAGACTTTCACTCTTCTACTCTGGATATTAAAAGTTTTAAGAAATCCCCCACCAAAACTCCAACAGTCTAAAATTCAAGTAAATTAAGATTTACTATGATGTGTCACATAAATAATTAAAGTCATGATATTTAGGAAGCCGTTCCCCAGAAAGAGGATGTGAGGAAGTAACAGGAATTGTTTTGGAGTTTCACTGATAGAGATAAACTTTTATTTGTAACAAAAACAGTGAGAAGGAAAACAGCTAAATCTGTGTGTTGGTCAAAAGAAAGAAAAGCAAATGCTTCATCTGTTGATCGGCTAATTGGCACAGCTCCACAATCTTCTGCAGTTTTCCTCTTATTTTGAAACGTTTTCATCATTTGTCCCGATTTTATATTTTACCTCTTCATTATGTCTTTAAACTTAACAGACAGAAACAAAATGACTTCGAAAGAGATGACGGTTTTATAAAAACGTCATCTTTTCTGCAGAGCCTTTTAAAAACTTGCTGTAAGGAGCAGGATCGAAATGCAGGAACTAAGCAGGAACTAAAAGTCACTTCAGGTCATCTTCTCTCATAACAAACATACACCAGCAAATAGATTTACCTTACCACAAAGTCAACTGTCAGTGTTTTCCATTCTGCTTTAGATCTAATCTTTATAGTCTCATTTTGCAGCTTTTCTGTGTTGTATTATCCACGATGATCCACATTTATTTCATGTTTATTTCAGACAGACTGAACATTGATTATTATTAAAATTATTATATTTATCCATGGGTCCGGATTTTTCCAGCGCATTTGAAGGATTCTTGATTAGATTGGCATCGTTAAAGTTCTTCAGCAGTTTTTGCAGCGTTGAATTACGAATTTTCCTCTCCCGTCCAACACGGTGTTTGGAACAATATTGCAATGTCAAAGAAACCTCTGCATCTGTATTTCCCAGCAGAATATTATTGTATTTAAAAACTGTCGATCTATCACTTCAACCTATTGGTGTTTTTAATGTTTTGGCTAATAGCTGTTGTGTTAATTTTCAGACATACACTGACTTTGGTAACCACGATTTAATGAAATCAATCAAACTTTATTTGTGGTTCAATTCAAAGTGCGTCACCGATGATGGACCAGCTGATAATTTAATAATATTTGTTTTGTAAAAGAGGAAGCTACAGAGAAATTAAATACAATTATAAAGAAATAAAAACAACATTTAAAAGGGTGTATAAGCACAATCGGAAGATTTAGGAAAAAAATGAAATACAATAAGAAAAATGAATTTGGAAAAAAATAAACAAATAAAATTTAACATAAATATAAAATTAAATAGATATTTAAAATTTTTTAAAAAACTTATGAACAATTTGAAAATAATTAAGGAACAAATATAAAATGATATATTATATTACATTAGAATAACTCCCTCCATTACATCCAACTAATATCAATTAAAGATAATTGATATTAATTATTAATTGTCTCTCTTAATATGTCTGTATTTTCTAACTCTTAATCTGATCTTTGGTCACACAAAACCTGTTTAAAACCACGTTTGTACCTGTGAAAACAGATGTGTGTCAGCCTGAGGTTGTGGGTTGTGTTCTCAGTTCCCAAAAAGCTTAAATTTATAACAAAGAGCAGCTGAAATAACAGCAACAATAACTGCTGTGTTAGTGTGAACGCTCTCTGAGCTTCATCGTCAGCATCATCATCTCCATCAGAGCCAATTCGGGCATCAGTAACTTAATAAGTTCAGACATGTGGAAGTATTTTGGAAGTGGAAGAGCCACTCTGTGTGTGTTTGTGTGTGTGTGTGCGAGCGTGTGTGGGTCAGCATGTTACAGTGTCCAAACCTGCTGCCTGTCAGCACGCCATGGCATTTGTCATGTGTTTGTCCCACATCCTCTTTGTTGTGGTTTAATAAGTTGATCTTGCCTTTGCAGACGTCCCGGGCACCATGGTTCACTGACATCGACACAGTCTGAATATTTTCCTGGATCCAGCCGCCTGCCATGCCGCCACCCGATGGCTGCTCCATCAACTCAGCCGCTTCCGATGAGAGTGAGGACACCGAACCTCTCATCGGGAGTGATGAAAGTGAGGAAAACATTTTTTTACATGTTAATCTTTACCAGAAATATTGAATCTGCTTTGAAAAAATAAGCTGAACATGCAGCAGGTTGAGCTTTTGGTATCACTGAAGTGTTTGGATCTAATTTTGAACATGACTACAAAAGTGAAGCTGTTACTTTTGTTGTTTTGTAGCGATGGTTTTCAGTTCTTCAGTGCACACATCAGCATTAAAGATCACCTGTCATATAAGACCTCAATGAGGCAGCAGACATGGAATCACATGCCGCTGTAAAGATATAAACGATCTTGGTGATGCTTAGAGGCCAGGTTTTTTGGCTTGTTACGGGAAAAATCTGCAATGTTTAAAGAGAAATGTTTGTTATAAGGTCAAGAAAATTATTTATCTATTCAGCTTATTTACAAAGCCTTCAAAGTTTACCCAAAATGCTCTTTGTGGATTTTTTTGTTATGTTTTTTTTCTCCAGTGAATGATCAAAAAACAGAAACTCCAGGGTACTAGTACTGATGACTGGAAGCAATATCATGCTTTCACATTGTGGTGTGAGTATGGAAGCAGCTCTTCTAGGGCGGTATCTGAAAGTAGTGCCTGTATTTGAAGCGGCTCAAACGTGCGTGGGAAAATTACCTAAAAGAGGCGATCTGCCAAATTTAAGGCTCTTTAAAAAAAATACACTATTTATTTCTCTGTGTGTGATCAGTTCCTCCTCGGTGCTGCTCGGCCCGCTTCAACCTCGCCTTCCTGATGTTCCTCGGCTTCACTGTGGTCTACGGTCTCCGTGTCAACCTCAGCGTCGCCATGGTAGCCATGGTGAACAGCACCGACCCAGATCCAGACGGAAACCACTCCGTCACCAACGCCTGTCCACCACCATCAGGAAGCGAGAACACTAGCAATAATTTCCAGCAGCCTGCCGGGGTAACGCCGCAAGAGCATTGAAAGAGCCGCCATCAAGATCTCTCCTCGCGCTTTATTTTCTGTGACGCCTCCTCTCTGTGACCTCTTTCCCCAGGTCCCTCACTACAACTGGGACTCTAAGACTCAGGGCTGGCTGCTCGGGGCTTTCTTCTTCGGCTACCTGTGCACGCAGATCCCGGGCGGCTACCTGGCCGGTCACTACGGGGGGAAGTTTTTCCTGGGTTTGGGTGTGCTGGGCACGGCTGCCCTCACTCTGCTCACCCCTCTCGCTGCCAAATGGGGGTCGTACTGGCTGTTTGCACTGCGAGCTCTGGAGGGCTTCGGAGAGGTACGACAGGGGGGAGACCAGACATGTTTTTCTTTATTTCTTTGACAGGTTCGTTTAAGCTCTGAACACCCATCTGTGGTAACCGTATTTATACTAAGATGGATTGATTAAATAAATAAATTATTACTTGAACAAAAATCTTTGAAAGGTAAGAAAATAATAGGAAAACTCAAGATCTCAGAGAATAAAAATCCAAATGAGGGGTTTAATAAGTTGTGGTATGAGGAGTCCTGCGTCTGCTCCTATCGGTGATACAGGCCTCGCTCTGCCAGCGTGATCAGCTGTGAATGACTGCCAAAAATGTAATGAGAAGAAAAACCATTGGTACACTTTTTGGTTTAACCTTTTTACACCTACATCAAGAATGACTCCAGGTGCTTGTAGTTGCCAACGTAAAAAGCTTCTATAACAGTGGTCAGATTATTTTCTTTACATTGTCTCTGTGTGCATCTCTAGGGTGTGACGTACCCGGCTATGATGGCGATATGGGCTAGGTGGGCTCCTCCTCTGGAGCGCTCTCGCCTGATAGCCATGTCGGCATCTGGGGGCAGCTTTGGCGCCTTTGTGGCCCTGCCGCTCACTGGCTACATCTGCCAGATGCTGGGCTGGCCCACTGTCTTCTACATCTGTGGTGAGGGGAACACACACTGGTGCCACCACAAGCCATTTTTTTACTACATCTGAACAACAAAAAACTGTTTAGAGCAATTTGTGTATTATTGAGGCTACACAGAAGTCTTGTTTTAATGTACAGTGATGCCAGTCTATCTTTGGTACACACAATTTTACATTTTAGCTTATTCCTCTTTGGTTTATGACAACAGTAACATTACTTTTCCTCTGACTTGGCCTTGAAGACAATCACTGTTTAGCTCTTTGCTTTCACTGCCAAATCTGCTGATTCTTTCAATCATTCACTTCCTCTTCCAGGCGGTGCTGGTTGCCTCTGGGCAGTCTTTTGGTTTATCTTTGTGTCAGATGACCCTCGCAACCATCGCCGAATCAGCAAAGAGGAGCGAGATTACATCATTAAAACCGTGGGACCACAGGTACGAGTGAAACATTAACAGATATTTATTTACATTGATCCTCGTGTGTGTCTCTGTCAGGGAACCCTGTTATAATCTGACCAAGCAAATCCTTCGTATCTTTTATACTCCTTATATTTATCTGGAGCTATTTGTGTAAATCTATTTTATACATAAAGTTTCAGACTCCATGCGACTGTTGTTTTTGTTTGTTTTGTTGGTCCTCATCTGCTTTTTTATTATTTTGTGCTCTATATAGGGTCCTTGCTTTGAGAAGCACTGCTCTGTGACCCCGTATAAGGAAACTCCTGCAGATTCACAGGCAACACATGACCTCAGTCCTGCCTTTTAGTTGTTAGATTAACTGGGCATCTTTAGTAAATACCAACAGCAGTTTTTTTTTTTTAACCCCAAAAAGAGATTTGAAAACATTTGCAAATGTTTTTTGTGGTAGTGTATATACAAATGACATTGCTTTCCGTTGCTGTTCAAAATTGTCCCTCACCTGCTCCTATGTTGTGTATTCTTTTCTACCTGCAGTGAAGAGTGACTCATCACTTCCTTTATCTGACTTCCTGTTTCCATTTCTCTTACTGCTCTGCCTTTTCTTACTCTCTCTTCCCCGCAGCTGACCTTTTGTCTCAGTTGGTTTTATATCCAAATATATTTTCGATCCAAATATATTATAGTTTGATCTTCTTCAATAGGTTTCGTTTCAGTTTAGATTTTATTGTTTGAAAAGGTTTCGGAGGAGGGGGAGGGGGAATCGCACTGATGGACAAGTATTGTGGTAAACTTGGTTTTAAGGGCTTAACAAGTTCAGATTTGGTTTTAAAGTACAAACAACTGCAGACAAACCGTCACATAGACATTCAGGTGTTGGTGAAAAATAAATCCCTCTCAGCTCAGTTTGACCAAACTAATAAATATAGATTAAACTAATAAAGATTGAAATCAAAGACATTTTCTGCATATTTTTATGCTGTTTTGTACAGTTTTTGAGGGGGTGGTTTGGTTTTTTACCCCTCAGCCATAAAAGGCTCATGGAGTATGGTCATCATTGTCCACGGACAGGTGACGTGGACACCCAAGTCTCCATGGGTGTATCTGCTAAGAATGTAGACCTCAAGGTTTGAGGTCAGAGGTCAGGTTATCTGAAAATCATCTGTATGTGATAATTCTAGAAGGAAGTCACCTAGGATTTTGAAATTGATGACATAAGTCTATCTACTAGGAGGCTGAGGGGGACCACTATCTCACCAGTATGTCACTAGTTGTTTTTTTTTACCTATAATAACTTAAAACAGAAAATCCTTCTTAACCCTACAGATGTTCTGTCTATGATTATGTTTTTATTGCTGCAGAGTAGAATCCAGCATTAGTTATTTTGGCAGATGATAAATGAAAATGAAAAAGTAAGCAGAAACACTCTTCAGGCATGTTATGAGTGTTGATGTTGCATGGTTTGTCCACCAGAAGACACCCATTTGCAACAATGGGAACATCATAAATGCAGCCAGCTGATCCAACCTGAGCGTAAACAAGTAAATAAACTTCTGCTCAAACTTCGGGTAAATCTGTTTGTGTTTCATATGTCTGAAATGAAAAAGTATTGGCTGACATACTGGCTTTTAAATCGTCAAATATCTGCATCAGTATCGGTCTGAAAAACCCTATATCAGTCAGATTCTACTGCAAAGTTCTTAAATTGTATTATTTCAGTACATTGTTATGATTTTTCTCTAACCTGAACCGATGCTTCAGGGTACAGGTCATAGCTGGTCCTTGCCTTTGCTGCACATGGCGCTGTCTGTCCAACTGTGGGCCATCATCGTCACCCAGATGTGCTCGAACTGGGCCTACTACACCCTGCTCACATCCCTGCCCACCTACATGGACGTCATCCTGCATTTCGACCTGCAGTCGGTGAGATTTCCCTTCACTTGTTTCATGTTTACCGAAGCGCTTCAGATGTTTGAGATCAGAGTAGAGACACATGAGACTCACCCAAGTAAAACTTGGATGTGAAATTTCAGTTTTAATGTTATGATAGATTACAAGGACTTTGTTCTATCTTTGACCTCTGCTTCTTTTTTCTCTTAATTGTAAAAAAAAAAAGTAAAAAATAGAAGAATTGAAACACTGTTGGATAGTAAACGTGTAGCTTTATCCAAAAATGTGGAGATGTCAGAGAGGAAATCAAGTGAAAGTCCCAAAATCTGAAACTACAGCATCAGCTCTACACTTTCCTGATGTCAGTGTTTATATTTCTGTATTTTTGTGTTGGGACAAAGTCTGAACATCTGTCTGTGTGTCTGTATCAGAACGGCTTCCTGTCCTCTCTGCCGTACCTGGGCAGCTGGTTGATGGCGTGGCTGTCTGGAGTCATGGCGGACGCCCTCATCGAGCGGCGAGTGTTCAGCGTCACTGTCGTTCGCAAAATCTTCACGTTTGTAGGTAAATAAAACTTGAGTGCTCATTTCATCTGTGTGCAGGCTTACATACATATAGGTGTTTGCATACTCAGAAGGTAAAGCAGGAAGTTAGTCTCTCAGGTTAAAGTCTTGACTTTTAAGAGAGTGTTACATCCACTTGTAAAGAATTGTGTGAATTTTCTGGCCCCGCCTGGTTAGAAAGGAGTCAGGATTCCTGCACTGCTGGTTTAACCTTGATATGAAAACACTGTCACAAAAGGTTGTCCTCTGTCTTCATGCTGGATTCCTGCTATGATGACTCATGAAATCCTCCTAGAATGTAGGATGCAGCTGAATTCACAAAGAGCAGAAAGCCTTAGAGTCAGCAGCAGCAGTCAGCTGATTTGGGAGTTATTTTGAGACTAATAAGTTTGCTGGATCTTAGTGTTCCTCTGCCAGCAAAATCCCACTTTAAGCCAAGGCATTGGAATTACAAACATCCAGAAAGAATGAAAAACACGGCACAAACTAAACTCTGCTCATTTGCAACACTTCGACAAATATTTTACTACAGAGATCATTTTATGTGATTCGTCTCTGGGTCCCTCCCCGAGATGAAAAACTGTGTTCATCAAAGCTTCGTCTGCAGTTTTTACATGTGACACAGGAACAGTTGCTGTTCAACACAAACAAATGCAGATTAAAGTTTGAGTGACTTAATGAAGCAACGCTGCCCCCGTGTGGTTTAGTTTGCATTTGTTGTTGTGAAGCGATAGTATGAGGCCTGCAGGACTCCAGGTGACTGTGATTATAATGTACTTGTTTTTTAATGCGTGTGTGTATGCTGTGGTTTTACTGGTCTGGGATGAATATGGCCCATGCACTGAAGTGAATTTCCTCCCAGTAAAACCAACACTTCACTCAGAATTTGGACATGAGTAGATCAGATTCTCCCATATAGAGAGAAACTGACCCGGTGCTGTTTTATTTTTTTCCTGTTCCAACGGCTGTCTCTTCTCTCCGCAGGTCTGTTTCTGCCCTCGGTTTTCCTCGTGGCTGTGGTTTACGCCGGCTGCGACCACATCCTCATCGTCACCTTCCTCACACTGTCAATGACAACGGGAGGGTTCAGTGCCGCCGGAGTCTTCATCAACCAGATAGACATCGCTCCTCGGTGGGTGTCGTCGTCCAAACAGCTGATTAAGTTTTTACTGCTTAACAGTTTAAACCCCGAAAACGTGAAACACATAAAAGCTGCAAATCACTTAAGTGAACTATACATTGATAATCGGAGTCCACAGATCTAATGAAGACTTGGATAAATGAAACTGTGACAAACAGGTACTTTGTTTCCTGCTCCTGCAGGTATGCAGGATTCCTGCTGGGAATCACCAACACCTTCGGGACTATCCCGGGGGTCGTGGCGCCGATCGTAACGGGATACTTTACTGAAGATGTGAGTATAAAGGCTAAATTCATCATCTCACCAGAGCACAAAGTCTTCTTAAGTAGGGTTAAGCTATTTTGTGTCTTCCTAACGTGAGGAAACCTTTCATAGCAGAAGCTGATATGCCAAAGTAAAAAAAATAAAACCCAACCCTAACCTGTTTTGACCTGTGCCCTGAACTACAAAGCGAGGTCACTATACGGAGGACTTATTTATGCTATCTGGATTCATTTATCCTAACTATGGCAATCAGGATAAACAAAGGTGGTTATCATCTCGCTAAACCCAGGGTTTATCAACCTAGCTATGAAAAAATTCACATTAAAGGGTTGACGTTGGCGGCATCTGACCAATCACAAACATGGACAGTGATAATTTTACAAATAAGGATAAAACTTTATTACAGAACATGAAGGAGTTAAACATGTAAAACAGACTTGCATCACTAAAACGGATGCAGACATATCAGCAAAGTATTAAAAGTACAATATGAATCTCTGTGCAATACTGTATTAATAAAGTTCAGGGAAAGCTGGCAAAAATGCAGACTCTGTGAGGTAACATATCGAGCAGTATCACAGCTCTTTCTCAGACTGTTAACACCTGGTGGTGTAAACGTTCTGAGAGCAGTGAGTAAATACAAAAGCATAGACTTCTTACAAATTAATATAAAGTCCAAATTTACAAATAGTTGCCCTTTTTATCTATCATATATAATATAAAAAAATAAAATTGTTATGAAGTTTAAAACCAATACACAGAGCTGTTTTCTAAGGACTGGTTGATCTTTTTGTCTCAAACATAACCTGCTCCAGGTCTACAGCATAAAAATCATGTACCTCTGTGTGACTAAAAACCCAGGTTTAATCATGAAGTTATCGAGATAAGCCTATAATCCTGCTTTAGTGCTCTGGTGGATGTTAGGAGGGTTAAAGTCGGGCTGATGTTGCTGGACGTTTGAGTTCTCAGGTTAATGGCTGCAGTGTACGTGTGAAAACAACAGAAATAGGAATGATAATAAAATCATATCTTCATATTTTTATTTCTTCAAGGTGGAAAATACACAGAAGGCATCATAAAATAGTTGAAAGCAGCAATAATTCACTGTCAGATTCACAGTGTTTAACATTCATCGTCCTCTCCTCTGGTTGGCAGCGCACTCTGGCCGGCTGGGCAAAAGTCTTCTGGGTTGCCGCTGGGATCAACGCGGGCGGTGCCGTCATTTACACGTTTCTTGGCAGCGGCAAGCTCCAACCATGGGCCCTCACTGAGGAGGAGCGAGCTGAAGCTGAGAGGAAGAGGAACAGGTCCATCTCACATTAAAGCAGAAATATGCATCAGCAGCAGAGCCTTTACTCAGGCTTTAAAGACACATATACGGTTAGCTAGTTTTACACAGTTTTCCGATTTTAGAGGAATGTGTCTGGAGGTTTAATCTGTAAATTCAGGTATAAATTAAGGGACTTCATGCAGTATTCACACTTCATGAACCAATAATGACTTCAGAGCTACAATATGCTCTTCTTGTTTACGAGGTGAGCTGATAGACTTATTTTTACGGTAATTCCAGCAACTATATTACAGCTTATGGAGCATTTAAAATTTCCTGTTAGGCACATTTTTAACCCTTTAAATTCGCTGGGAGGTGAAATTTCAAGGGTTAGAATGTTATCACTACTTTTAAGAAAAGATTAGTTTTGGTGCAGATGACATATTCGAACACGTGCTGCCTTTTAATAATCAGGAAACACGTTTACTCTTGTTGATAAAGTTTTAATCGTTTGTATGTGAGTTTTGTTTAAAATTTTCCGGGTGATTTTGTTTCTTTGCACCTGTTTGATACTTACGACACTTCAGGTGAGACCAAAACATATCACTTTTTTTTAAAGTTATTTTGGTTTTTCTTTTAATTTTACCTTGAACAAGGTACAGTTTGGAACAAAATGCATATTTTGCACAACAGGAGGGTCACTCCACATAAAATATACATATCTGGGGGGAAAAAACCACCATCAGGTGATTTTTCTTTAAAGTAAAATAACTTTTATACATTTAATGAAGCTTTGAATCTTCATGCTGTGAATATTTTCTGGGTTACAGGCCATCAGAGTACACAGGGATGTGTTAAAATTTTGGGCTACTTTTTAAGTCACTTAATTTTTTTTTCCAGCATTTTTTAGCCTTTTTAACCTACATACAGGATATATCCACATTTTTCAGGATCGGTGTCATGGGTTATATCATAGCTCAATAGGAAACAACAATTTAATATCTTTGATGTAGAGGAACAAGAATGATCACTGGATGTTTGACCTGTTTTCTTATAATTCAATGGAGATATCTGCATTTTGGGTATACTTTCAAGCACCATATGACCATGTTTTACGGGAGGCTGATCTAAACAAATTATATTTCATGAAAGTTCTTATTTTTTCCCACATTTTGATACCAGCATCATCTTCTAGCTCAGATTTCTTCTGTGTTAAAAGAGAGAAACAACGTCTTGCTCTTTGTAGTTGTTTTGACATGCGCAAGTTTGGGTCCTGAAGAATGTTTTTAAAGGTAAAACTGAAAGCTTTGCCTCCAGCTCAGCTCTTTCTTCACCACAACAGTCATGTTCAAAGTCCATCTCACCAATCTGTCAGCCCACCTAACCCTCCACCGTCCCATCACTCATGGATAAAATCCTCCCTCGCCTGGGGACTCCTCTCTCCTCCCACTCAGAGTTAAAGATCCTCCGTTTTCAAGCAGGGAACCACAGCCTCAAACTCTCATCCTGGTTATTTCACCTTTCCTGTTCAGTTTCTGTCAGTTTCCTTTGGGATGAGACTGCTTCAGACAGGAACATCGAGCTGCTGTGAAGCTGCCTTCAGTGCGGCTTCCTCGTCATCTCAAAATTATCCAAATCTTAACCCACCCTGTGTACTTTGGGAGCCTGTAACTCAAAAAATACTCACAGTATTATAATAAAATTTTGCATGGTTTCATTAAAGATATGAAAGTTATTGGACATAAAAATCAGCTGATTTTGAGGGGCTCAGGTGGGAGACACTGACTGATTTTTCATGAAGTGATCCTCTTATTAGTTTGTCGCACAGCTTCGTCTTTGACTGCTTTGTTTGCAGTTTTCTGACCACTTCTACAGACTGTTTATTAGGACCAACAGAAGCACTTTTCAATGACATGAATACTCAGGATGTTTTATTCTGATAAGAGTGCCAAAGACACGTGAAACCTTACATTTTAGATTGGAGTTTCTTCACTTGTTTTTAAGACTTAAAGCACCTTTGGGTGCTAGCATTTGCAGTGTTTGTAATCATATGGGTTTGCTTCAACAGTAAGAAGCTTCCTTTTATAAACTACAGTAATTATTGTTTCTATATGATCTAGGAAATACCATCATGCAGTTTTTCAAAGAGCACTGTGATTGTAAAGATGTGATGATTTATTCACCTCCTCTGTGCTTTAAAAATGTGTGATGTCATGAAAATGTGTGCTTTTATTTTGAAAATAATTTTGTTTTTACTTGGATTACCTGAAAATTAAAGTGAGTGGCATGTAACCCTCGTAATGTCCTCCCATACTCCTTCTGTCCTCTGATTTGACTGTTATGTAAAACATATGGTATAAATTGTCAATCAGTTCTGTGTTACAACTTTAGTCTTCGGTCCAGTGCATTACAACAAAATTTTCTCTTCATTTTGGAATTTAGGGCCTAATTTCCATAAACGTATATATCATATTTTTGAGTGAAATTTAAATAAAACATTGAATTATTTTGACTATTTAAATTATCACAGAGTAGTATATATCAAAATTGAGTGAGGATGCTGTTTTTGAATCATTTGATAATCACACCTGTTGTCCTCTGGGGTCAAAATTTATCGTGTCTGGTTTGATTGTTACGAAAAGAATATAAAGTGGATACGTCATTCAATTCTGTTACACTTCCAATTACAGCTTCATTCAAACACATTAACACAATTTCTTTATTCCATTTGAAGCTCAAGGCCAATAAGACCTCATTCACCATACTGCTTTCAAACATCTTTGATCTTGGATCATTGATGTGTGGGGTCAAACAATGGTCATAACAACAACAATAAAACAGGCAGCACAATGAGGAGGCAGGGGTTCTACATTCAATTCAATTTTGTTTATAAAGCACCAAATCACAACAACAGTCACCTCAAGGCGCTTTATATTGTAAGGTAGACCCTACAATAATACATACAGAGAAAGTATGGTGGCTAATTTTTTTTTTACCATATTGTGCAAAGATATCACCAGTAAAACAATGCATATATTGTCCTCCAATATAATGAGGAGGAAGAATCAAAGGAGGATCCAGGGTTAGAAGATAAGAAAATATTGCCAATATTTAGACCACATGCTACTTCTTTCTCTGAAGAAGCCCCCACATCTCCCACCTGTAGAAGTGGAAGACGAGTATGAAGTGAAGGAAAGTGATGAAGATGATGATTAGGAAGAATTTACTCCATGGCTTTTAAATCAGAATGAGTTTGTATTACTTTTATTTATCTTACTTCTTACTCAAATCTTCTAATTTTATGATTCTTTTTCTTAACTTTTATCATGTCTCCCTATGTTTTTATTTCTTTTGATTATCTTAATTGTACAGCACCTTGATCAACATTTTCTGTTTTAAATGTGCTATATAAATAAATTTGACTTTGACTTTGAATCTGAAATATGTTCAAGTAGGTTCTCAGGCATCCAGGACATGGTAGTCTAAGGAGATTGGAAAGAAAGTGACAGGGCTTCTTGAAGTTTCTTGAATTTCCAGAATGTGAAACTGAAATAGAAGATACACATCTTTCATTTCAATCATGATGAAGGCAAAAATCAAGCAAGAAGGAAGAGTCAGCTGACACATAGGAATATTTGCAGTAATGTGAAGAAAAACTGATCTGGTCTTCTATCCTTCCCAGTGACAGACGATGCATGACTATCTGTCAATGCACTTTACCCTACCGCCTACTGGTGTTGGCCAGAGGGGCCGATGGCGCGATATGGTAGCCTCGCTTCTGTCAGTCTACCCCAGGGCAGCTGTGGCTACAACCGTACCTGCCTCCACCAGTGTGTGAATGCGAGAGTGAATGAATAGTGGCATTGTAAAGCGCTTTGGGTGCCTTGAAAAGCGCTATATAAATCCAATCCATTATTATCATTATAATGTACCAGTACAGAGGAATAAACATGAGCTTCCTCCTGCCTTTGTTCTCGTGAAAGTTTGCCTTCACTAATACCCATGCCTTGGTGTCAGTCCTACCATGCCAAAACATAGAAAAATGTCAGGTAGTAAGTTGGAAAAAAGTTGAATAAAATTGTTGACCCCAGAGGACAAAAGGAGAAGGGAAATTGGGAGGAAATTACAAGGCTTAAGCACTATATGGTCGAAAATAACATTAGCTTATTTCAATAAAAAACACTCACATATGCAGAACTAGGGTGGCAAAAGATTATTTCAGTGGCACATGGAAACACATGCCAGCATATCTCGGCATGTGCTGGCATGTGCCACTGAAATAATTGTTCAATTTTTTTTTTCTCCAAATGTCCTGTCTGACACTGTAGCAATCACAATTATTTTCTGAAGGCAAAGAAAAATGCCCAACAAACTTATTTTCCCAAGTAGACCATTACAGCTTTTGCTGTAATGATCCCAGTCCATCCATGTCCTGATGGACTGGTCCACGCTTTGTGTTTATGTCTTTGTGTGAAATCTGTTTACCTGCCATTTGCTGTTTTAGCTGTTTCGTGGTTGTTGAAATGAAAGCTTTAACCTGAGATACTGGCGTTTATATTTAAAAATCTATTCAGGATTTAATGAATTGATACCACGTTATTCAAGCTAAAATCTCTTTTAACACTAGGAGTCCCAGGCTTCTACCTTTCTACCTTTAAAACCCACCACCAGCCAAATGGCTGGTAGGCTTTTAGCTAGGCTTTAGCTTCAGCCAAGTGGAAGCTAAATTGGCTAGTCATTCATATGTAAATTAGGTTGTTAGCTGGGAATTCTGGAGGGAGGGGAGTGGGGGTGTGTGGATGAGGGGGTGGGGGAGCTGCTAAAAGCTGTGAACTTCCTTTTGTGTTTCATCTTGATGCATTCTCAATCATCCAGGGAAATAAATCTCCAAAAGTCACCAACTTGGAGTGTTTCAGTTTGCCATCTTAGGGAGAAATCAACACACATGGGTGTAGGTCCTTTGTTGCTGAGATTTATTGATAAAAACAGTACAAAAAACCAACCATTTGTACACATATTTACAAATAATAATAAAAAGTGAGTGAGTACATTTCAACATTTTCAGCAATCACTCACAATCCTGGCACTGCCATGGTATCTGTAGTCTGCATTTACCACATGTGTATCTGTAGCAGTGAACACATCGCACAGTGGTATGATTGTTCTTGCATTTGTGTTTGACCTGACACATGGCTCTTTTTCCAGGACTAGGTGTGGAGGGTTGTGTCCAACTGTTCTTTTCTTGCCTTCTTCTCAGCTACATGAGAGTGAGCCAACTCTCTTGCAAGCTCCACCACATTTACATATGAATGACTAGCCAATCCACTAGTGGATTGAGGAATTTCCCTGCGAATCTTGTTGACTGTGCCGAGGATGGTGGTTTTCAGTCTAAGAAGTTTTTGCGCAAGTGAAAGCGATGTGAAAAAATTGTCCGTGGTAACATTTCTGCCCTTGTCTAGGAATGGTTCCATCAGCCTCATTACTACATTTTCAGAAAGTCTCTCCCCAGTGGGACGATTGGGGTCCTTGCCAAGATATGGGAAGACATTGCAAATGTACTTGGATTTTAGGTCGCAAGCCACCCAAAACTTGATCCCAAACTTGTCAGGTTTACTTGCAATATACTGCAGGAAACAGCACCGAGTCTTTGATGGGAAAAGCTGTTCATCAACGGTGATATGTAGACCAGGGTTGTAGCACGTGATGCAGTTGGTGACCAATGATCCCCACACACTGGAAATGTGTGGGATATTTTCCTGATATGATTCCTGACGTCAATCAGGTTGCCTCCCATTCAGTATAAAACCTCTACAACCGGCCCCAGTCTTCCTCTTTCTGTTACCTAGCTTAAGGACAGCAGCTTTGGCCGTGAAAACCCATAAACACCGGTGAGTTTAGCTCCCATTCTTCACATAGAGGGACCCATCTGGCCTTATCTTCTTCTTTATTTGATTTTTAGGTTTACTGGATGCTGTTTTTAAACTTTTAATGAAAGATTTTTTACGAGGGAGGAGAAAATGTAGAGTGGTTAACGCGAACGAAGGAGGGCTGCCAGACCGGAGATCCGAAGATGCTTGAATGGCATTTCTTCTCTCTCCTTATTGAAACAATTTAACCGTATTTATCCGAAGCAAAAAGTACTTGAAGTCCGGACATGAAAGCTTCTGAATATTTGGCGATCTTTGTAACTTTATCCGACGTGGCCCAGTGGAGTAACACGCGTCTCGGCTGGCTTGTGGCCGAGTGAGGCCTAGCAGTAGCAGCCGCCTACTAGCGGCTAAGGCCTAGCGCCTGAGTAGCCATGAAGTTGAATTTCAGTTTTTAACTCCGTATAAATTAAAAAGACAATATGTTTTAATATGTTTTCATTTTTTATGTACTTTCATTATGCCTACATGCCGGGATGGTTTCCTAATGTAGCCGGGCTCAAGATGCGATAGCTTAGTTGTACATGCATGTCTGTTAACGAAGCCTAACGGGTACTTAATAGTAAGCCTAACGCAATTTTTATTTTTATTTAATCTTGCCCACAGAAACTAAAACAATGGGAAAGGAAAAGACCCACATTAACATCGTGGTCATTGGCCATGTCGACTCCGGCAAGTCCACCTCCACCGGTCACTTGATCTACAAGTGCGGAGGAATCGACAAGAGAACCATTGAGAAGTTTGAGAAGGAAGCCGCTGAGGTAAGAGCTTGTGTATTTAGTCAAGTCAAGTCAAGTCAAGTCAAGTTGGCTTTATTGTCACTTCAACCATATACAGTTTAACAGTACACAGGGAGGCGAAACAACGTTCCTCCAGGAACCAAGGTGCTACATACAACATAAATTTACAACATAATTTAACAGAAAAACTCTAAACTAGCTAACTAAGAGGCCTAGTTAGCTGGCTAGCAGAGACAAGACAGACTGACCTAACATAAATTACAACATAAAAGAGAGATACTCCCATACAGCTTGTGACAAAATTTGATTCGATTTGATTGATGACCCTAGCCTTGACCTTTTGACCTCCCCCCTCCCCCTCCCCCCTTTCCCCTCCCCCACCGGAAGTGTGTAATTTGATCCCCTAAGCGTGACGAATTGCATCCGGAGAAGGGAGGGGGAAACCCCCCGGAAGTGTGTAATTTGATCCCTAAGCGCGCCACCTGTTGCGCCACCTGTTGTTGGAAAAAAAGAAAAAAAGGTTTTTAGAGGGAGGGAGGGGTCTGCGGCGGGGAGGAGAATAAAAGCAGAGAGGAGGCCGTCACAATTTCTAGGCACAGACGCAAGATGGATCCTTTCATTCTGCAGCCCAGCGTTCCTGTGTACTTGGACGGCGAAGAGATCTGCTCTCCCGAGGCCGCTAGAGAGACAGAGCGGTAGTTAGTTTTCCACAAACTCATAGTCTGAATTCTGTTTCAATATTATGACAATTTTCTCTGTATTTCTTTTTTTTTTTTTTTTTTTTTTTACAATAGCGGATGTAATTTTACTTTCTTAAGCTGCACCGGCGCTTGTAATGGGAAAAAAGAGTGACTTCCTATTGCCTGTAGAGAACCGTTTCTTTCAATAGTATTTTATTTTCCTATAATACAGACGCAGTAAAAAACCTTTAAGATGATCAGCCTAGCAACAAATTGCATTTTTAGGCTACACCATAGCTTGTGATGAAAAGAAGAACTTTCTATCCACTTGTAACCTACAGGCTGCCTACCCCGTATGTGTAAAAATGAATAAATATCCCTTAGTGAATACTTTTCTTTGAATACTACTTTTCCTTTTGAGAGTCCCTTTTACAAGGGACTGAAAAACAAACCATAAAAGATAATTGCCGTGACAGGCGATCTTGTTTCACACACACACACACACACACACTGCGGGTCAAGGAGGAGTGAGACAGCAGATATCAGTTTTTTCTCAATGCTTATAACCTATAACGCGCCCCCCAAAAAATATTATTATTATTAAAACATCTATATGAGGTAGGTTTTGCGCAGCCTGCTCCTTGTCAGACCAAAGTAGAGAGTTTTTTTTCTTCATTACTTTTACAATGGGTTTTCTCAATAGACAGAAAATGAAAATGATGACACTGAGGAGTCAACAGCCGATATTATCATTGCTTGTAACCCGGTAAATAATTTCGTACATCTCCCCATAAAATAAGCCTTAGTGGAAAAAAGCTCATATTCGAATAAGTTTATTAAAGCACCCCCCTCTGTGGGAAAGAGTTTTTTTTCTCAGAGTCAAGTTTAAACCATGAGGCGAGTTTTGTCAACAGGAGGCGAGTTTTGTCACGAGCAAGAACAAGGGCAGACAACTGTTGCCCATAAAGTAAAACAAATATCCGCCTCTAAGTCGTATTTTACCTTTTTACCTGCCTAGATCACTGTAATAACTTACAGATTCTCTGCCAGGGAAATATAATTTTTGCAAGTGGTAATGCTGTACTTTACTAAAACCACTGAATAAAGCGCAAACTGTCCATCATATTGTTACAGGAATACCTGTGTATTGATTTGCTGATGCATAAAATGTATAAATGTTACCAGTAGATTAAAGTATCGCTTGCACTGCTGGAATTGCAGCGATTAGAACACAGAACTCTCATGAAGAGTACCTATTCAAGCAGTAAAATTGATTTCACTTTTTTATCTGCCAACAAATTAAAGTGATTCCCATTTTCCTTTATTAGATATTAGACAGGAGATGTGAATGTTTAAATGTTTCGGAGCTCTAATGTGCAGCTGTCACCTTAGAACAGCGGCACTCTGCAATAAAAATAATTAACTTGAACTAAAATGTAGTGTTAACCTCTTTATTTGTGTAAGTGTTGCATTTCACTGTTCTGTTTTGGGGTTTGTTTGTTTTTTTATGTTCTTGTGAAGATATGACCTGAGTCACACCGTGCCACTTGGTGAAGAGTGCTGTAAAAATAAAATAGGGGAGACATGATGGAATTAATGAAGGCCAGCTGATATCCAGCCTCCCCTAGCACTGCCCTCTGAACCCACTGCTCCACCCCTCCCTTGCAGCTGAGCCTGCCACTGTTCTTTATAGAGTTTTAATTACCATTTTATCACCATCCTTATCATCTGTCTGTGACTGGAGTAGGTGGCACTCATAGGGATCACTTTTGTGGGAAAGAAGTCATATGACCTGTGAAATGCCCTTTTTTAACTTTGAAGTGAACATGCATAAAGCATAAGGCAGGAAGCTGGCCTTAGTGGAGAAAGCTGACAACCACCAATGTAATAGCTGTTATTTCTAACTGGGGTTTTTAAGTCAGGCCAGCTAATGCAAAGAAAGCCTGGCTGTGTAAGTGTGCAGTCAACCCCTCAGGCCACTAGTGTTTATTGATAATATTACCTCTGATGGAAGTAGTCACATCATGCATGGGGCTGTACTCTGCTTGAATTCAGCCATATGCTGCAAAACTCTTTGACCCTTCACAGTGCAAATGGATAATTAAGCATTCTACCAAAGCAACCCAGGAGTTTCTCAAGGTAAAGAAAATGGATAGTCTTCAGTGGCCAAGTTAGTCACCTGATCTCAGTGTAGTAGAGCAGCCTTTCTGTTACTGAAGGCAAAATTGAATACAGAAATACAAATAAACAAGCAGAAACTGAAGACAACTGCAGTAGCCTGGAAGAGCATCTCAAGAGAGGAAACACAGCATTTCATGAACTACAGGCGTTCTAGCCTTATGGCAGTCATTGACTGCAAGATTTTACATACAAGTAAAAATATAAGTAAAATATTTTAAAAAGTCATAATATTTAAAATGATGTTAGCTTGTTGAATTACTTCCAAGTCTCTGAAAATGAAGACATAAGTATCAAAATGGTTGTAAGCACTTAACAATGTATGTAATAATTTAGTTTTGAATAATAGATGAAAGCCTGCGCTTCAATCACATCTTTTTTTTGTTCATTTAAGTTCTGCTGTGGTGGTGCACAAAGTCAAAATCACAAAAAAAAGTCATTGTCCAAACATTAATGGACCCAATTAAGGTGGTGACACCATTTCAAAATTGGCACCCAAAACCCCCCACAGTACCTACAAATTAGTTTTGTTTTCAAGCTTGCTGTAAAAATTAAATCAAATTAGCTTTTTAAAATTAAGTCACTATTAGTCAAGTTTCAGATTGTGTTAATTAAAGAAACAAATTCCCAATGTATGATGATTATTTAAAAGTGCATTCTTATATTTTCAGGCAAGAAATACTTTACTTTTATCTTCAGTCAACATGAACTTTATTGTTTAAGGACCATACTTTTGTCTCCATATTTTCATCAGTCATAAATTTGGCTGGAAAAGCATCACACCATTTGCTCTAGTAAAAAGACTCTTGTGTGCCTGAGTAATTTCTGATTTATTCTGGTTATTTTTTACCACAGCATCACTAGATGTTCTTAGATGAGGAACATGTGCTTTGTCTGACTCATTTTTCTTTCTGCCTTTAATCATTTATCTTGTAAAAGTCTACAGCTGAGAATGTGGTACTCGACCCTCTTGGACATTTCTTTTTCTTTCTCAGTGCAGATGAATCAGTGATTTCTGTGCATTAGATATTACACTGCTCCTGTACGTTAATGCTCCTTTGTGTGACAAGACCTGAAAATTACACTGATTGCTTTTCAAATGTGAACATGAGATTGCATGTAAATATAACTGCGGGCAATTTCCAAGGTTGAAATGTTAATGCAGTCAAGTTGAAATTCACTGAATCACACCAAGAGAGTTGTGATATTGTGCAGAGAGAATACCCTTAGATGACACATGTATATGTAAAAGTAGGTGTAATTGTCCACATCGCATAATAACACTGGGAATGACTAAAAAATTCAAATTTAATTAAAATCATTGCTAGTATAAAATTATTCAGGCTAAAAAACCCCAAAACAAAACGCATTACTGAAAAAAAAAATCTTTTTTTTTTGAGTTCAGATAATGTATTTTCTAGACTTCTGTATATGGACTATGTATCTTTTTTTCTTTTCCTTCAGCTTTCAGCTCCAAGTATTAAGAAATAATATTATAGTATAAAGAAATGTAGTAAAACTAAGAGGATGCATTTTTTTTTATTAGGAACTTGTAGGCTTGATAGGCTAAACACAACATTTATTTGATAGTTGGAGTAACTTTGCAGGCTTTGTTTAACACTGTGACATGAAAAAGACTCAGGCCACACTGTGGCAGCAAAGATAATTTGCTGTAAGGAAGGGTTGGGTGTTCTCCAGATTTCAAATACAATGATCGGGCACAACATTGTGGCTGCTGACAGGTGAAGTGAATAACACTCATTATGTCACGGTTCTGGGTCCGTTGGACCCAGTATTTTGAGTTTATTGTGTTTTGATTTAAGTTTGCATCAGGGATTGTGTTCTTGTTCTCTTGTCGTGTTATGGTGATGATTATGATTTCTATTATTAGAGTTCCATGTTTCTGTTTATCTGGGTTTACGATGTGGGTTTAGTTTCATATGTCATTTCCTGTCTGTCTCTCAGTGTCAGGTCTGCGTCTTGGTGTGGTGTTCTCATTTCCTGTTTTATTGTGAAGGTCTGGGTCTCATGTGAGTGTGTTCAGTTTTACCTTTGTCTCGTCTTGTTGATTATTCCCAGCTGTGTCCACCACCTGTGTGTAATTCCCCTGTGGTTCTCTGTGTATTTAAGTCATGTCTTCCGTCATTGTTGTTGCTGGTCCGTCTGTGTATTCCACCCTGCCTCATCTGCGTTTCTACCGTGTCTCACCCGTGTGTTCTCCCTGCTGTCCTTCATCATTCTCCTCTGGTCGTTCTCATTAAGGTTTGTGCTCTGTAGTTTAGTTTATCCCAGTATAGTTTAGTTCTAGCTCCATTTGCCGTTTGTATTTACTTTCATGTTCAATAAACCACCTTTACACCTTCACGACTGCCTGCATTTGGATCCTCCTTCATTTCCTCCACACGGCTCCTCTCACTCGCCGTGACACATTATCTCTTCATCATGATAGCTGTTAGTGGGTGAGATATATTAGGGAGCTAGTGAATGTTTTCTCCTCAAAGTTGATGTGTTAGAAACAAGAAAAATGGGCAAGTGTAAGCATTTGTGCGAGCCCGAGAAGGGCCAAATTGTGATTGTTAGACTAACTGAGTCAGAGATTCTCTAAAACTGCAGCTCTTATGGGGTTTTCCCAGTCTGCAGTGGTCAAAATGCAAGAAAAGTGATCCAAGAACGAAACTGTGGTGAACCAATGATAGGGTCATGGGTGGCCAAGGCTCACTCACACATGGGGAGCAAAGGCTGGCACATGTGATCCAATCCAAAAGATGAACTACTGTATCTTAATGCTTGCTCAATCATCCAGGTAAGGAAATCCCAAAAAGTTGATTACATTCATCTGAATGTAACGTTTTCAGTGGAAGAAACATTTCGTCACTCATCCAAGTCACTTCTTCAGTCTCAGCTGACGCTTTTAAAAGGTCCGCAGTCTAACCAAACTAATATTTATCCAAAGCCTGCAAAGTTACTCCAACTATCAAATAAATGTTGTTTAGCCTATCAAGCCTACAAGTTCCTAATAAAAAAAAATGCATCCTCTTAGTTTTACTACATTTCTTTATACTATAATATTATTTCTTAATACTTGGAGCTGAAAGCTGAAGGAAAAGAAAAAAAGATACATAGTCCATATACAGAAGTCTAGAAAATACATTATCTGAACTCAAAAAAAAAAGATTTTTTTTTTCAGTAATGCGTTTTGTTTTGGGGTTTTTTAGCCTGAATAATTTTATACTAGCAATGATTTTAATTAAATTTGAATTTCTTAGTCATTCCCAGTGTTATTATGCGATGTGGACAATTACACCTACTTTTACATATACATGTGTCATCTAAGGGTATTCTCTCTGCACAATATCACAACTCTCTTGGTGTGATTCAGTGAATTTCAACTTGACTGCATTAACATTTCAACCTTGGAAATTGCCCGCAGTTATATTTACATGCAATCTCATGTTCACATTTGAAAAGCAATCAGTGTAATTTTCAGGTCTTGTCACACAAAGGAGCATTAACGTACAGGAGCAGTGTAATATCTAATGCACAGAAATCACTGATTCATCTGCACTGAGAAAGAAAAAGAAATGTCCAAGAGGGTCGAGTACCACATTCTCAGCTGTAGACTTTTACAAGATAAATGATTAAAGGCAGAAAGAAAAATGAGTCAGACAAAGCACATGTTCCTCATCTAAGAACATCTAGTGATGCTGTGGTAAAAAATAACCAGAATAAATCAGAAATTACTCAGGCACACAAGAGTCTTTTTACTAGAGCAAATGGTGTGATGCTTTTCCAGCCAAATTTATGACTGATGAAAATATGGAGACAAAAGTATGGTCCTTAAACAATAAAGTTCATGTTGACTGAAGATAAAAGTAAAGTATTTCTTGCCTGAAAATATAAGAATGCACTTTTAAATAATCATCATACATTGGGAATTTGTTTCTTTAATTAACACAATCTGAAACTTGACTAATAGTGACTTAATTTTAAAAAGCTAATTTGATTTAATTTTTACAGCAAGCTTGAAAACAAAACTAATTTGTAGGTACTGTGGGGGGTTTTTGGGTGCCAATTTTGAAATGGTGTCACCACCTTAATTGGGTCCATTAATGTTTGGACAATGACTTTTTTTTGTGATTTTGACTTTGTGCACCACCACAGCAGAACTTAAATGAACAAAAAAAAGATGTGATTGAAGCGCAGGCTTTCATCTATTATTCAAAACTAAATTATTACATACATTGTTAAGTGCTTACAACCATTTTGATACTTATGTCTTCATTTTCAGAGACTTGGAAGTAATTCAACAAGCTAACATCATTTTAAATATTATGACTTTTTAAAATATTTTACTTATATTTTTACTTGTATGTAAAATCTTGCAGTCAATGACTGCCATAAGGCTAGAACGCCTGTAGTTCATGAAATGCTGTGTTTCCTCTCTTGAGATGCTCTTCCAGGCTACTGCAGCTGTCTTCAGTTTCTGCTTGTTTATTTGTATTTCTGTATTCAATTTTGCCTTCAGTAACAGAAAGGCTGCTCTACTACACTGAGATCAGGTGACTAACTTGGCCACTGAAGACTATCCATTTTCTTTACCTTGAGAAACTCCTGGGTTGCTTTGGTAGAATGCTTAATTATCCATTTGCACTGTGAAGGGTCAAAGAGTTTTGCAGCATATGGCTGAATTCAAGCAGAGTACAGCCCCATGCATGATGTGACTACTTCCATCAGAGGTAATATTATCAATAAACACTAGTGGCCTGAGGGGTTGACTGCACACTTACACAGCCAGGCTTTCTTTGCATTAGCTGGCCTGACTTAAAAACCCCAGTTAGAAATAACAGCTATTACATTGGTGGTTGTCAGCTTTCTCCACTAAGGCCAGCTTCCTGCCTTATGCTTTATGCATGTTCACTTCAAAGTTAAAAAAGGGCATTTCACAGGTCATATGACTTCTTTCCCACAAAAGTGATCCCTATGAGTGCCACCTACTCCAGTCACAGACAGATGATAAGGATGGTGATAAAATGGTAATTAAAACTCTATAAAGAACAGTGGCAGGCTCAGCTGCAAGGGAGGGGTGGAGCAGTGGGTTCAGAGGGCAGTGCTAGGGGAGGCTGGATATCAGCTGGCCTTCATTAATTCCATCATGTCTCCCGTATTTTATTTTTACAGCACTCTTCACCAAGTGGCACGGTGTGACTCAGGTCATATCTTCACAAGAACATAAAAAAACAAACAAACCCCAAAACAGAACAGTGAAATGCAACACTTACACAAATAAAGAGGTTAACACTACATTTTAGTTCAAGTTAATTATTTTTATTGCAGAGTGCCGCTGTTCTAAGGTGACAGCTGCACATTAGAGCTCCGAAACATTTAAACATTCACATCTCCTGTCTAATATCTAATAAAGGAAAATGGGAATCACTTTAATTTGTTGGCAGATAAAAAAGTGAAATCAATTTTACTGCTTGAATAGGTACTCTTCATGAGAGTTCTGTGTTCTAATCGCTGCAATTCCAGCAGTGCAAGCGATACTTTAATCTACTGGTAACATTTATACATTTTATGCATCAGCAAATCAATACACAGGTATTCCTGTAACAATATGATGGACAGTTTGCGCTTTATTCAGTGGTTTTAGTAAAGTACAGCATTACCACTTGCAAAAATTATATTTCCCTGGCAGAGAATCTGTAAGTTATTACAGTGATCTAGGCAGGTAAAAAGGTAAAATACGACTTAGAGGCGGATATTTGTTTTACTTTATGGGCAACAGTTGTTCTTGCTCGTGACAAAACTCGCCTCCTGTTGACAAAACTCGCCTCATGGTTTAAACTTGACTCTGAGAAAAAAACCTCTTTCCCACAGAGGGGGGTGCTTTAATAAACTTATTCGAATATGAGCTTTTTTCCACTAAGGCTTATTTTATGGGGAGATGTACGAAATTATTTACCGGGTTACAAGCAATGATAATATCGGCTGTTGACTCCTCAGTGTCATCATTTTCATTTTCTGTCTATTGAGAAAACCCATTGTAAAAGTAATGAAGAAAAAAAACTCTCTACTTTGGTCTGACAAGGAGCAGGCTGCGCAAAACCTACCTCATATAGATGTTTTAATAATAATAATATTTTTTGGGGGGCGCGTTATAGGTTATAAGCATTGAGAAAAAACTGATATCTGCTGTCTCACTCCTCCTTGACCCGCAGTGTGTGTGTGTGTGTGTGAAACAAGATCGCCTGTCACGGCAATTATCTTTTATGGTTTGTTTTTCAGTCCCTTGTAAAAGGGACTCTCAAAAGGAAAAGTAGTATTCAAAGAAAAGTATTCACTAAGGGATATTTATTCATTTTTACACATACGGGGTAGGCAGCCTGTAGGTTACAAGTGGATAGAAAGTTCTTCTTTTCATCACAAGCTATGGTGTAGCCTAAAAATGCAATTTGTTGCTAGGCTGATCATCTTAAAGGTTTTTTACTGCGTCTGTATTATAGGAAAATAAAATACTATTGAAAGAAACGGTTCTCTACAGGCAATAGGAAGTCACTCTTTTTTCCCATTACAAGCGCCGGTGCAGCTTAAGAAAGTAAAATTACATCCGCTATTGTAAAAAAAAAAAAAAAAAAAAAAAGAAATACAGAGAAAATTGTCATAATATTGAAACAGAATTCAGACTATGAGTTTGTGGAAAACTAACTACCGCTCTGTCTCTCTAGCGGCCTCGGGAGAGCAGATCTCTTCGCCGTCCAAGTACACAGGAACGCTGGGCTGCAGAATGAAAGGATCCATCTTGCGTCTGTGCCTAGAAATTGTGACGGCCTCCTCTCTGCTTTTATTCTCCTCCCCGCCGCAGACCCCTCCCTCCCTCTAAAAACTTTTTTTTACTTTTTTTCCAACAACAGGTGGCGCAACAGGTGGCGCGCTTAGGGATCAAATTACACACTTCCGGGGGGTTTCCCCCTCCCTTCTCCGGATGCAATTCGTCACGCTTAGGGGATCAAATTACACACTTCCGGTGGGGGAGGGGAAAGGGGGGAGGGGGAGGGGGGAGGTCAAAAGGTCAAGGCTAGGGTCATCAATCAAATCGAATCAAATTTTGTCACAAGCTGTATGTATCTCATAAATTAACAAAAAACTATCTAACTATCTAAGGATGACTTTTTTTTTGTTATCAGACAG
The DNA here is from genome assembly GCF_963969265.1 of Rhamphochromis sp. 'chilingali'. NCBI lineage: Eukaryota > Metazoa > Chordata > Actinopteri > Cichliformes > Cichlidae > Rhamphochromis > Rhamphochromis sp. 'chilingali'. The sequence continues at coordinate 29,029,482 of NC_137944.1, forward strand.
CAGACAACAAAGTGCACGTGCAAATGTGCAAACAAGAGCAGCAAGTGACAGTGCGACCAAAAAAAACAACAACAAAAAATACAACGTAACATAATAAGGTTTTGTGATGATGAGTTGAGGTAGTGCAGGAACAGTAAACATTCCTTAGTGTAGCAGCAAAAATTAGGAAGTGCAGAAGTTAGTGCAAAAAGTCCAGTAATAATATTGTGCAAAAGAGCATTTACAGGTTGGTGTGTACGATGGTTTGGTGGTGTAGGACAGTGTGTTTGCGCTTGTGTTGATTAGTCAGTCCAGTCTCAATGTTTTGAGGTAGTTGAGTTAAGCTGAGTGATAATGTTAGTGTGTGTGTATGTGTGTGTGTGCGTGTTTATCAGTCAGTCCCTTTTTGCTGAGGAGACGGATGGCTTGTGGAAAAAAGCTGTTGCACAGTCTGGATGTGTGTGCCCGAATGCTTCGGTACCTTTTTCCAGATGGCAGGAGTGTGAAGAGTGTGTGAGAGGGGTGTGTCCGATCAGCCACAATGCTGGTGGCTTTGCGAATGCATCGTGTGGTGTAGATGTCCTCAATAGAGGGGAGAGAGACCCCGATGATCTTCTCTGCTGCTCCCACTATCCGCTGTAGGGTCTTGCTGTCTGATATGGCACAGTTCCCAAACCAGACAGTGATGCAGCCGCTCAGGATGCTCTCGATAGTTCCTCTATAGAAGGTGGTCAGGATCGGTGGTGGAAGCCGAGCCTTTCTCAGTCTTCTCAGAAAGAAGAGACGCTGTTGGGTTTTCTTGTGCAGGGAGCTGGTGTTGAGGGACCAGCCGAGGTCCTTCTCCAGGTGCACGCCCAGGAATTTGGTGCTGTCGACGATCTCCACAGAGGAGCCGTTGATGCTCAGCGGTGAGTGGTCGCCTCGTGTCCTCCTAAAGTCAACAACCATCTCTTTTGTCTTGTCAACATTCAGAGACAGGTTGTTGTCTTTACACCAGTCCGTTAGTCTCTGCACTTCCTCTCTGTACGCTGACTCATCGTTCTTGCTAATGAGACCCACCACGGTCGTGTCATCAGCGAACTTAATGATGTGATTTGAACTGTGTGTTGCTACACAGTCATGAGTCAGCAGTGTGAACAGCAGAGGACTGAGCACACAGCCTTGTGGGGCCCCAGTGCTCAGTGTGGTGGTGCTGGAGGTGCAGTTCCCGATCCGTACTGACTGAGGCCTTCCGGGCAGAAAGTCCAGGATCCAGTTGCAGAGGGAGGTGTTCAGGCCCAACAGGCTCAGCTTTCCGATCAGTTGTTGGGGGATGATCGTGTTGAATGCTGAGCTGAAATCTATGTACAGCATTTGGATGTGTGAGTCCTTCTTGTCCAAGTGTGTCAAGGCAAGATGGAGTGCAGTGGAGATGGCGTCGTCCGTTGAGCGGTTATGGCGGTATGCAAATTGCAGTGGGTCCAGTGAGGGGGGCAGCAGGGTCTTGATGTGTCTCATGACGAGCCGTTCGAAGCACTTCATGATGGTGGGTGTAAGTGCAACAGGACGGTAGTCGTTGAGACAGGACACAGAAGACTTCTTGGGCACGGGGACGATGGTGTTGGCCTTGAGGCACGTGGGAACGACGGCACTGCTCAGAGAGATGTTGAAGATGTCGGTGAGAACATCTGCCAGCTGATTTAGATACATTTTATCCATTTTATCTTGAAAACAGTTTCTGTTAAAAAGTCCATGATGGCGGCGTTGGCATGCCTTCCTCTGACCTCAACTTCCCGGAACGAGGGTGTAACAGCCGTGTGCGCATGTGGGGTGGGGCTTAACGCGCGCAGAGGGCTGGTGGTGAATGTGCACTTTGTCTGACGGTCTGAGGCCTCCAGTGAACAGAGAATAAATTCGTAAAACAATCCAGCCTGTGGGCTTTGTTTGTGTATAAAACAAAGCCCACAGGCTGGATCACGGGCTTTGTTTTATATTCAAACCTCTGAATATGACTTGCATACAATATGATTTAGAATTTTTTTTTAATAATTTTGGAAAATCTATTAAACCTAATAGATTGATTAAATGTCCCTTTTTTGGCTCCTGTTAATTTGAACACTTGGTGTACTTAAATTTGGTGTCTTAGGATCCATATTGAAATTTCCCATGTAGATATTTGGACTGTGATCCAGTTTGACTTAAATTTCACCAATTTCTTCTCCCCCCCCCCCCCCCGACGGGTAAGGGCTCCTTCAAGTACGCCTGGGTGCTGGACAAACTGAAGGCCGAGTGTGAGCGTGGTATCACCATCGATATCGCTCTGTGGAAGTTTGAGGCCAGCAAGTACTACGTGACCATCATTGATGCCCCTGGACACAGAGACAGCGATGATGAAATGGAAATAGATATAGGAGAGAAAGACAGTGATGACGAGATGGATATCGATGGCTAATCAGTACTGATGGCTAAATGAAGGGTTCATTATTAAATCTACAACTTAAAATGAACTGCTTCCTGTTTGTGTGTTCTCCTTTTGCTTGTGACTTCTTAAATGTTTTTTACTAATAAAAAACAATTACACAAAAAAATTACACAATATAAAAAAAAATAATGTACAGTGCAAGGTTAGGAGTATGCTTGTGTTGTGAGGTCCCTGCCTCAACTTGATTATGTAATTAACCAGTAGAGGTGGGAATCACCATACATCCCACGATACGATATTATCACAATACTTAATGCATGATACGATATTGTTGCAATTTTTAAAAATATTTTTGCGATATTCAGAGTCTGTACATAAAGGTAAACTTTATCAATATTCATTTAATCTAATAACAAAGTCTCACACTCAGTCTTTCTCTCATTTCAGTCAGTTTTATTGTTGACAAACTGAACGGCTTGTATTACAGTCTAGTCCAACTTACCATCTGGTACAATTATAGCTATTCTGAACTATGAAATTTGTGAAAACTATGCAGCCCCTTCAGCAACTGAAGAATTTGAAAGTAAATTAAAACAAAATATAATTTTACATTAAATAAAAAAGTTTTAAACTTAATTAAAATAAAACATGTCTTAAATGAAAATAAGTAAACTGTCATGTTTATTGCTGCCATAAAAAAGTTAAACACATTTGGACAGTGAAGGAATGTCAGGATTCTTGCTCTGAAAAAGGAGCTGATCAACATGCTCTGAAGTCAGAGCATGTTCCAGTTCACAAAAACTTTTTTTGCAACAAAATATCGATTTCTGCTGTCCCTGTATCGATACATTATTAGCAAACAAAATATCACGATACTACACAGTATCGAACTTTTCCCCCACCCCTATTCACCAGCGGACAGGTACGTTTATATAACGTCTATCATTATAACTATATGTGTTAGAGGAAAAATGATTCTATGTTTCTTTACCTTCTTTTAAATGTGCAAAGATACCCTTTGTCTGTGTTTAGATTAGTTTAGAAGTGTCTTTTAGACTTTCCCAGCAAAGACATATTGTTTCTGGGACATACTGTTTTAGATTGTTTTATCTTTCCTAGCTCTCTGCTGACGAGACTAGCACCATATATGGAGTTGTTTTATTTTATCTGTTTATTATTTTCTTATCCTGTTCTCACTGTCTCTGTGCTCTGTGCCTATAAAAATTGCCAAGCCACTGTGCATGGTGTGAGTTGTTCTTCGCAGCTCACCCGTGTACACGTTTGCAAAGAAAGTAACTTTGTCTCATTGTGTCTTTATTCCTCCTGGGTTTTTTGCAGAGTTTTCTCCCAACAATATGTATAGTGCATTTCTTATGTACATTAAGGACCTGGGAGCAGAATTGCTGATGAACTAATTTGAACTGGTCCTGTCTTCCTGGCTCCTTGACTCTAATTATGTCGCACACTGGTTCGCTATCTCTTGCACAAAATCATCACCTAAACACGGCACAAATCCCGCCAATTATTCAATTCCTTTTATAAACCACTGAATCAGGTACTGACGCAGTGACGTGTCGAATGAAGCCTCGTCATGTCCAAATTGTTCCTGCAGTGTTTCCCAGCTGTCTCTGCTGCCCTAATCTTCTCCTTGTGCACATATTTTTAGTGATATTCAGCACTGAAAAACAGTCACCATTCACAACCTGTCTACGTTTTCATATTATTCCATTTGTGGGTGTATTACTGACATTATTTAGCCATAAAGTCATCACAACCTCTGTAAGATTAAAGTCAACTTTTCAATGCCGTACAGTTTAAAGTAAAGCCTTTCAAAGCAAGTGGAGCCGCATTAAGTACTAACTTAATGCGGTTGTCAGGGTCACGGTTATGGACAACAGCAAGTTGTTCATTACCGCCACCAACTGGCAAGGAGTGTGGACCTGAATGTCACTTAAGGATTAGAGCCTATAGCCTGATAACTTTTACTTCTTGAGTTATTTCTAAGTAAATCAGTTAAATCTAGTTCAGTTTAATTATATTTAGGTTTTGAATCAGTTGAATCAGAAACAGCAAATAAGATGCATTGCGTTTGACATGTGATGTGCATTCTATATTAGTGACCATCGCAAAAGTTTTTCTATCTCGGGAGTGAGTTCATGTGAGAAAATGGCTCAAGGCTATTGTGTGTTTATTTCTCCGCAATTATCCTTGGTGCAGTCTGGCTATTCACGTTAGAAATTCCTGCGCATTTTCAATCTCTCCTTCATTTTCTGTTTTAGTAGATTTTTTTTATTTCTGTTTTACTAAAGCTGACCATTGGCCTGGTCTACTAGATATCTAGAGCACTTCGCTCTCAGACTGCAGGTTTACTTGTTGTCACTGTAAAATCTGATTAGTTCCCAGAACTAAAAAAAACTAAGGAAACTCGTTGCCTCAAAGAAATTGAGTAAAGCTTAGCTAAAAATGACTAAATTAGGACAACTTATTTATTTTGAGTACTCTGTACAAGTTCATTTGTTCCCAGAACTCAAAAAAATTGGATCAAGTTTACTTAAGATGACCAAGTTAGGGCAACTTATTCATTTTGAGTACAGTGTACAACCTCATTAGTTCCTAGAACTCAAAAAAACTAAGGAAACTCGTTGCCTCAAAAAACTAAGTAAAGCTTACTTAAGATGACTGTTAGGAACTCTTATACATTGCAAGTCTGCAGTATTAAGAATAACTTGATATTTCTGACTGTACAATACTAATTGTTTACCTACGGACAAACATTTCAAGTTCAACTAAATTAAAATCAATTTGTGGTACCATGAATATGATTAAAAATAATTAACAACACTTTTTGTAATGATGTTAAAATCAGCCCAACTTTTATTTTCAAATGCAAAAAAGTATAACAGCCAACATACTGGACACTGTTCTCTTGAACAACAAACAATTATATTGCCTTCACTGTTATAATCTTACAATGAAACAAAGTCGCAGATGTAATTAAGTTTAGGCCTACCTCAAGTTTGTTTTGTACTTACATTACTTATATGATCAAAATAAAATATATTTGTTGTTCTGTCACAAATGCAGTCTCTGATTTAAACAACACATTTGTTTTTCATTCCAACACATGAGCTGGAATGTTGTATTATTTTAAGGATGGCTTGTTTCCAGTCCAGGCATTAGTGCCTGAATGACTGTCATGGATCGAAGTGATCCAAATGTAAGTGCAGAAGAAAGTCTTTAACTTCCCTTAAGCACAGTGGCAGTGGATGTGGGTTGGAGATGGAATGAGCTTGAACCTGCAGGCGACCATCTTCACTGACCACACCATCTGTGACGGAGGACTCATCTCTCCTGTTGTCCTGCAAGCAAACAATCATATTTTTTTGGAACATGAACTTAATTGCTTTCTTAAAACATTTTTTTCTGCATTTGGTATAGAACAGACTCCAATTTAGACAATCTCAGGCCCCCTCCCCAACGGAGAGGTGACATTCAATGTCCCAATTGTCAGTCTGGATTAGGGATGGGTATTGATAAGATTTTCACGATTCCGATTCCATTTTCGATTCTGTTTAACAATTCGATTCTTTATCGATTCTCTTATCGATTCTTTTTTAAAAAGGAGAACACTAAGGTCGATTAGCTTAGAACTTTGTTTTATATCTTCTCTTTGAACAAGATAGAAATTTAGGAGTAACATGGCCTTACAAACCCAGCAGTGAGATCTTAAGACATCCAGCCTACGGCTCTTCAATGGGGTGTCACAGGGTCCCCAGGAAAAAAAATTGTAAATGTAAAATAATAAAATAAATATTCTTCTGTAGCAATAACAAAGTATAACATAAATTATTCAGTAGCAATTACACAAGAATATCCAGTAATGTCCCTGCCTGCAATTAAACACATTCACTTACTGAAAATCGGGGCATCTGCTGTGGCAAATGGGTGCAAACCTTTTACCATAAACGTAGTCACTGCTCGGTAACATTCGTCTATCCTGGCCTGAAAGGAGACGCTACCGGTAGACTGCAGTGAGAACTGCCAGCATCTGAGCCAGCCAGACTCTGTCTGTCTCTCTCATCATGGTCACCTAAATGCACAGTAATGGCAGGTTTTGTAATAAGGCAGATCGCGCAAACATAATATGCACTGTTAGTTGATTATTTACCTGCCGCATTAACGGGAGAGGACGTGCAAACGTTACCGCTGCTGCTGGGTTGAGATTCATGAGTCCGGAGCGGAATTAAAAACACGACATTCATTTAAGGTCATCGTGTGTTTTGTGAGCAAATGCTTTTGCATATTCATAGTGTTTCCTCCCTTAAATGATATATCTACTTTGCAAGTATTGCAAGATGCCCTGTTGTCATCCGTTCTCGTAAAGTATAATCAAACTTTTGAGCGTTTGAGCCGCTTAGGTACCATGTTTCCTGCCAGGTAAATGACGCTCCGCAACGTGGTGACGTCATTCGGGGCGACTGGAATCGATAAGGGAATCGTTTGCAAAAATGGCAAACAATTCCAGCCAGCAGGCCACAGCCAGGCTCCACCATCAGCCAGTAGGCCACAGCCAGGCTCCACCATCAGCCAGCAGGCCACAGCCAGCAGACCCAGCCAGGCTCCACCATCAGCCAGCAGGCCACAGCCAGGCTCCACCATCAGCCAGCAGGCCTAGCCAGGCGCCATCATCAGAAATTCCGCTTCCGGGTCCCTCGTGGTGGCCGCCTCGTGCTCTCGCTTCAGTATGCCACCCAAGAAAGGCCCAACACCAGAGGAGGTTGAGGACATTAAAACCTCCCTCGGAGCGCTGTGCGGAGACGTGGCCGCAGTCAGGGCACAGCAGGAGCTGCTTCTGGGGCTTCTGGAGGAGGTAAAACAGCTACGCCTCCAAAATGCCGAGAAGGACAGACGGATCATGGATCTCGAGCGGCGGGTGGATGAGCTGGAGCAGTACACCCGTACGAACGACGTGGTCATCAGCGGTATTAAAATCAAGCCGCGCTCGTACGCGCGCGCGGTGGCCGGGAACGTCGGGGAGCCCAGCGACGAGGAGACCCGCTCGGTAGAGCAACAGGTGGCGTCCTTCCTCCAAAGCAAGGGGATAGAGATGGACCTGGAGCACATAGAAGCATGTCACTCACTGCCCAGGAGGAGTGACAGACTGCCGGCCATCATTATGAGATTTGTCAATCGGAAGAACAAGGTCGCACTGCTGAAACAAGGACGCAAACTGAAAGGCACGGACGTTTTCATTAATGAGCATCTGACACGAAAAAACGCAGACATCGCGAGGAAGGCAAGGCAACTGAAGAAGAACGGTAAAATACAACATACATGGGTAACAAACTGTAAGATTTTCATTAAGCTAAACGGGACACCAGAAGAGGCAAAAGTACTGATAGTGAGGAACATGGAGGATCTGGACAAGTATAACTGACACCAATGTATCAATTACACCAGGAAATGACATGGACACGTTGAAATTAGTTCTTCAACAGAAAGTAATTGATCTAGATTGTGAATATAAGGAGCATAATATAATAGATCCAGAAATGGATTCTGAAAGTAACTTTCTCTCTTCTTTTGTTAAAAATTGTAATTATTTCACTCAGGAACAATATGAAAAAGAAATTAACCTAGACGGGAAGCTCTCATTAATTCACTTTAACAGCAGAAGTATGTACTCTAATTTTGATTTCATTAAGGACTATTTGCAACAATTTTCTCGCCCCTTTAGTATTATAGCCATCACTGAAACTTGGTTCAATGTCGATAAAGGAATAGATTTTTGTTTGAATGGATATGATTTAAAATACATGAATAGATTAAATAAGGCGGGCGGCGGGGTTGCTATATATGTTCATAACTCTATAAAATATAATGTTGTAACAACTATGTCTATGGCTATTGTTACGAACTTGTATGTCCGTGTGTTTGTTTGTGCAGGTGCTGTGTTTTTGTCTATGTTAATTCAGCTCTGCCAGGGCCCTGTTCCGATTGGTGCGTGGACTTACTGCCCCGGCGTGATTGGATCCAGCTGGAGGACCCGCCCAATAAAAGGAGGCTGGAGTGCTACAGCGGGAGAGGTCCTCGCATTTCTCCTCATCACCCAGCAGTAGTCCTGTGGTAGCCGCTGGCTGCAGTATACGTGCGAAAATTGTGGAAGTGGAGTGGGTAGGGGTGAGCTGCCGTTTATTTTGATCACCCGTTTTCTCCTGTTTTTGAGTTGGTTAAGGAGGTCAGACTCTGTCTTTATTTTGACTTTATTTTGGTGAGGTCAGGGGTGCGGGATTTGTGTAGGTTTGTTTTGTTTATTGTTTTGGCCTTGGCTCACCCTGAAGTGTTGACACTCCCGTTTTGGTTCTCTTTATTCACCTTGTAAATAAATCACTTCACATCTAACGGATTTGTTGCGTGTGACTGCTTGGGTCTTGGGGGGGGGGGGGAAGCGAGTGCCTCGCTCATGTTATGGCCTGGCCCTAGACGGGTCGTAACATGAATTGGGGGCTCGTCCTCTGCCTTTTTCTGTGGTTTTTTTGCGTGTGTTTGGTCTGTTGGCGGTTTTCTTGGGTGTGGGGGTGGTAGGTGTGTGGAATTATGGAGTTTTCTTTGGATGATTTTGTTACTTCGCCTTCGTGGGATAGAATTGTGAAGTGCAGGAAAGCGGATTTGCTTATCATTGCTAGTTGTTATGATGTTCAAGTGTCCTATGGTGCCCGCAAAGCGGTGGTTAGGGACGCTTTGTGTGCAGAGTTGGTGGAGCGAGGCGTTCTTCCTGCCCCGCAGGCAGCTGTAGAGCAGCCTGATGGCGGGGGTGTGAAGGTGGCTCCGGAGGCTGAGCCGGGGTCGGATGCCAAAGGGCCTGTTAACGTGCTACCAGCCGAGGCGGACTCTGATGCGGCTGAGGCGGGCTCTGACACAGCCGAGGTGGACCCTGATGCTGCTGGGGCGAAGCCTGAAGCAGCTGAGTCTGGTACGGCCGGGGAACCCCTGGCGGGGCGGTCTACGGAAGATCTCCGTTTGACCCTCCGTATTAGGGAGGTGGAAGCCCGTGCTAAAGAGCTTGAGGTACAAGCAATGCACCTCCGTGTCAGAGCTTTGGAGCTGGAGCGAAAGCCCTCCACATCTGCCTCTAGTCATCCTAGTACGTCCACCGCGGTCCCGACAGGTTTTGACATCACCAAACACGTTAAACTGGTTCCCCCGTTTCGTGAGGCCGAAGTGGATTCCTATTTTAACGCTTTTGAGCGTATAGCGGCCGCGTTAAGTTGGCCGAAGGAATTTTGGCCGCTGCTGTTACAATGCAAATTGGTTGGCAAAGCCCAGGAGGTGTGTACCAGTTTATCAATTGAAGATAGCCTGGATTATGACGTCATGAAGAAGACTGTGTTGCAGGCATATGAGCTCGTCCCAGAAGCCTACCGTCAAAAATTTAGGAAGTGTGAAAAAACCGCCAATCAGACATTTGTGGAGTTTGCCCGTGAAAAAAGTCGCCTGTTTGAACGATGGTTGCAGGCCAGTAAAGCACAGGATTTCGAGGGGCTGAAAGAGCTTCTTTTGTTAGAGGAATTCAAAAAATGTTTGCCGGACCAAGTAGTCATTTATCTGAATGAGCAAAAGGTGCCCTCACTTGCTAAAGCGGCAGTGATGGCTGATGAGTTTACTCTCACCCACAAAACTATATTTTCAGCCGCTGTCTCACAGAATATTAGGGTGGGACAGGAAAGGAAGATAAAGTCACCAAAGATAGGACTGAAAGATAGACAGGAGGATGGTGTTAATCGCGACTGTTTTTATTGTCGCGGACCCGGACATCTAATCGCTGTCTGTCCTGCGCTCCGGAGGAAAGAGCATCGCAAAGGCTCTAAAAACCCAGCGGGCGTAGGTCTCATCAAAGTTGTCCCTTTGCCTAAATCGCATTCCACTCTCACCCGTGATTTGCACCATGTGGATGCAGAAATAGAGCCACGTTTTAAACCGTTCATCACGAAAGGCTTTGTTTCTGTGACGGGAGAAGAGGGGGACAAAGTGCCTGTTACTATTCTTCGGGACACAGGTGCGCATCAGTCGTTTATGTTGGATAGTGTACTACCATTGTCAGATAAAACTGCTTGTGATTCGGATGTGTTGGTTTGGGGAATTAAGATGAGCGTTCTTCGGGCGCCGTTACACAAAGTCCATTTACATTCGCCCGTGAAAACGGGGCATGTCAAAGTTGCGGTGAGTTCCCAGTTGCCGATTAAAGGGGTTTCGTTTATTTTAGGAAATGACTTGGCTGGTGGGACAGTTTTCCCACCGCCTGAAGTGGTGGAAACGCCTATTTCTTCTGTCACTGAGGTTGCCGCCCCTTTGTCAAATGTGTTTCCTGTTTGTGCAATCACTCGTGCGCAGTCACGCAAATTTGATGACGTTATGGATGTTGCTGACACGTTTATGGCTACGCCAGACGGGAGAATATCTCCCAGCCGTGAGAGTGACAGAACAAAAAGCGATGTGATGAAACTGATGCCAGAGCTGGATGAGAAATTGAATAGGGATGCATTGATAACCGCTCAGCAGAATGACTCATCACTGGCTCCCTGTTTTCTATCTGCAGCTAAGAGTGCAGGAAGTGAATCACCCACTTCTTATTTTTTGCGAGATGGAGTTCTTATGAGGAGGTGGTCCCCTGACCGGTGTGGTTTGCCTGGTGCTACGCAGGTGGTGGTGCCGAAGCCACATCGAGGGCAGGTGCTTAGCTTAGCGCATGATGCCAGCATGGCTGGACATCTTGGGGTGAACAAAACATATCATCGGGTGTTGCGCAACTTCTTTTGGCCAGGGTTGAAAGCTGATGTGGTGGCATATTGCCGTACCTGTACCACATGTCAGATGGCGGGGAAACCTAACAGACCCATTCCACCTGCTCCGTTACATCCTATTCCAGTAATAGGTGAGCCGTTTGAAAAAGTAATATTGGATTGTGTGGGTCCCCTGCCAAAAACCAAATCCGGACACCAATACATACTTACAATAATGTGTTCAGCAACAAGGTACCCAGAGGCAATTCCACTACGCACGCTGAAAGCAAAACCGGTGCTAAAAGCACTACTTAAATTCTTCTCTACTTTCGGGCTTCCAAAGGTTGTTCAAACAGACCAAGGAACGAATTTCACCTCAAAAATGTTTGCACAGGTCGTGGAGGAGTTGCACATAAAACATGTAAAATCCAGTCCATACCACCCGGAAAGTCAAGGTGCTCTGGAGAGATTCCATCAAACCCTCAAAGCTATGCTGCGCAAGTTCTGCGCGGGGTCGGATAGAGAATGGGATGAGGGTCTGCCGTTATTGTTGTTTGCAGTCAGAGAAACCACTCAGGAATCCTTGGGATTCAGTCCGATGGATCTGGTGTTTGGACACGTGGTCCGCGGTCCCCTCCGCCTTCTGAAGGAGAGGTGGTTGTCAGAAACTTCTGAAACTCAGCATAATGTTCTGGATTATGTTAGCGGACTTCGGGAAAAGCTTCACCTTGCATGTCAGTTAGCTCGAGAGAATCTGTCACATACGCAAGCTAAAATGAAAACTCGCTATGATAAAAAGGCTGTTTGCAGAAGTTTTCAGCCGGGAGAGAAAGTGTTGGTGTTGTTGCCTGTGGTAGGGTCCAGCTTATCAGCTCAGTTCGCTGGCCCATATGTGGTGGAACAAAAACTCAGTGACAACAACTATGTGATCCAGACCCCAGACCGCCGGAGAAAGTCTAGGGTTTGTCATATTAATCTGTTAAAATCGTTTCACTCGAGGAGTCCTTCGGGTGCGCCGTCTCCAGTGTGCGCCGCTAGTACTGTTTCTCCCTATGAACCCTCTGATGACGGGCTACTCCAGAAAAGTGAAGCGCTGGGTAGCGGCCGGTTGAAAAATTCGGAGATCTTAAATGATTTAGACACATATTTAGTCCACCTGTCTGAACCCGCTCGAGCTGACATCACTGATCTGATAGAAAACAACTTATCACTTTTTTCTGATCACCCTCGTCAAACTGCGGTCCTGTGCCACGATATTGATGTGGAAGGACATAAACCGATTAAGCAACATGCTTACCGAGTGAACCCAGTGAAAAGGGCGATAATGCAGAAGGAAGTTGACTATCTCTTAGAACACGGTTTAGCCTTTCCGAGCGCCAGCGCATGGAGTTCGCCGTGTGTGCTAGTACCAAAATCCGACAACACTCCTCGGTTTTGTAATGATTACAGGAAAGTTAACGCTGTTACCAAACCTGATTCATTTCCTCTTCCTAGAATGGAGGATTGTATTGATAGAGTGGGATCGGCATCGTTTGTAACCAAACTTGATTTGTTAAAAGGTTACTGGCAAGTACCTTTAACTCCCCGAGCCTCTGAAATATCTGCTTTTGTTACACCGGACCATTTTCTCCAGTATACGGTTATGCCGTTTGGGTTGCGTAATGCACCCGCTACTTTCCAGCGCCTTATGGCCAAAGTACTGGCGGGCGTGAATAACTGCGATGCCTACCTGGATGATGTTGTCATTTACTCATCCACCTGGTCTGACCACTTACAAACACTCTCTCTCGTTTTCAGCCGTTTTCAGGAGGCCTCGCTTACGTTGAACCTAGCCAAATGTGAATTTGGCAGAGCCACCATCACATATCTGGGAAAACAGGTGGGTCAGGGACAGATACTGCCGGTGACCGCGAAAATACAGGCGATCGTTGAGTTTCCAGTCCCACAAACGAGAAGGGCGCTGCGCCGATCTCTGGGAATGTGTGGTTATTATAGAGGGTTTTGTAATAACTTTGCCACTGTCGTCGTTCCTCTCACCGATTTGATCAGTCCGATGAAGCCTTTTGTGTGGACGCCTGTTTGTCAGACTGCTTTCGAGTCTGCGAAAGCATTACTGTGCAGTTCCCCTGTTCTTACGGCCCCGAATTTCATGTCCCCTTTCAAGCTCGAGGTTGACGCTAGTGCGGTTGGTGCAGGAGCTGTCCTTATGCAGGAAGACCATTGCGGCGTGGATCGCCCAATTTGTTACTTCTCAAAAAAATTCAACAAACATCAGATGAACTACAGTACCATTGAAAAGGAAGCCCTTGCCTTGTTGTTAGCCCTACAGCATTTCGAGGTGTATATCGGATCCAGCTCTATCCCTGTTCAAGTGTTCACTGACCATAACCCATTGGTTTTTCTCTCCCAGATGCAGAACTCAAATCAGAGACTTATGCGTTGGTCCCTTCTCTTGCAAGACTTCAACCTGCAGATCAGGCATAAGAAAGGGACGGAGAATGTCATCGCGGACGCCCTGTCGAGAGCAATTTTGTAGTCTAGGATTAAACACTAGACGGATTGTTTAATTCTTATGGAAGGGGGTGTTACGAACTTGTATGTCCGTGTGTTTGTTTGTGCAGGTGCTGTGTTTTTGTCTATGTTAATTCAGCTCTGCCAGGGCCCTGTTCCGATTGGTGCGTGGACTTACTGCCCCGGCGTGATTGGATCCAGCTGGAGGACCCGCCCAATAAAAGGAGGCTGGAGTGCTACAGCGGGAGAGGTCCTCGCATTTCTCCTCATCACCCAGCAGTAGTCCTGTGGTAGCCGCTGGCTGCAGTATACGTGCGAAAATTGTGGAAGTGGAGTGGGTAGGGGTGAGCTGCCGTTTATTTTGATCACCCGTTTTCTCCTGTTTTTGAGTTGGTTAAGGAGGTCAGACTCTGTCTTTATTTTGACTTTATTTTGGTGAGGTCAGGGGTGCGGGATTTGTGTAGGTTTGTTTTGTTTATTGTTTTGGCCTTGGCTCACCCTGAAGTGTTGACACTCCCGTTTTGGTTCTCTTTATTCACCTTGTAAATAAATCACTTCACATCTAACGGATTTGTTGCGTGTGACTGCTTGGGTCTTGGGGGGGGGGGGGGGGAAAGCGAGTGCCTCGCTCATGTTATGGCCTGGCCCTAGACGGGTCGTAACACTATTGATGGAATTTTGGAATGTTTGACTATTGAGATTATGAATGAAAAAAAGAGAAATGTTATAATAAGTTGTATATATCGGACACCCAGTTCAAGTATTGACACTTTTAATGAATGGATAGAAAAAACGTTTGCTTCGGTGAACCAAAAATTACTATTTATCTGTGGTGATTTTAACATTGATTTGCTAAATCCAACAAGGTTAAAAGCCATTGATGACTTTACTGACACAATGTACAGCTTATCACTATATCCAACAATAACAAAGCCAAGCAGAATAACTTCACATAGCGCCACTATTATTGACAACATTTTTACTAATGTCATGGATTTCCAAATTAATAGTGGCCTGCTTGTCTGTGATATAACTGACCACTTACCAGTTTTTACTTTGTGTGACTGTGATTTTAAAAAAAAAATAGATACCAAGATCATGATAGCAAAGCGAACAATAAATGAAGAAGCAATTCATGCCTTCAATTTCGATTTAGCACAACAAGATTGGAGTTCGGTGTATGAAGAGTCAGATGTGGACAAGGCTTATGATAATTTTCTAGATATTTTTACTATGTGGTACAATAAACATTGTCCTGTAAACGAACACATGACAAAGAAAAAAAAGATAAAAAGTCCTTGGCTCACAAAAGGAATTATTAATGCTTGCAAAAAGAAAAACAATCTGTATAAACAGTTTATCAAAGTAAAAACAAAAGAAGTGGAACAAAGATATAAAGCATATAGAAATAAATTGACTGATATTATAAGAATGAGCAAACAACTTTATTATAGAAGAAGATTATATGAAAATAAAAACAATATAAAAGGAACTTGGGATGTGTTAAACAACTTAATTAAACAAGGATCTTCTGGAACATCATATCCTGAATATTTTACTGATGCAAATGGTGAAAATCACAACATGAGTAATATTGTCGATGGGTTCAATAAATTCTTCATAAATGTTGGCCCTGAACTAGCAGCGGACATCCCGTGTCATAAAAATGAAAATATCAGTAATATAAAATCAAATCCCTTTTCACTGTTCCTCTCAGCTACAAATGAGCAAGAAGTAATAAATATCACATTAAAATGTAAAAGTAAGTCTTCAATGGATTATCATGACATAAATATGTCTGTAGTTAAACAGGTTATTCTGAATATTGCTAGTCCCTTAACATATATCTGTAATTTATCATTTCAGTCCGGTTGTTTTCCAAAAAAAATGAAAATTGCGAAAGTAATACCACTATATAAAAGTAATGACAAACACAGTTTTACCAATTATAGGCCTATTTCTCTACTGCCTCAATTCTCAAAAATTCTAGAAAAACTTTTTAATTCAAGATTAGAAAAATTCCTTGAAAAACATCAAATAATAAATGTTGGTCAGTATGGTTTCAGAACACAAAGAACCACTTCAATGGCGATAATTGAGGCAGTAGAAGAAATTACTGATACACTGGATAAAAATAAATATGCAGTTGGTATTTTTGTTGACCTCAAAAAGGCCTTCGACACAATCAATCACTCAATTTTACTGGATAAATTGGAAAGATATGGTATTCGAGGGAAAGCTGGTAACTGGTTAAAAAGTTACCTAACAGGTCGGGAACAATATGTTAGCATAGGGCATTACCATTCAGAGAAACTTGGTATTACATGTGGTGTTCCCCAAGGGTCAGTGTTGGGACCAAAACTTTTCAATGTATACATAAATGATATTTTTGATGTTTCTCAAGTACTTAAACTCATACTGTTCGCAGATGACACCAACATATTTTTCAGTAGCGATGATTATACTGATCTTGTAATGACTGTAAACAGGGAGCTAAAATTAATAAAAAAAATGGATGGACATAAATAAATTATCATTAAATATAAATAAAACTAAAGCAATGTTTTTTGGTAATTTAAAATATAATATAGAATTACCAATTATCATTGAAGGTGTACCAATTGATAATGTGAGTGAAAACAAATTTTTGGGAGTTATAATTGATAACAAAATTTCATGGAAACCCCACGTCAGACACATAAAAACCAAAATTTCCAGAAGCCTCGCAGTTTTGAACAAAGTGAAACAATTCCTTGATAAAGATGCACTTCGTACTCTGTACTGTACCCTGGTTCTTCCATATCTTACATATTGTGTGGAAGTGTGGGGAAATACATATAAAAATACAACTAATCCATTAGTCACAGTACAGAAACGAGCACTGCGTATTATTCACAAGGCTGGTTATCTAGATCATACTCACAAATTCTTTCTTCAGGCAAAGTTACTTAAATTCCAGGATCTGGTTAATTACAATACATCCATAATTTTGTATAAAGCTTTTACTAAACTTTTACCGGCAAATTTACAAACTAGATTTGAAATTCAAGAAAAGGTTTATAATGTGAGAGGCTTTGGAGAATTCAAATTACCCAGAACTCAAACAACCCGTAAAGGCTTTTGTGTGTCTGTATGTGGTGTGAAAATCTGCAACAGTCTGAGTTTACAATTGAAACAATGCAAAAATATTCATAGATTTAAATTTCTCTACAAACAGTTGGTCTGGTCACAGTATACTCAATGATGGGTTTTAGTGTGCTCTGTAATGTCTGTCCTCTTACCATTGCTGGTATGGATTCCAAAATAAAAAAAAATAAAATAAAGTGTGCGTATGTATGTACATATATGTACTTGTGTGTGTAGATATATATGTATGTATATGTATGTGTGTTTGTTACTTGTAGTTATTACTGCCTGTTACCTGTGGTAATGCAATTTATAATTTATATATTCTGTATTCAGTTATGAAGGCTCTAATTGTTGGTTGCGAGCTGCCGCTTAGATGCTTGTATCTGCCCGGGGCTGTTGATGGGTCTGTATGCAATGATGGGCGTAGCTGCGGGAAGTTTATTATTTTTTTTCGTTGATGAGTGAGTATAGGGGTTTTCTTCGTCCCACTCCTTTTTCAGGCAAGTTTTGTTTTTTGTTTTGTGTATTTTATGTTCAATATAGGTATTTGTTGTGCCTGAAAATGAATAAATAAATGAAATGAATGAAATGAAATGAAATGAAGGAATTGAAACAGTGGGAACCGGTTCTTAACAAGAACCGGTTTTCGATACCCATCCCTAGTCTGGATAGCCCTGACCACCACCTAACATATAATAATGTCATGAAAGCATCATTTTAAAAAGGGCTATGCAAACATGGCCAATAACTTTCATTCTAATGATGTGCAAAATGATTTGGGCACAAAACAAATTTTGCTGTTAGAAAACTTGCAGACTTCACTAAATACAGTGTAGACCCTCTAAATTAAGTTTGGGGGATGTGATCTTTCAAGAAATGCAGACCAAACTGTTGTTGTTTGTGTACTTACACAGCATGTCTTGTAGAATTAACTGGAGTCAACAGCAACAGCATAGTGCAGTCATATCTCAAATCTAATAACAGAAGACAGGAAAAGATCAGTGAAGAAACAACTTCCCCAAACCAAAGCACAAATAAAACAATAAGTGAAACAGGCTGATCTAAAGTATGATTAAGTTCAGCCTGATTAATATAAATGTCACTGAAAATTGCTAATATATTGGAAAACCATAATACTTACCACTGAGTTGATGTCTTTCTGTCCAATAGCAGGAGTGCTGGTCCTGAGCCTCAAAGACAGTAAGAAGCAAGCAGAGGGAGAAAAAACAGAAAAAAATGAAACTGATTTGATCCTTAATGGCTGTGCAATCATTGTAACATATAGTTTGCTTATGTTGTTAAATAAAGTCTAGATTTGACATTAGATATAGATGCCACAGATGTTCAAAAGCTGCCACAAAGCATGAAAAAATGGACGTCTCCGGAAATGTCGGAGCATTTTTGCAAATATGTGACATGCCATGATGGCACCGGTTCTGACATAAACGGTAGTAACCAGACCGAAAATCAGCGCACATTTCGGTGCTTTATTTCGGTGCTTTTTTTTTCCTGAGATTTCATACACTTTGGATTCTAGCCAATCATTTTACCTTTCCGAGGATAGTAGGCGGGCCCAAGTACGTACGTTCTTTTAGAGCAGAGCTACAGATTAAAAATGCCCAAGGCGAAGCGGTCAAAGTCTGGCTGTACTTCACAGCAAAAGATGCAAACTCAGCAGCCTGCAACAAGTGCTTTAAGGTGATACTGTGCAAAGGAGGTAACTTCTCAAATCTGAGGAAACACCTGGCGACATATAGCATTTTGTTAAAAGCCGAGAAATGCGCCGTATTTTATAGCTTGCTGCGAGACCTCACACCGAGCACATCTACTGCGGGTGGGTTGCCTGTTATCAGACCCGGAGTTAGCAGCATCCCCCCAAAAACCCAGAGAGTAGAGTCCTGCCAGTGTAGCAGAAATGATGACGGATGATGATGGCAGCAGCAGCCATTCTTCTCTGCGTGAGTAGCTTAATGTTGTTCGTGTGTAAGCTAACCACGTTATTAAATTAATGCATGTAAGGTGAACTAGCAAACACTGTCGTAGTTACATGCGGCTGTCTTCTTGTTTGATGGCAGATACTCCCTTCACCCTGGCCAAAAGGTTAAAATGACCAAAGAAAAAGTGGAAAACAGTTAAACATGAGAGGTTTTTGGACAAAGTTTGTGTTTTTTCCATTGATTAAGCACTGCTTCCAGCCAAGAGTGATACCATAAATCCCCTATAGCTGCAGAAAAGGCTAACATTGTTATCTTTTTACAAAAAACAGCTGAACATGAGAGGTTTTTGGACCAATTTTGTGTTCTCCATATTGACCGGCCCTTGGTACTTGGTACTGGTATCGGATAAAACCTAAATGATACCCATCCCTACAAATGCGATCCTCCTTTTCCCCAGACTACCCTTTCTGGGTCACAAAATAACCTTTTAAGATATATATTTAAGAATATCTACTTAATTCATCAAAATATCACATATTTGCAAAAGTGCTCCCACATTTTCGGAGAGCTCTGTTATCCACCAGCGCGATAGCTGACCGGGAGGTCAAGGCTTCTGCGAGCACAGGTAACTGCTGGCGTATCGTTTTCAACCCCCCTGCGGACTTTTGCTACTCAGGTTAAACATGATGCATATAGTTAGATATATATATAGTAAGATTTGGGGAAACCTGCAGTCAGCTGAGACTGAAGAAGTCACTTGGATGAGTGACGAAACGTTTCTCCCACAAAACGCTACGTCCAGATGAACAGAATCAACTTTTGGAGATATAGTTAGTTAGTTAGGGCTATGGATTGAAAATACACCCCACCCCCAGCGGCTGCACCTCCCGAAGAATTTTGTCTGGGCTCACTTTTTTTATTTAAAAAAAAATCAACAGAAAATTTCACAAACAACACATTTGTACCTTTCAATTGTGTCTGTTTGTGCGTCATGCAAATAAACCTTTGAAATGAATGAAATGACACTAATATTTCACTAGTGTTGTAACATCACATGTCGTTAGTGTAGTCTGCCTGTGTCTTTTCTCTGCGAACAAACATTTTAGAGTTGGTTGTTATATACAGTCTGTATAAGTGTGGTTAATCTAACGAACATTTGTAAGGAGATGGCAGTTACTGTGAATGTACAGCAGGTGATCAGTAATAAACAGTCAGATAATGACTCTGACAATCTCATTCAATCTTGTAGACTGAATGCACCTTCTGTGGAAAGTGGTACCACACAGTGTGTGTGGACTTCCCCTGTGCAGAAGGCGACTACAAATGTTGTGGGTGCTAAATAAACAGAAAAAAGTGATCCCTGTTGTCTTTGCTTACTGATTGTTTTTAGTGTTGACAATCCACATTGCTGGGATTGCATCTTTCAACATATTTGTGGGTAGATTTGGATGTACCAGGGGTAAGTGCAGCCACTCAGCCTCTACTCAATGTCATCATAGCAGCAGGTGCAGATGTGTCACAAGTTAATCTAGTAGTAGGCTATGGTACTTGGCCACAGGTGGCAGCAGTGGACTGACCTCCATTGGAGACTGCTCCAGCTGCTGTGTGATAGTGGATCTGCTACAAATTGAAGATCATATGCAAGTTTTGGAAATGAACCCTTGTATTATGTTGAAGAACAAAAAAATGACATTGATTTTGTTGCGGGTCATTTTGACCCGTACTGTGTAAATCCACTCAGAATTGTCAAAAAACTGCAATAAAACAATAGCACCTTTATTTTCGATTAGATAAACATGTAGAACACAGACATACAACAGTTAGACTTTCCATAACTATTTTAGGAACAATTTGGTTTTTCGTTCTTACAAACACATTTCTTTTGAACTTGCCCAACGTTCTCAGTTTTTCAATGCTCAACATTTTCTATTTTGTCCACATGATGGACAGAATGTAACTGTGTGCTTTCTGCAGATGTACTTCTTGCATTTCTCACAAAAAGTGCTTGTTTTCAAACAGGAACCTTCCTAACTAAGATTTAAAACAAAAGATTTCTGCGTCTCCTCCAGTCTCACAAACAGATGACAAACCAAGTGACACACCTGAGTCACTGACTTTCTTAAATCCACTCACTCTCACTGGCTCTGTTTATTACTAATCACTGTGTAACTGCTGTGAATTCACAGTAACTGCCGTCTCCTTACAAATGTTCATTAGATTAACCACACTTATACAGACTGTATATAACTACCAACTCTCCAGCCATGTTGATGGATTGCCTATATTGGCTGGAAATATTAATTTCCAGGGAAAAGACACAGGCAGACGATGCTTACAGGATGTGATGTGACAACACTAATGAAATATTGATGTGTCATATTTGTCCAAGGTGTATTTCATTGTTATGGGAAAAGAGAATATTAAAATCATGATGACCAATTGGAGTGGTGATTTCTATGACTTTGTGTATATAATTTGGAATTTTGTACAAATGTAGGCCAATATACGGTGGCCCTGAGAGGCCAAACGGACTGCAACTTCAGAAAACACTTGCAAAAAGGAAAACGCTGCAAAAAGAAAAACGCTGCACTGCAAAAAGAAAAATGCTACAAAAAGAAAGACGCTGCAAAAAGAAAAGCGCTGCAAAAGCACACAAAGCACAACGGAAATAGGAAAAAAGACAACGGAAATGTTCCTGGGGAGACAATAACCCGACGGACCAGTTGCACGAACCAAAACATGCTAACCAGTGCGCTCGGACTGGGACACACTTCAAAGAAGTGGAGGAGAGGTAAATGTGTTGTAATCTCATGATTCTAATAATACTACAGATATCTGGAATGTACATTCAAAGATAATTCTAACAAAGATAATGTTTAATGTAGCCTTAGAAATGAAGCTTTTTTAAACTCGAGAACAAATACTAATAAGTCAAAGTCATTAAGGAATATTGCAGTTAATGTGTTCAGGTTTTAATTTGGCATTGTGTCTTCATCAGGCAATGTATTGTCCATATTGTGGAATCCAGCTAGTGGGGCAAATTGGAGTTTTTTGTGGGTCCTGTGGAACTAACATTCAAGTTTTAGCACCTTTTATAGAGAATGGTAAGCACTTCACTTTCCTAAGTTCTAGTATTTATTGCTCACCTTTTAATTGCTTCATAATGACTTATATACACCACAGTAGCTTCAGTAGTGAATGTTAAACTTTTTTTTTTTTGGGGGGGGGGGGGGATTATTATTCATATGCCATTCCAAAGTACTATATTCATTTCCTTATTCTAAGGTTTTTGTATTGATAAAGACTCTGTATGCCAAGATAAATCAGAATTCCAAAAACGCAAAGGCATGAACTGCTAGGTACTAAGAACTGTATTCTGGTTTAAGCCTGCCACCGGTTCTACAGCATAATTTTAAAAACTAGTTTATGACTTAATAGGGCATATGTACACAGTGACGAAATTCTTCTAACTTCTCTAATTTTGCTCATTTTGAGTTGTCAGCATAGAGGTCTTAATGAGAGTGATAAGTCCTGAATCCTGGTCCATGTTCTTTGAGCTTTTGCTGGCCTTTATTTAAGCACACATCAAGAAGATTAAATACTTGAGTCATGTTTATTGAGACTTGTTTCAGATGTGGTATTTTTAAAAAAAAAACACTTATTAAGTGCATTTGTGGATTCCTGCGGTCGTAATTATCTTTTCATGTTTTCTCTTCAACATTAGGCCCAGTCTCAGTCACAGACATCATCACTAAGTATTTCTCTGAGGGCCATACATATGAAGTGATCCTGGATTTTCTTGAAAACAAGCATAATATTTGTATGAGTCTGAGAACATTAAAGAGGAGGCTAAAAGATGCTGGAATGACTAGAAGGACTGACTTTACTCCCACTGACATTGACATTTCCACTGTTACACAAGAACTGAGAGGCTCAGGTCAGCTTCTGGGTTACAGATCCATGTGTCAGACACTGCGACAAAAGTATAATCTGAAAGTTAAAAGAAATGATGTAATGCACATACTCTCAAGACTAGATCCATATGGTGTTAAGCGTCGCTGTAAACACAGGTTTGTTCGAAGAGGATATTTTTCAGAAGGACTAAATCAAGTGTGGCATGTGGATGGTTATGATAAGCTGAAGCCCTTTGGTGTTGCTATTAGTGCATGTGTCGATGGATTTTCAAGGAAAGTTATGTGGCTCAGCTGTGGCAGCTCAAATAATGACCCAGGTATCATTGCAAAATATTATATGGAGTGCTTGTCACGGTTTGGTCAACTTCCAGCATGCCTTCGTACAGACTGTGGCACAGAAAATGGCACAATGGCAGCCATTCACTGTGCTTTAAGATCAGACCATGGAGATGAACTTGCAGGAGCCCACAGTCATATGTATGGTACCTCAACTACAAATCAACGGATTGAAAGTTGGTGGTCTTCGTTCAGAAAGCAAAGGTACATGGCTTTTAAAATATATTCTGAAACTAAAATTGAATGGTTCTGAAGGTGTTTCGTGGTCAGCGATATACTTTTTTTTTTGTGGGTGGGGCTTTATACTCAAATATTAAATTACAGTCACAAACAAACAAAGAAAAACATAGTCACCTACACATTTTTCTCATGTGATGCACAACTGCTTCAAAAAATATAATAAATGGTTTGGTATACCAGTGACATTTGTTTGTATTAAAACAACACACTCAAAAGGAAAATCCTACTCAGACATTCCACAAAGTCCTAAAAAGGAACTATAAAAAACAACAAACAAACTGACATTCAACATTTTAATAAATTTTTATAAATCCTAGAGGCAATGGCATCAGTAAAGATTGATGTATTTAAAATTGAGTAAAATTTATTCAAATTTGTGTGCCTACGTAGTACCAAACTAACATCTAGATCAAATAGTTTACCTGTAGGGAGTCATATAAATAAAAGAACAAGGGATTCTTCAAATTTGAGAACTGTAATATGAGTAATATAAGAACATTGATCCAACATGACAGAAATTTGTTAGAGGAGGTCATTCGTTTCAGACATTTCTTCGACTTTGTGTGCCAAAAAAAAAATACTGATGTTTTCACTAGTTTTTGGATTTCTGTGTGGTATCTAACAAGTGATAACAGCTTCAGTGTTCATGTAGAAACAAAATAGTACATTTATATGGACAGATCTGTATATTACAACTTTTCTTAAGTTCAACCGCCAAATGCAGGAATAACAGAAGGATTAATCATTTTGTTAAATTTTGTTATTTGTGTGAAGTTGCTTTTGTTTTCCTGCAGTGCATTGATGAAACACTTCAAAACATGTGAATAAGCTTTTCTTTGAACGAAATTGCGCACATTTCAATATTCTTAAGATTACGACTTTTGTTTAAAGAGGACAATTACATTGAATCACTTGTGTTATTAAATTTTATATGCCTTGTCATTCCACCATTAGAACTCAGTTCTGGATTGAACTCTTCAGTGACCTGAGGGAGAGGCATCTTTTCAACGGCAGTCATGAACATAAATGCC
This sequence comes from Rhamphochromis sp. 'chilingali', assembly GCF_963969265.1. Lineage (NCBI taxonomy): Eukaryota > Metazoa > Chordata > Actinopteri > Cichliformes > Cichlidae > Rhamphochromis > Rhamphochromis sp. 'chilingali'. Next base: position 29,053,740 of record NC_137944.1, read on the forward strand.
TTCTACGATATGTCTTCCTCAATGTCTTGCAAAAAGACAATCTTGTTGTCCATCTGGTAAACCAGAAGCCATGTATCACCTGCCTCATAGGTATGTATTTAGTCCATGGATTTTATTTCAGTTTTACTAAAATTTTTCTTCCTCAGTATAGTGTATTGTATGTGCAGGATACCTGTCCAGCTTGCTGTTATTAAACCTTTTGTTCATTTATAAAATGGTTCAGGAACAGTCCATCCCTTATGTGCACTCTTTTCTTTCTTGACCTAACCACTTGAGTTAAGTAAGCAGTATGTCATTTAGGTTTAACAATTTGCCCTAACTGTTACTCACAGCAGGTATTACACACACTTTAGCAATTGAATAGTGTGTTTTGTTGTTTTCACCTTTTTGCTGAATAGAAATTAAAGCTGCCACTTGTGTTTTGCCATTAGTTCTGTTCTCTGACTTCATGCACTTACGTTTTATTTTTATATTTTTTTCCAAAAAAAAAAATGTTAGACAATCATATTTTAACTTTGGATCACATCTTGGCTAAAAATGACAAATGTAGATATATGTATAATTAAGATTCTTTAAAATCACAATTTCCAGAACTGACTTTTAATTATAAGATTGACTTTGCGCTTTTGCTGTAACCTTGAAAGATAGTACCTGGAGAAGTGACTGAATTTGTTCATTTTTCTGACTGACCTAAGGTATGGTGGAAGAGAGTGTGGATTCCAAGTGCCTCAAGAAATCCTGCACCAGTTTGATGACATTCTACCTGCTCAGTACAGTCTATGTGGGGACGACAATCTCCAGGTTCATTTCACAAGCTTGGAAAGACAGAGTGAGCTCCCTCGACCAGTCAACTGGACTACTGCAGTTGAAAATTATATAACACTCAAAAATATGACTGGACTTTAGAAGTCAATGTAAAATCATCTGCTAGATGTGAGTACAATTACCACTGACACTAATTCTCACAAACCAACTTTAATGAGTATTGAAAAAAATAGTACCATAGTTTTTATATAAATAGTTTCACTACCGTCAACTTTTCAGTGTGTACGCTTTCTACCTGAAGAAATCAAAAGACCATACTGTACAAAATAACTTGTTCCTTTTAATTAGGTGTTGTAACAAACACATTGATTAATTTGGAGATCTGTTTTACAAACAAAGGTTTACAAAAGCATTCAGCGAGACCTGTATTTATGTGGGTTTTTCTTTTTCTAACTCCAAGAACAACTTGCATATCTTACAAAAAAATGTAATCAAACACAGAAGTGTTTGATTAAATAAAGCCTTTTAACTGAATTTATCAGATTTTTTTCCCTGTGTTATTATACTAGCGTGTCTCAGTACATTAGAATACTTCAGAAATGTTTTATTTTGTTACATTGGCAATTTCTTAACACAGTGAAATATGTCTAACTTGTTCAATTGCCCCACTATGATACTATGCTTTTGAAATTCCAAAACCTGATTGAACTTTCTGCGATGCATTAAACTTTATGTGATTTACAGAAATTATTAGAAACAAAATTTTCAGATTTTAAAATCACAAACTTCAAATGTTTGCTAAAACCATAAATGTGGCTTAAAAGCAAAAGGACTTGGACCTTAGGGAAGCCCAAACCCAGGAGAGTTCTGGATGCCATAATCCATGGCTTCTTGGAAGTCCTCATAACTGTGTAACACTGGGATTTTGATAGTATTTGCACAGACATCTGCTACAGGGAAGCGTGAAGTGGTCTGGAAAAGAAGTTGTGGCTTTGGCTGAATTGCTGCAGGAGGAATTTCTCCCAGTCCAGTTGCAAACATAAGGATGTCTTCAAGAGACAGACTTCCATTTCTCTCTGAAAATGTAAAGAGAATAAAAGTTATTTCTAATGATAATAAACAGGAAAAAGGGGCCATTACACTTTGCTGACATAAATGTACTCATTTCAACATTTTCAACCAAATTTAATACCTTCTACAGAAAGCAGATAGTCTTGCCAGTAGCTTAGTACTCTTGTCTCCTCTTGACGCCTAGAGCTGCCAGGTGGACCAAATTGCACATGGAAGATGTTCTCAAGAAGATCAGCTGTCAGCCTGGTCTCAGTGTAGCACATGAATGAGAAGAAGAGTGAAGGATGCTGTTCCAGGGCGTTTAGAAAATCCAGTGTTGCTAGACCCTTTCTGAAACTAGAAAACAGTCTAATTTTTAATAAAATGTTTAATGTTATTTGTGCAAGAAAGCAAAACTTCACATCGGAAACTACTGTGTTAAGAAAGTAACCAACATTCTTATCTAGCTAAGACACTCATCCTGCTACAAAAAAAAAGTCCTCCTGAAAAAGGTCTTGCATTTAGAATATGTTTTTTCCATCCTTTAAATTTTACAGGAATAAAAAAAAGTAACAATTTATTCTTCTGAAAAGATTTCGTTAAATGGGCACATAATAGTCTGAATTCTATACCTTTGGATGGAAAGATGGTTTCGGTAGATGAAGTACCACTGAATGTAATCCGCTACTACCTTCTTCTTATCCTCCAGTGTCCTCATGAATCGACAGCATCCTGCTGTCTGGAGCATGCTTGAGTGTTTTTCTGAGATTACTCGGCGCTCACTTAGAGATGTTGCATTCTTTATCTAAAGAGAAAAATATATATTACACACACATACACATGCACAAGTGACATCCTTCGCATGCTGTCTATTAATGTGCGATGTAACAGTCTTGGATTACACAATCCGTAATCATTTCAGGCATCAGTTAGTTACCAAGATTATGTTAAGTGGATAACTAAAACTAAAAATTTGCATTTATTGGTGTTTGTCATAATCATAACATCATAAATTTACCTCTAGTAGAGCCTTCTTGATTTCTTCATCTGGTATATCATCAATTGGTGCCTCGAATGTCTTGTCTTTTCCAACAAGGTACATAAAGAAGTTTGGAGATAAACAACATGGCCCTGGACCACCATGAACAATGGAAACTGCAATCATTCTTCCAACGTAGAAATATTCATTTTCATCTGCAGCTAAAGATAAAGACGATTCATTATAATAAAGTAATTTTGACCATGGAAAAAAATGTGAAAAAAATAGATACAGGCACTGTTTTTGCTGCAGTGGTTATTATTATATTTACATGCTTCCATCTCCCTTTTCTGCTAGGTGAGAACTCGTACTTTTCCACTTTCCTTTTCCTCACTCCCTGGCTCACAGAAACTTCACGTGTATGGCAGTCCATTCTCCCTGCAGCACGGACTACATGAGGGCACATCCTTTATCGCTATGCCTGTAATACTCTGCCTATTGCCTTCATATTAAATAATTTTTTGAACAATAATTATTGAAAATATTTTGAAAACATTATACTGCCGCAAGTAGAGGTGGCATGGGGTGCGAAACTGAGACACAGGCATTAGAGCCTCTTAATGCTTGTTTTGTTTGGGTTTCCACCAGAGTGGAATTAACAAAAAATAGAGAGGGCATAGCCTAACATACGAAATAGGAAAATAATGATGTGTAATCTATTTATTTCAACAAAAAAACTGTATTCTGAATACCACCTATTTATCTGTAGTATTATTAGAATCATGAGATTACAACACATTTACCTCTCCTCCACTTCTTTGAAGTGTATCCCAGTCCGAGCGCACTGGTTAGCATGTTTTGGTTCGTGCAACTGGTCCGTCGGGTTATTGTCTCCCCAGGAACATTTCCGTTATCTTTTTTCCTATTTCCGTTGTGCTTTGTGTGCTTTTGCAGCGCTTTTCTTTTTGCAACGTTTTTCTTTTTGCAGTGCAGCGTTTTTCTTGAAGTTGCAGTGCAGCGTCTTTCTTTTTGCAGCGTTTTCCTTTTTGCAGCATTTTTCTTTTTGCAAGTGTTTTCTGAAGTTGCAGTCCGTTTGGCCTCTCAGGGCCACCGTACCAATAAGGAATATATGATATCATTTCATTCTTTTCAAAGGTTTATTTGCATGACGCACAAACAGACACAATTGAAAGGTACAAATGTGTTGTGCATGAAACGAATTCAGACGTGCTGCAGATGTGTGTCACAGGTTGATCTGGCTGTAGGCTGTGGCACTTGGCCAGAGGTGGCGCTGGTTGACTCGAGTCCATGTTAGTGCACAAAGTAAACTGCTCGCTGTACTTGTGGAGCAAAAACGCTGAAACCGGAGAAATAAAACGTGCGAGGGGAACGATAACGACGACAAGAGTCTCCTGATCGTTTACTCTTGCTGTCGCGTGAACAACATCGGCGTGGTGTTAATTGTTTGCTGTTTTCGCGATCGCGTCGCGCGTGAGGATATCACGCAGGTAAACTCGCCACATTTTTAAACATTTTGTTGTTCAACAGCATCAAGACTGACGGAGTGTGTTTGAGACAACCTCACAAGTGTCACAGGTGACACATTTGGCGTTTTTTTGCTGGTTTGTCGGTAGCAGCTCCTGAAACGCAAGACTGCCACACATCTGTTCGACCAACGCCAGTTGATCTAAACGCCAGTAGATCTGGAACACCGGCGGCAGCAACGCTAGGCTAACACTAACTAGCTAGCAAGACTATAAACCTGGTGCTAAACTAAGAGAAGCCACAAAATCAGTTTGAATAAGAGTAAACATTTACTCACCAAGTCAGTGTATCACGTAAAGATCCACAGCAATGACAACAATAATATCTTGAGCTGACGCTTCTCCAGGTTTGCTAAACATATTCCATAACAAATGCTGGCACCATGAACATGTGGACTGATCCGCGAGGGAGGAGGACGGTAGTGACGTGGCATTTTCAAAACACATCTTTCATCCTTCCGCACTAAGAAGCAAAACTTCCAGCTTACTTAGTTTTTCTATGTTAAGACAACTCAAATAAATTGAGTTTATCAGCGTTTTTGCATAAAAAGTACTGGTAACTTATTTAAATCGAGTTCTAATAACAATTTGATAAAAATTGAGTTCAGCCTATTTAATATTTTTAATTAAGCACAATATTTAAAAGTAGAATGAGAAGCAGAACCGCTTTTAGGCCCCTCTTCAGTGGAACCAGCTTCCACTTTGGATTCAGGAGACAGACACTATCTCTACTTTTAAGATTAGGCTTAAAACTTTCCTTTTTGCTGAAGCATATAGTTAGGGCTGGACCAGGTGACCCTGAATCCTCCTTTAGTTATGTTGCAATAGGTGTAGGGTTTTAGTCTAAAGTACCACTCAGTAGTGAGCAGCATAACCTCTGAGGAATTTAAACCGGCAATTCAAAGTTTTATTTATATTGTACCAAGTTACAACAACAGTTGCTCATATTGCTTTATAATGTAAGGTAAAGACTCTACATAATATAGAGAAAACCCCAACAACATATCTGATATAAAGATATTATTTTTTAATGGTTTTAAGTTACAATATGACAGAGGCTATATGACAAAGAAACTTAAAGTAAAGAAAAAATCTTTTTTAAATTAAAAAATAAAAACTATTTAAAAATTAAAATCAGTAATAACTGTTTCTAAAGCTACATCTACAGGCGTTATTATGTAAACATATGTTTTCAGTGAGATCTGAATCTCTTTTTTGAAAGAGACCTGTGTACAAATCCCCAAACAAAATAGATTACAGTCACTTTTTTCTTTTGTTTTTTTATATAAGGAGACATTTATATATTCACATGATTTTACAGTAAGCAGTAAATGCCCTCTGCACAGTCAGCTTTGCTGCACACAGTTCGTCTTTACACCCACTAGATGGCACAAGAAAATACATTTAACGTTTGTGTCAGTTTTTTCCTTTTTGCTTTCGCTCTCTATATATTTACATAACAAAATATATTTTGTTGGGTTGATATATCACAGCCTTGCATGTTATGCAGTAAGTTGCGTTTTGGTGTTAGCATTTATCAGAAAAGAAAAGAAACAAGTTAAGAAGTCTTTTCTTAACTAAAATAAACCAATTAAAACCAATTTTGAAAAAAAAAAACTTTTAGTTGACTGAAATAAATGTTAAAACTAACAACACTGGAAATGTGCTTGGTTTTGTAATTTTTGCGAATTTGGTTTAAACTACACAACCTAAGAAGGCTTTGACGTATTTTATTACTGAGACATTTTATTGATACTGAGATAGGGTTTTCTACATTACTGGTTCATCAGTAATAAAACACTTTTTTATGCTATCTCTGTATCCTCGGGCTGCTGTTGGAGCTCCGTGTGTGTGTGTGTTTTAGAGGGTGTGCCGCTGGTTTCAGCGCTCCGTTGGAACTTGCATCAGACAGACCGGGAATGACCCGGATGTTAATGGTGGAGTCGGTGGAGAAGGGAGTCGGTGTGTCGTTGGTGTAACGGGAGTCATATTCGTGTACACACGTCCTCTTGCCGTCCTTTGATATTTAACGGTTATTGATTCTAGAAAAACGTTTCTCTTTCTCGGTATTTAATACAGGATGGTTACTGCTTTTTACGTGTAATCGTGTTTGTTGTACTGACCTTGATTTACGAACAAAAGAATATCTGGCGCTAGCTTGCAAGCTAACACAATTTTTAGTAAAAGGTCGTCTGTCTGGGCTTACACTGGCTCATTAAAACGTTTTATTTTGTGTATGTGTCGGTATTCACCTTATCGCTCTTTCACAACTATCGAACAAACCAATCCACCTGCATGTACAGGGAGTGCAGAATTATTAGGCAACGTCCTTTCCTTTGGCAAAATGGGTCAAAAGAAGGACTTGACAGGCTCAGAAAAGTCAAAAATAGTGAGATATCTTGCAGAGGGATGCAGCAGTCTCAAAATTGCAAAGCTTCTGAAGCGTGATCATCGAACAATCAAGCGTTTCGTTCAAAATAGTCAACAGAGTCGCAAGAAGCGTGTGGAAAAACCAAGGCGCAAAATAACTGCCCATGAACTGAGAAAAGTCAAGCGTGCAGCTGCCAAGATGCCACTTGCCACCAGTTTGGCCATATTTCAGAGCTGCAACATCACTGGAGTGCCCAAAAGCACAAGGTGTGCAATACTCAGAGACATGGCCAAGGTATGAAAGGCTGAAAGACGACCACCACTGAACAAGACACACAAGCTGAAACGTCAAGACTGGGCCAAGAAATATCTCAAGACTGGTTTTTCTAAGGTTTTATGGACTGATGAAATGAGAGTGAGTCTTGATGGGCCAGATGGATGGGCCCGTGGCTGGATTGGTAAAGGGCAGAGAGCTCCAGTCCGACTCAGACGCCAGCAAGGTGGAGGTGGAGTACTGGTTTGGGCTGGTATCATCAAAGATGAGCTTGTGGGGCCTTTTCGGGTTGAGGATGGAGTCAAGCTCAACTCCCAGTCCTACTGCCAGTTTCTGGAAGACACCTTCTTCAAGCAGTGGTACAGAAAGAAGTCTGCATCCTTCAAGAAAAACATGATTTTCATGCAGGACAATGCTCCATCACACGCGTCCAAGTACTCCACAGCGTGGCTGGCAAGAAAGGGTATAAAAGAAGAAAAACTAATGACATGGCCTCCTTGTTCACCTGATCTGAACCCCATTGAGAACCTGTGGTCCATCATCAAATGTGAGATTTACAAGGAGGGAAAACAGTACACCTCTCTGAACAGTTTCTGGGAGGCTGTGGTTGCTGCTGCACGCAATGTTGATGGTGAACAGATCAAAACACTGACAGAATCCATGGATGGCAGGCTTTTGAGTGTCCTTGCAAAGAAAGGTGGCTATATTGGTCACTGATTTGTTTTTGTTTTGTTTTTGAATGTCAGAAATGTATATTTGTGAATGTGGAGATGTTATATTGGTGTCACTGGTAAAAATAAATAATTGAAATGGGTATATATTTGTTTTTTGTTAAGTTGCCTAATAATTATGCACAGTAATAGTCACCTGCACACACAGATATCCCCCTAAAATAGCTAAAACTAAAAACAAACTAAAAACTACTTCCAAAAACATTCAGCTTTGATATTAATGAGTTTTTTGGGTTCATTGAGAACATGGTTGTTGTTCAATAATAAAATTATTCCTCAAAAATACAACTTTCCTAATAATTCTGCACTCCTTGTATTTATTCTTGGTGTAATTTAGCTTAGCAGTTAGCATTTTGCAGCTAATGTGACCTAATTGATATTTTTGGGTATAATGTAGTTAGCAGGTATTCTCACCCCTTTGGCGTAGATTAATAAAGCACAAAGACACGCCTGCAGGAGATGACATCTATCCTGTTCATATATAATCAGTCTGTATTTTTGTGTTAACTATTCCTTCTTTTAAAATCCAGATTCACATTAAACATTTCAGTTTGCTCACTCACACAGCCCTGAAGTCAGAAATGCATATAGATGTGACGCATTGCTGCAACTAACTGACTGAAATTGTTTCATGCTGATTATTTGGGAAACACTGGTTATATTTAATGATTTCGGGAATCATTTCACCTTTATACCTGAACCTAAATGAAGATGAACTAATGAGATCATACTAATATTAATTGATAAAAATCACACATTTTATTAGTGTTGAATGCTTTATTGAACATATTCAAAATACTACATTTGCAATCAGGAAAACACATTTTATTAGTGAGAGAAATAATGTTTATTTGTATTTTCTAATACAATATTTTAACTGGGTTACAAATCAAAGAGTGGCATATGGGTCAGGAGATATCAAAGAGGCATTTCAATAAGATGAATTGAGGCTGCAATGAAACAAAGTAGCAAAGGCCAGACGTTATTTTACCCTGCAGACTGTTAAATGCATGCAGTCTTCTTAACACTTGGAGTGTGAAAGAAATGCAGATGAGAGCCAGGAAGCCTAAAGGGAATACTCTGAAAGCGTGAACGTGAGTGAGTGGAGGGTAGCAGCCAAAAGCAAATGTGGGCCCAGCAATGTGTTGCAAATGTGCTTTATTTGCATTAACTGTCCCCATTCCTGCAGCTCATTCAGGGTGTATTTGCATACACTGTCTGTGCTGACATTGCAGTTCAGATTGAGTTACCTTAAACTCTGCCTGTATGCACATGAATGCCAATGACGTGGGATTTTCTGAATGTTAGCAGTGATTTTTTTTTTTACCCTGCACCCACTCAGACACACCAGTTATGTTTCTTAAAAACTGGCTCACAAAGAAAACTCTGATGTACCAGGACTGAGTGGATGCTGCTGCCGCCCACTTTTAAATCAGCATCAGCATCTTTTCTGTGTGAGATCTTTGCTACACTCTATACCCAAGAGTATGTGGGCATGTTTGTTCTGGAGGCTACAACGCACAGTACGACATTAGATTAATACAAGGGTGCCAATTGTGTTGAAATGATATTTTTTCAATTCAATTTCATTCATTGCTCTTCCTGGTGGGGTGATGCTCGATCTATGTAAGGTTTTTTTAAGGTTTCATCCACTTTTTTCTTAAGATCTATTTTGCAAATAGTTGGTTTTTGAATACTGACACCATGCCAGATGTGTTTCTTTCTTATAATAAATGCATAAGTCAGCAAATATAATCTAAATACTGAATTACTGCCCAAAGATACTCCTGAAACTACCACCATAAGACTATTAATACACCACAAAGCTTAAACATGTAGCTGCCATCTTGCTGAACAAACATATACAGCCATCTCTCTTCTCTCATATCGTGACGCCCCAGATGAACAGAGACAGACTGTGAGCGATACCAGAAACTGACTTCACCGTGAAACTCTTGTTAGTGAGAATAGTTATTTTCACAATTCAGTTCAAGTATATTTATTTATGTATCCAGCATCTTCTACAACAATCCAGAGGAAAAAAATTAACTCTATAAAGCTTTGGCTAATGGTGACATATTAAAAAAAATGTTATATGTCATATTATGACATTTAACATCAGCTATAACACATTTATGAAGTAGAATCTGTATAAAATACAATGATAAAGGAAAAACAAAAAATAAAGGAGAACAGTAAAATTGAGTTCAGAAAACAAACGTCAAAGTAAAATACAATATACTACTATAAAATAAAAATATATAACACTCTGACTCTACTATAAAGTGGCTCCGAGAAGTAGAATAGGTCAGCAAAATTATAGACATTTATTTTAAACTATTACAATTAACTATTTTAGTCAAATGTTTAATGGTCTAACCTGCATAAATGCAAAGTTTAGATTTTTTTTATTGTGAAGTGTCATTTACTCACCATATACAAGCTACTGGTTTAAGAAAACAATCAGTCTAATTGGACCTAAGCATGTAGATAAGAAGAACAGAGGCTACTTTCAGTTTTAATACTTTATTTAAAATACTAGCGACCATTTACAAAGCCTTCATTTAAAAAAACAGATAATGTGCTGACAAAATGACCTTTTTATTTATTTATTTTTACAATAATGTTACCCAAGTCTGCACTCATAAAATTGTCATTCATTTCTCTCCAAATAAATAAAGTTGATCCCATATTGTTATTTTTCTAAACCCAGACTGGACTTTACCAGATATGTTAATGCCTTTAACTGCTTTTTAATACGTTTTTAGTGTTTTGAAAGGGTCCATCTTTGATGAAAAGCAGCCATAAATCCGGTAAATCTAAAAATTCCATAGTTACTTTTAGTTCAATATGGGAGCCAGTCTCATGGTGATCCTTTTGTCCACCACAACTTTACCATAAGTGGCCTTTGTCTCTTCTTTGACTGCAACTAAAACATCCCAATAATGGTAAACACTTACACCAGATACACAAGCGCTTTGAAACTGAATACTTCCTTTGTAAATATTACCAGTTATTGGAGGGTAAATGTGAAATAAACAAACATAATTCACATTAAAATGAATTTTTAAAATGTGATTTCAAGTAAGATAAGAACAGGATGTTTTTCAAATGACATTGTGTTTACTGTGGGAGGTAAAATTATTCAAATAAAAATGCGTTTTATAAAACATTGATTGAGATGTATCCTAATATTAAATCAAACTGATTTCTTTGAATAATTAAAAAAAATCCTAGTGTCATATCAGCAGTTAAATGTCCGAAGTTATGAAAATCAATCTGTGTAGATGTAATATTTGAGTGTCCAAATAATTTTGGAACACCAGAGCCTTTTCAAACCTATGTTGAGGATTTTGTTACTTGAGGCATTTGAATTTGGATATAACACAAGAGAAGGAGAGAAAAGCATGCATATCTAATTGCAGTCAGGGTTTTTCCACTCAAATTCAGACGTTTGGGGGTGGCGGGGGGTGGTGACTACAGACGTCAGCACAATTGGCCACACATTTAGTTAAGTCACTGAGTCTGTGATAACAAAAGCAGCTGAGCATATATCTGTCAATTCTGGCTCTTTAACCCTCAGATGACTGCCTAAAGTCATAGACGGCCCCAGCTGTAAATCTATTAGTGCCGTTTATTTGTAAAAATATTTAACATCACATTTGTTGACCTACTTCTTCTACTTTTTTTGAAATGAGACACTAATACTGTAGGTTGTATGGCGTAACATTATCAGGTTTTATTTTATTGTAACGTCCCACTTCTAATCAATTTGTGATGTTTTGCAGTGACCTGTGGCTAACAGGTGTTGAGTAGATACTTGAGGTTTGTATTTAATGCTTGAGGTGACAATGAAAACACAGATACTTTGGATTAAAAATTACTGAAACTTATAATTAATCAGAACTTTTTATATTATCTCTTATAAATAAAAATAGTATTGATATGATGTACACAAGCAGAGCCATTTCCTGTGTAAAATATTATAGCTAGGTAGTCTTAAATAACCCACTTGGTCATATTGGGAGCTTAATCAATAGAGGGTTTATAAATAAAATGTATTATAGTTTAGAATAGCCATTTATTGTCATTGTACATGTACAATGGCACTATGGAAAATTATATTTGAAATTAAATGCTTGACTACATGGTTATAAGTAGTTAAAATGTATATTTATTGCAATTCTGATATGTGTCTATCTATCCTCCTCACTAACAAACATGTTTTCCCACGTCAGTAGTGAAATGTTCAGATCTGCCGTTGTCATGACCACCGCTCATACCTGATGAGTCATCACTGACGTGCTGCCAGGGACTGACTGCCGGTCGGTCGGCCTGTTGAATCACATTCTCCTTTTCACTCACACAAACACACACACAGAAAGAGTCATACTTCTTCCTCTCTGCCGCCCTGTTCTAGCTGGTCCCTGAAATAAGAGCACAGCCGTTGTACTTCACTCTCTTCACTCGTCCTATCATTAACAGACTAAATCTTTATGAGCTGGAAGAAGAGCACCCACGCACTGCTAGTAAGTTGGACTTCTAATTAATGTGGCACAAATATCCATGGTACCCAGAAAATGAGTCCAGTGAGACAGCTGATCCCCTCACTTTTGATTTAGTGCCACAGTGAAGCTAAAATTTATGGTTTTGAGTATATACTGTTTGACTTGGCTGCAAAACTGTAACTACTGCGAGTTTAATCTCACTTGGTAGCAAGTGTTAGGAACTTAGATTTGGACACTATAAGCATCAGATGGGCTCATCAGTTACCATTACTCACACCATATATGTGCTCCTAAGGCTACGTCCACACTAATACGTTTTCATTTGAAAACACATCGTTTTCTCTACGCTTTGGCCTCCCATCCACACTGAGACGGCGCTTTTGCTGAAGGAAAACGAAGCGTTTTGAAAACGCTCTCAAAAATATTTGAAAACGGTGCTTTCGCGTCGCGTTGTGGACAGCGAAAACGGAGACTTTCTAAAACGATGACGCATTTTAGTCATGTGATGCAGTCAAGTAACCAATTAAACTAAGATAGCGGAGGGCAATAAACAGCAGTTGTTTTGTTTGCTCTCAATTTTGACAGCCCTATTAAAGATTAATATCAGTTTGTACATGCTCCAGTTAGATTTTCTTCAAATTCTTTAATTCTCACTCGCTTTTCCAACTTTGTACTTTTGTGTTACTCGCAACAACAACTGCACCTCATTGTTAGTCTATTTAAAAAACTCGGTGCAAAGAGCTGGAAAGTAAATAAACTGCAGACAGAAATGAGGCAGACCGAATCGTCTTGCGTTTCACGCATGCCCAGTACTGGAACGTAAGCGTTTTCGTCCGTTTCAATGTGGATGCACAACTCTGTGGAAATGACTGAAAACGATAGTGTGGACGCGGAGCGTTTTCAGACGAAAACGTATTTTCAAATGTATCCAGTCTAGTGTGGACGTAGCCTAACAGAATAAAATGTGGCACATTTCAACAGAGCCCACTCTCATCCCTGGGGCGTCAATGCTAAAGTATAGTTGTGGTCAAGTTCCCTGTGTGATGTCATGCACACACTGCTTGAGAGCTGCTAGCATATTTGGATGATGTGAACACCAGTACATAACCCAATACTAGTAACCGACTGGTTGCTAGCACCAAAAACCTCCATGTGATTGCTTTGGTCACAAGCAAATTGCAGTAGTTGCTTGTTTGTCTGTAGGATGCTGACTTGGGCCTGAGTGCTGCAACCAACACAAAAGGTGAACTTTTTACCTTGAAGATGAGCAATCTCTGTTTTCGGTTTGTGTTTCACGGTTTCACTGTCACTCAGAGATTAGCTAGCAAGTGTTTACAGACGAGATGGTACTTTCCGTAGAAACTACAGCTGACTACGACAATCTGTTAGTGCCAATCACTGCAATCACAAGGAGGTTTTTGGCAACTGGTCAGGGAATACATGTTTTTCCTGGTGACCAGAGGGTCTCTGACTCCCTCTATGCCTGTGTGACTAGGGCTTTAGTAATCAATTTCCCTGCAACTGCCAGCAACCTTCAGCAATCACTCACATGGTGAGTGATTACATGACTGCAAAACCTCAATATTGCCCAAAGCTAACCAAGTTGTTGTTAGTGCCTTGTAAAAATGAAACTGCTATCTGTAACTGGCTGACACAGCCTCGAGCCCTAATGCTAAAGGATAACGATATGTAACAGGGGCAAACAGGAAGCATACATTGCATTGTGATGAGAACAGGTTGATTCATGTTATCCCAAAAATAGATCCCGCTGATATTGGTGATCCCAGTTTTTCCCTTTAGCACCACAGTGAGACTAAAATTTCTGCTTTGGAAGGAACAAATAAATGAATGAATGAAATGAATGAATGAATTGGTTCAATAAATAATTTGGATCATTTACTAATGCCCTAACTAGGATGCTTTGAGAATTAGTTTTCATGCTCAGTACTTTATGGCTGTATAGCTGCAAAACTGTAAACACTTTGTGTTTACTACAACATTTATGTTGAATATAGTGAATATCAAACCTATTAATCAAGTGCCGCTGCTCTCAAATCTCTCTAACTAATAAGCAAATAAAAGAACAAGAATGCTGAATGTCTTTTTAATGTGCATCAAATAACTGAGCACTGCTTGAAACTAGTGTAATTTGTTTAAACAGTTTTGCTGGTATTCACGATCTCTACAGTTTTTTTTAAATGTCTGGTCATTTTATAAAATAACTACTGAAAAGCCAAAAAGTGAAATGAGGACCGAGGTGGGACTTGCTTTCAGAAGGACTTTGCTCAGCTTTATGTTTACAACTGAGGTCATTATTGGAGGAAATATAGAGTGATATAATATGATGCAGATGATCAGAAGCCCAGTGGATTTTTCAAATGAGCGCAGTATTACCACAGAAAGATCTGTTATCTAAAATATGGGTGCAAAGGTCGTGAGATCTTGATGTGCCAAGTGGTGACCGGCGACCATGAAAGTGAATGCAGCTGGGTGGTGTGTTTGCCTGCCAAAGACGCAGCTAAAGCCACTTTCCTGGGAGAACAGGTCAGGTGCCTACGTGTCTAAATCACCTTGAATGCTGAATTCACCCCTGGATCTCTGCCATGTTTCTTCACTCCACCTTTCAAAGACTGGAAAACTGACTTTCTAAATTTCAGGTCCTTCCTGACTCCTTATTGACTCATCAGTGACAACCTCATAAATTAGGGAGAAAGGTTAAATAGTCCCTATTTTATCACACTTATCCTTTTTCTACGAAGACATTTTTACAGCTGTCAATCAGGCTCCAGGTCAGAGGCAACACCTCAACGGTACAAACTAACTGCCTGGCAGAAGACGCCTGTCCACATTTTTGTGCGCTCACAAGTCAAAACCAGTCACCTCGTTTGAAGACCGCAGACAAATTGTAATTAATAGGTACAGTTATGGATTTGGGTCCTGTGTTTGGAAAATCATTGTTTTATCTTGTGATGGAAACTAAATATCCAAATAAGCTGTGTGTTACTATATGTGTCATATTTTAATATACTTCTCTTTTTTTTTAAGTATATTTCCCCAAAATATAAACCAGTCCTAGAGATCAAGCAATTGATCATTTATCATCAAAGTCAAGAAAAACTGCATCATTTCTGGTTCACAATGGCTGATTGTCAGGAGGTATGGTTTTATCCTCAAGCTGGGTCTCTGAGGTGCGACTATGCACATAACCACCACTAGTCCCCATGAAAGAATCTGTATTAACTTACTTCCCTGAAGTCAAAGCATATTCCTGTTATTTTTGGCCATTTAAATCAATGAACATGCATAAATTGCAAACGAAGCTGACAAGAAGTCGCTGTTGTCATACTTTTGAAGGAGTAAATTTAAAAATTAGCAGACATGTGGATGTCCTCACAGGTCCTGGAGATCCCATTTGATTATAACATTTATATGAAATTTATGAGAGCGGATCCTTGGATGCTCGCAGATGGGGAAATGATAACATAACAGTAGCATTTACCTTCTTTAGACATAAATAATGATGATCTATGTTAGTTTGGACCTCAAGTGATTTTACTTTCTCAAAGATTAAAAGAAAGATTTTAAAAGAAACCTATACTCTATTTAAGGAAACAGGTTGAAACCTTGAGCACCTTTGTGGCTTTGTTTGGTAGAAGGGCTGCACATAGTAGTTTTGTACTCTCAAAGAAAAACTGCAAGTGTGTATAATCTGAACTTGTTCATTTGTATTTTATTGCAATGCAAAAAAGTTTGAGTGTACCTACACAGAGGCACATTTTTTCTGTTAATACTGCTAGTGCAACCTTTCGGCGCTAGAGCATTTATTTATTTTTGATTCATTTATGGTTGACTGAAAGTTCATTGTTTATTTTTCCAGGTACACTGCCACCTACTGTGACAGCACAAAAGAGAAGTGCAGCCTGACTAATTCACAGAAACAATGTGAAAAACTCCGTAATGATGGTGAGATAGTCCAAATTTGATGAATTCACAGGGTGTTTCCTGGCTACACTCTCAGAAATAGGGGTACCAAAGTGTACCAAAAAGGGTACAAATGCTTGTCGCTGGGGGTGTTCCTTTTTGAAGGACATTTCTGTACCCTTTAGGCTTGGTACATTTTTGTACCTTATGAAGTTGTACCATCTGAGGTACAATAATGTACTTTCCTAAGACATAAATGTACCTTGAAACTATAGTACAGAAATGTTCTCTTGAAAAGGGTACAATAGGGTACCTATGAGGGTACCCCCCCAGCGACAACCTATTTCGTACCTAAAGAGACAAAAATGTACCCCAATAGTCCAAAATATTTGGTTATTTAACCATTTATTTTCGATAATAGAATCACATCAAAGCATTTAAACAACCACAGGAATACATCCTTGATTACATTCGTATATTGCCATAGGACATGTCAAGAAAAATACATTCATTTAAAAAAAAAAAAAAAAAAAAAAAAAAAGTAAACAATCACATAAAGACATTAAACACCTGAACACAATGTTTTGACGGATCACAGAGATGGCATGTATTTAAAAAACTGTCCACACAAATGTTTTGCTCTACTTCAACAAGCACGCACATACATACATACATACATACGCGCGCGCACACACACACACATACACACACACACACACACACAAAAATGTTCTTGCAATCACGTCACACAGAATACCTCAAGGACACAAACAGCCTATCATCAACTAAATAGGTGTCTAGAGCTTGAAAGTCTAATTCATTTCCTGGATTGAACAGGATCGAGTCATTGTCAACTGCCACTTGGTAAGCATGGAAATGACATTCATAAGTGCAAGGAAGTAACAGTTTCCCACACAATACCCAACAAGTATCAACATTCAAAATATACTTGATTTTAAAGAATTGAGGTATGGCTTCAGTGTGTACATGGCCAACTACAAAAACATCCTCAAGTTCATATTTGACACTGCTGACAGATATAGCAGACACACGCTGAAGCACTTTATCCTGAAAATGCACAGCTGTAAAACTTTTGTTCATTTCCAGAGCATTCTGTAAGTCACCTGGCAGAGATGAAAATGGCACACTGACACTTGTGCTGAGTGAATGTTCAAAGTCAACAAGCAACTTATCTGAAGAAAACTCCCAGCACTGTTTCATTTGATGACGATTGCTAAGAGTTGCAGTGATGTTTACAAAGTTTTTGCATTTACTCGCTAGATTTTTGAAATATTGATGCTTGCTTTCATATCTCATACACCACAAAGGGCGAAGAGGACCATACATCAAAATCAGCCTTGGGTAGTCAATAAGGTAGTGACACTTGGGTGGGGGCGTATTTAATAGAGTTGGTTAAGTACCCTGGTGACACTTACTGGCAGGGGTTTGTCTCCCTGGTCTCCTATGTTGACAATGCAGTTCTGAAGAAAGACAAGTGTTTTCTTGAAGTATGCAGGGTAGGTCATGTTGAACACGAAGAAGGTGGAGAATGCTGAGATGTAGGCCTCATCCAGCGAGCGGCACGAGCAAACATCCACTCCTTCAACTGTCACAACACGGCGACACTGTCTTAAGAGGGCAGTTGTCCAACTCTTATCCTTCATTCGAATGGTTGGGTATGGACTCGTGGGAGTATTCTGCAGAAGAGGAAGAAAAACATTAGTATACAGTATGTTTAAGCAATATGTGCCAAGTGGATTTTCAACAGATTCCTCAAATTACCTTCTTTATTTGCTGCAAAACAAAACTGTCTATTCTGATAACCTGTAAACATGGCCCCTACTCCAAACAAAAAGCTTCTTGACCAATGACTGTTGTGGTAGTGTTTGATAAGCTGCTAAAGTTTGACATAATATTCAAGGGCAAAAGCAATCACCCCTGACAGTGACAGTACCTGTGAAGAATTTCCCTAAGGGGACAATAAAGGTCTATCTATCTATATAAACACCAGACAAAACCCAAGAGCACAGCAGCACTGTGGATTAACAGCAGTGTTTCCCCTACATTAGCTTAGCTGTGATGCTGAACCGCAGCTGAATTCAGCTCCATGCCAACAAAACACCGAGAATGAAACTTGTGGCCAAAGGCTATGCATTGCATCATGCATTTACCTCTCCAAGGATGATGAAATCTTCTATCTTCTCCTTGAAGATGGATGTCAAGAGAAGTGCCCCCTTGAAGTCAATTCCTAGGTCATACAGATGCAAATGCACTTCATTAGATTTTGATAGCATGCAAATTCCCATTAACATGCTCTTCACATGACACTATGGTACATCAATTATCTTTGGAAGAGAGAGCAAATGAATTGTCACAAAATTTACTATTTGTATGAGGTCAAATTAGCACCTGTAATGTCTTCAGCCAGTGCATTCTCTCTTGCCTCCATGTAGACCTTCTTCAGTGGCAAATCCTTGGTCATTTGAAGAACAGCAGTGAAGTTTTCGCTAAAGCGGCGACAGATGTTGTCTTGGCAGGGATGCATTAAATCAACCTCATCACACAACTGGAAATGAAAAGAGCAGAATAGACAAAAGAATGACATTTTACATTGAGGATTTAAACTTTTGACATGTTTAAAGACACAGACTGGAGATAAATGTAAAGTGCTTTAACCCTTGAACAAAAATTCTAAAGCTAATAAACAGATTGATTAATCAGTTAGTACAGAAAATAATAATAATCAGATTTAGAGACAAAAAAAATCATTAGCCGTTTCCCCAATCATCTTAACAATTCTTGGGTTGCAGACAGTGTCCCTGCGCAGAGCTTACAGCTCTCATATTCGAAAATCCCAAATCCCACTAAGTAGGTGGAATGGTACAAATGTGTACCTTCCATTGTTTAAAATCCCTTTGAGCGGGAAACACGTTAGATGGGATGAATTTTGCTTAGAGAACGATTTTGTTAATACCTATATTTACATACTAGCATGTTTTGAGAAATTGATTTTTTTTACATTGTTGTACACGGTTAGTGACTATTTATTGATAAAACACTGGAATACGGCGGGCAGACAGACGTTGAATATTCCACCAACAGTCTAAATAGTCCACATTTGTACCTTTCTTTGTTTAAAACTTAGCTAACTGCTAGCATTCACCCATGTTAAAGCTAGCTCTTCGGACTTTTGCTAACTCTACTGTAAAATTACACGTTGTAATTTTTATAAAAACACAAAATCACACCCGACTTACCTCTAAACCTTTGCGCCTCGTCGTCTGACACATCAATGCCTTCTTCCATCAACTTTTTAAGGAGCTCCTCCGTTGATAACCCCCTGAGAGTCATTTTCTGCGTCAACGCTAGTTGGCTGGCTTTTCAGCCTTTGGGATTAATGCGCGTTGCGAACTTGATACATGGAAATACAACATTGTGGTATTAATGCGCAGTTGTTTAGAAACCGTTATGCTGTCTTGGCGAACTATATTTGTAACTTACAAAATGTAGTCACCGTAACATAAAAATCTGCTTGACATTTTAACTTCCAAAGAACCTCGGTTTAACTTGATGTTGCAAATTCCATAAAAACCTCCCAATTAATGAACAATTCTAGGATGTAGTAAAAGCGAAAAAGTAAATGGCCAAACATAACAGTAATATGATTTCACGTTTTTGAAGGCTACAACCAAGATTTAAAACATTAAAAATTATAACTGGAACTTAATAAAATGGAAATGGACCAGTTTTTTTTTAACATCATTTGGTTGTGCCTGCATGTCATTGTGTGTGTTTTTTTTTAATATAATTTAACATACTTACACAAAGGTAGGTTAGAGATATTCTTTGCATCATAGGATAATTTACGTACAGAGGAGAGGACCGACAGATTTGATTATAACATGCAGCTTTTATGAGCACACTCACATCTCATATGAATTTTACAATTAACCAGGCCCATCCAGATTTTCCCATGCTGACCCATTACCACATTCTGCCACTGTCACTGCAGTACAGGTCAAAATGGTACAGATTTGTACTTTATTTCAAATTGTACCTTTAAAGGGGCATTTCTGGACTTTTAAAGACCAGTATTGTACTTTTAAGGGAACATTTTAAAAAAATGTACCTATAGGTACAAAAATGTTCTTCTCTCGTACCTCTATTTCTGAGAGTGTATAGTTAAGGCAATGACCCTGTGTTACCTTACTTAACTGAAATTCTTGGCCATTTAATAAACAAAAATGTATTTCATGCTCATGTAGCCCCTTTTATGTGCAGGGAAAACACAGATTTATGATGAAAGGGGTTCACAGAATCACATCCACATGTGGTGTGTTTGGTTACCAGTTACCTGCAAGCTTGTTGAGGCTCACATTTTTACACCCTTCCTGGAGAATGGCAGTTATCCACCCTGTGAATACATTTAAATCTCTCATTGTGTTATTGGCGTGGCTCCTCATCTGTAGCTCGTCTGACGGGTTATATTTAAAGATGTAAAACACAGCAGAACTGGTTTATAGTCAAACATTAAGAGCAATTCACATGCATGCATAAGCAGTGCATTTACTGGTGTTTTGCGTATAAAAAGACCTACACTTTAAAAGGTGTCTGCCAAGATGAGCTCTTTAACAACTGTAAATGTCCTGCTGCTCCACACCACGCTCTTTCTGCTCTTATCTCCTCCGTGCTCTCTTCTTATCTCCCTACCCACCTCTCAGGCTTTTCACTCTGTCCCCCACCCCCCTCGCCATCGCTGTGCTTGGTGCTGAGTGAAGGCAGCAGCTGCCAAGTCGAAGTGCCTGCTACCTGAACTGCAAAGAGAAAGCCGAGCCAGTATTTAGTGTGTATGTATGTGAGAGAGTACCAGGGGAAGCCAGCTGCCTCTGTGCTGGGCAACATGCCAGAGTGACGAGGAAGAGGCAGAATCTGACCTCCTGACCTCCAAGCAGCATCCTCTGACCGAGTTCTCAGCCTTATTCCACCTTTATTTTATTTGTTTTAATTATTCACAATGTACAGATTTACCAGGGAGGTGCACAGAGAAAATGTGGCCACATTAGCTGTAAATATTCTTAAGATTTAGATATATATTTTTGGATTTCCCACCATGCTTTGGTTTGCAGTTGTAAACAAGCCCCCACTTTTAATTCAATCAAACATGTTCACACCCAGCTGCCAGGAATGTAGATGTGTGGCTGATAGGGTGTCTTGAAAACAGTGGGGTTTCATCTTTCCCCCCACCCTGGGTGCTCTTTGAATCTCATTGGATTTAAATAATCTTATCAGACTGATGAGACGACCCAGTGTTAACAGTAGTTGGAAGTGGGGAGTGTCCTCAGGGACTTTGGATTGAGGTTTGAAACTTCTAAAACATAAATTGTGATTAAAATAATCAAAATTCTGTTACCTGTGTGTGACGTTTCTGCTCGGATGTCCCTGAAAAACATAAAATCAGTGAATTATCATGAATATTTAAAACATTTTTTAAAAATAAAGCACAGATGCAATCCCCTTTTCCCATTATTTTCTGAAGGGTTTGACTGCAGTGCTAATTATAAGCCTGAATTATTATAAATAAGAATCAGGGTTTTTCCTGGCATAAAGAGACCTTTTGGGAGACTGGAAGCTTGACTGTTATGGACACGAGTCTTTTTTCCCTTAACAGAGGTTTATGCATCTTCCAGTCATTTCTTGGCCACCTAATATATAAACGTGTATACGTAGCTTTAGTAAAGTACATTCTACTAGTTAATTTTTTCCTTGACTTGAGTGCTGCTAATGTTTTCTTTCTAAAAGCTCTATGGGTGCTGCCAAATTACATCATTTATACCTAAGAAAAAAACCCTAAAATATAATAAAAGTACTCTTTAATGTACAACAATACTACACATATTTCACTTAAATAGCATTAAAGTAGATTATTATTATTTTCCCTCAGCATCCTAGCATTTTGTGTTCTGATGTCTGGAAAATGTAAAAGTGTGCACCTTTTCATAATAAAAGTGGAGGAATTTGTGTGAAATCTAACTTTAAAGATGTGTTTTTCTGTATCTTTTAAGTCACCCTCGTTTCTCCCCTGGAGATTTTTTTTTATTTTATTAATTAATTATTATTATTATGTTTTTTGATTTTATTCATATCACTGATGAGACATGATGCATGTTGCAGGGCTTCATTCGGCGGCGTGCTGACGTTTTTTGCAGGAATGTGTGTGATTTGCGGGGTTTTGCGCCGGGGAGCGTGACGGGAAATGAGGCCGCCTCCCATTGAGTATAAAACCTCCCAGTCCGGCCCCACTCTTCCTCTTTCTGTTACCTGGCTTAGGGGCAGCAGCTTTGGCCGTGAAAACCCAGAAACACCGGTGAGTTTAGCTCCCATTCTTCACATAGAGAGGGACCCGGCCTCGGGCCTTTAACGGTTGTAGTTAAACGTGATTTGTTTAGGCGTTAGCATCTTCTTTGTGCTTCTTTCGTTTAATCCCAAACTTTGCTTTTTCGGTTACGTAACTTGACACTAACCTGTGGATTTAATTTTCGAGGGAATTAATCCTAAAAAATGGTAAAGGTCGTTCTCGCCTGATTGTATTTAACATGATAGTTTTTTGTGAGGTTTGTGCGTTAGTGGGTTTACTGGATGCTGTTTTTAAACTTTTGACGAAAGATTTTTTACGAGGGAGGCGAAAATGTAGAGTGGGCAACGGGAACAAAGGAGGGCTGCAAGACCGGAGATCCGAAGATGCTTGAATGGCATTTCTTCTCTCTCCTCACTGAAACAACTGCCCGTATTTATCCGGCAACAGGTGCTTGAAGTCCGGACGAGAGAGCTTCTGAATATTTGGCGATCTTTGTAACTTTATCCGACGTGGCCCAGTGGAGTAACACGTGTCTCGGCTGGCTTGTGGCCGAGTGAGGCCTAGCAGTAGCAGCCGCCTGCTAGCGGCTAAAGCCTAGCGCCCGAGTAGCCATGGAGTTGAATTTCAGTTTTTAACTCCGTATAAATTAAAAAGACAATACGTTTCAGTAGGCTTTGTTTTTTTTTCACCGCCTTTCATTATGCCTACATGCCGGGATGGTTTCCTAATGTAGCCGGGCTCAAGATGCGATAGCTTAGTTGTACATGCATGTCTGTTAACGAAGCCTAACGGGTACTTAATAGTAAGCCTAACGCAATTTTTTATTTTTATTTAATCTTGCCCACAGAAACTAAAACAATGGGAAAGGAAAAGACCCACATTAACATCGTGGTCATTGGCCATGTCGACTCCGGCAAGTCCACCTCCACCGGTCACTTGATCTACAAGTGCGGAGGAATCGACAAGAGAACCATCGAGAAGTTTGAGAAGGAAGCCGCTGAGGTAAGAGCTTGTGTATTTAGTTACATTTTATCCATTTTGTCTTGAAAACAGTTTCTGTTAAAAAGTCCAAGATGGCGGCGTCGGCATGCCTTCCTCTGAGCTCAACTGCCCGGCATGAGGGTGTAACAGCCGTGTGCGCGCATGCGGGGTGGGGCTTATCGCGCGCAGAGCACTGGTGGTGAATGTGCACTTTGTCTGACAGTCTGAGGCCTCCAGTGAAAAGAAATCCTTAAAATTTATACACAAAACAAAGTACAACCTGTTTGAATATGACTTGCATACACTAAGATTTAGAAATACTTTTAATGCTTTTGGAAAATTGTGGGTTTTATGTTTGTACCTATCATAGGTGATTTAATGTCCCTTTTTGAGGAGGGGGGCTCCTGGTAATTTGAATACTGAATGCACTTAAAATTTATATCTTAGGATCCACATTGAAATTTTCCATGTAGATATTTGGATTGTGACCTTAAATTTCATTAATTTCTTCCCGTTCAGATGGGAAAGGGCTCCTTCAAGTATGCCTGGGTGCTGGACAAACTGAAGGCCGAGCGTGAGCGTGGTATCACCATCGATATCGCTCTGTGGAAGTTCGAGACCAGCAAGTACTACGTGACCATCATTGATGCCCCTGGACACAGAGACTTCATCAAGAACATGATCACTGGTACCTCCCAGGTAAAAACAATAAGCTCCAACATGAGGATTTGACTCCTGCAAACTTCGCCTTGCAGCAGACTTGGATCTAATCTGCATCCTGGTGTTCATTTTCAGGCTGACTGCGCTGTGCTGATCGTTGCTGCTGGTGTTGGTGAGTTCGAGGCTGGTATCTCCAAGAACGGCCAGACCCGTGAGCACGCCCTGCTGGCCTTCACCCTGGGTGTAAAGCAGCTCATCGTTGGAGTCAACAAGATGGACTCCACCGAGCCCCCCTACAGCCAGGCTCGTTTTGAGGAAATCACCAAGGAAGTGAGCGCCTACATCAAGAAGATCGGCTACAACCCCGCCGCCGTTGCCTTCGTCCCCATCTCTGGATGGCACGGAGACAACATGCTGGAGACCAGTGACAAGGTGAGGACTGCTAGCCATTCCACACATCTCAATTTGCTAATCTGACTGAACATGGACTAAACAATCAATGACTTTTGTCTGTAGATGAGCTGGTTCAAGGGATGGAAGATCGAGCGCAAGGACGGCAATGCCTCTGGAACCACCCTGCTGGAGGCTCTGGATGCCATCCTGCCACCTTCCCGCCCCACTGACAAGCCCCTCCGTCTGCCCCTGCAGGACGTCTACAAGATTGGCGGTGAGAACTGTCATAGTACTACAAGGCTAGTATTGCACTACACCCATGTTTTTCTGTGCTTTAACAATGTTTTAATTTCTCAGGTATTGGAACTGTACCCGTCGGCCGTGTTGAAACTGGTATCATCAAGCCCGGCACCGTCGTCACCTTCGCCCCTGTCAACCTGACCACTGAGGTGAAGTCCGTGGAGATGCACCACGAGTCTCTGCCCGAGGCTGTGCCCGGTGACAACGTTGGCTTCAACGTCAAGAACGTCTCCGTCAAGGAAATCCGTCGTGGATACGTTGCTGGCGACAGCAAGAACGACCCACCCAAGGGTGCTGAGAGCTTCAACGCTCAGGTTGGTGTGGCGACAATGGTGCTGGGAGTCTTCAGGGTTGGGTTGTATTATGGAATTTGCTAACTTTTAGCGTGTCCACAGGTCATCATCCTGAACCACCCCGGTCAGATCGCTGCAGGCTATGCCCCTGTGCTGGATTGCCACACTGCCCACATTGCTTGCAAGTTCAGCGAGCTGGTTGAGAAGATCGACCGTCGTTCTGGCAAGAAGCTTGAGGACAGCCCCAAGTTCGTCAAGTCCGGAGATGCCGCCATTGTCAAACTGATCCCACAGAAGCCCATGGTTGTGGAGTCCTTCTCCAACTACCCTCCCCTCGGTAAGTTTGCTTCCCAGAAGCCCTACTTGATTTGACTAGGCATAATGTACAGCAGCTAACCCCACCTTTCCCCTGCTCCTATTTCAGGTCGTTTCGCCGTGCGTGACATGAGGCAGACAGTGGCTGTCGGTGTCATCAAGTCTGTTATCCCCAAGGAAGTGTCCGGAAAGACAACCAAGGCTGCAGAGAAGGCTCAGAAGGGCAAGAAATGAATGGCCGTTCAGGGAATCCATCAACAAGACGTGTGCTGGCAGCAGCGGGCAACATCTTCCCTTACATCTTCCTCCCACCCTGGATCATCCTCGCTGAGGCACAGCTCTATACTCAAGGACTGGCTTATGCTGATTAAAACCCATCGCAAGAGTTTTCGCAGGAAAAAGAACTCTATGGCATTGTCACTTACCTGAATCACATGACAGTGCCTCTTCTCAGTTGAGTTTAAGTTGGAAATGGTTTAGAACTGTATCTCAATGTTAAAATGCCACATTTGATTGGAAAGAAGCTGCTGGTAACTAATAAAATATTGTCTCTGAAAAAATTGAAATTGGCTTGTCTGTATCCTTCACAGTTGCAGTTGGTATGACAGGCGAGCCTCTGTCATGTGCTGCAGCTGTTTTTTATCCATGCTATTTGTATCCAGTGATGCACTTGTCATCCAATCGCCTCCATAGGAGATATGCCACCCCAGCCAATAGCACCCCTTATTTTAGTCTGACACACAGCAAGAGCAATGCACATCCCTCCCTCTCCTCTAGTTCGGTATATAAACACCGGAGAGATCACGCTCTGTCCTTTTTTTGCCTCTGCTCGAAATCTCTGGACATCTTGGTAGTTGCTGGACACAGGTTGGTGAATTTAATTTAAAATGCAGCTGTTGGAGCTAAATTTTTAGCATTGATGCATTTCCACAAAAGCTGGGGTAGTACAGGGCTTAAATCCTTTAAATCAACTGATGGCTAGAGCCAGAAACCTTAGTAATCCATTCAGTGAAACGTAGCATTAAGAATTCTCATTGAAAGGTTTAAAACGTGCCAGCTCACCTTATTTGCTTCTCCTGGCTCGTTTTAGCCTGTCTGGCTCACTTGTAAGGGTCCACATCAGGATTTTTAGGCAGGCGCTAGGGACAGATGTCAAAAACGAGTTGCCAGGTTGTTTCTGCCAGTCATG
The DNA here is from genome assembly GCF_963969265.1 of Rhamphochromis sp. 'chilingali'. Lineage (NCBI taxonomy): Eukaryota > Metazoa > Chordata > Actinopteri > Cichliformes > Cichlidae > Rhamphochromis > Rhamphochromis sp. 'chilingali'. The sequence continues at coordinate 29,080,368 of NC_137944.1, forward strand.
GTAGCCCTGTTCTTTCCACCTGCGTGAACGCGCGCATTGACTCTCAATGCTGTATGTTCGGGTGCGCGCTTGCATCAGTTGACAACATGGCGGCTCCGCGCTCCCGACGGGTGCAACATGGAGGAGAGGAGCCGGTTTTCATCCAGCACGCACATGGCGTGTGACTCATCAGCGTCCCACCTCGGTGTCCTTAATGTTTATAGATGGTGTCCTTTATTTCAAAAGGAAAAAAAAGCACCCCCTCCCCAATAGTCTCTTATGTTCAAAACGTATATTAGCATACTGCAGCCATTTACAATTCATACGACTTTGCGTATTTTTTGTTGCGCAAGGACCGCCTAGCTAACAGTACTTAACCTCTAATGCCGCAGTTACAGCAAAGTGGAAAGAAACAGTTTATTACTACATTTTGACAAGTTAATTTTCAATTTAATTGGCTTCATAAAACTCCTGGGGAATGACCAAGAACAAGGCCTGTGAGATAAATTGGAGCCTGAATTATTTCATTTTATTAAACACGAATCCCCCATTAATTTAATAACTCTGCAGAAAAACAGGGATCCTTAACGTTCGGTGAAGGCAATGAGCCACAATGGCGTTCACTGGGCTCACACCATTTTGGGGACAACTACTATTATATATGGCACATTATGTATTTGAAAAGTGGAAATGACTGCTCCTCATGTTGTTTAAAAACAGTAAATCGAAATGGGAAAGGAAAAGACCCACATTAACATCGTGGTCATCGGACATGTCGACTCCGGCAAGTCCACCACCACCGGTCACCTGATCTACAAGTGCGGAGGAATCGACAAGAGAACCATCGAGAAGTTTGAGAAGGAAGCCGCTGAGGTGGGTGACTGCGGCCTAATCTTAGGCTTTTTACCGCATAAACACTGTATGGGATATAACAGTGAGACTCTGAGGTAAAATGCCGTAACAGTAGACGGTGGGGTGTGGTGGAATAACTGTTCAATGATATTATTTGGGTAAAACCGCCATCTACTGTTAAAAAATACACACTGCCCTCAAGCGCAAAATACGCATAAAGATTTAAATGTTAGGTTAATTTATGTCGTGCAAAATAAGAGTTAAAATCTTGCTTGTATATAATTATATATTTAAGATTACGCAACATTTTAGGGGAAACTGAATTAATTAAACATTGAAAGTGAAATTTATTAAACATTCAATTCATTTTTTAATATAGCGACAAATCACTGCTTTCCCCTTAAGGTGGTTTATAATCTAATGTAAAGACCATACAATATAATATAATCATTATACATGATATATATCATGAAAATTATATGTTATAATTTTTTACTTGTATATTATAACATGAAATGTTCCAATAACCAATGTTTTTGGATACATTCTGTATTCTACGATAGGACTAGGATGAATACAGGATATTAGCACTGAAACCTAGGGCTCAGTAAGGCACAGACATTGAAGGATGCCAAAGAATGCTTAGCAGACCTTGAACACAAGAATTTAACAAAGACAAACACAAGGCAGAAAAATGCAGCATTTTCATAAGAAAACCTGTTTTAATCAATTCACAAAACATACAAAAACATACAGAAACTATTCTGGTTGACTGTATAAGGTACAAAAAAATGTTGTTTTACATAATTTTTCTCACCTAGCCTGTAAATTTTTTGGTGCTATTAGGCTGAACAGAGGTTCATTTTTTAAAAGTATGCTCTCCTGAAAAAATTATTTAAAAATAAGACTTATTTATGAGGTACTGAATTAACCAAACCGAGTTTTCCCTGCTCATTAAAGTTTTTGTTGCGCGGCAAAACATGTTTTGGCCTTACATCACAAAAGATTTTAACCATTTTTTAGTAGGGTTTACTTTACTTAAGAATAAGTTAATTATATATTTTTTGTTTGCTTATGAAATGGGTAAAAAAACAGTAAAATGCATATACCTCTGAAAACGCTGCAACCAGATTAACAGAATCAACCTTTCAGAATGTACCTCTGTTAAACAAGCTAACTCAGATTGTCTGCCTAGCATAGTTGCATAATCACCCCTTAAAAAGCTCATTATGAGCCAGTTAAAAGGTGATTTTACCTTTTCAGATTAAGGGATTAACTGGAGTTTAGTATTTGTATTTTGTCAAAGGTTCAAGGTCATGAACACTGGTGAAGGATGCTTGTATTTCTATAAGATTAACAATAAATTAAAATAGTAAAGTAAAATTCTCTAAATTCAGTTCTGATAAGGCTGGACTTTTCTCAGATCTATGAATAAAACCGATTAAATAAAATCTCTTCTGTTAAACCTTTCTGACTGATTCTTCCCTCTACTTTGCTTTTTGTGGTTCAGATGGGAAAGGGCTCCTTCAAGTACGCCTGGGTGCTGGACAAACTGAAGGCCGAGCGTGAGCGTGGTATCACCATCGATATCGCTCTGTGGAAGTTCGAGACCAGCAAGTACTACGTGACCATCATTGATGCCCCTGGACACAGAGACTTCATCAAGAACATGATCACTGGTACCTCCCAGGTAAAAACAATAAGCTCCAACATGAGGATTTGACTCCTGCAAACTTCGCCTTGCAGCAGACTTGGATCTAATCTGCATCCTGGTGTTCATTTTCAGGCTGACTGCGCTGTGCTGATCGTTGCTGCTGGTGTTGGTGAGTTCGAGGCTGGTATCTCCAAGAACGGCCAGACCCGTGAGCACGCCCTGCTGGCCTACACCCTGGGTGTAAAGCAGCTCATCGTTGGAGTCAACAAGATGGACTCCACCGAGCCCCCCTACAGCCAGAAGCGTTTTGAGGAAATCACCAAGGAAGTGAGCGCCTACATCAAAAAGATCGGCTACAACCCCGCCACGGTTGCCTTCGTCCCCATCTCTGGATGGCACGGAGACAACATGCTGGAGCCCAGTGACAAGGTGAGGGATTCAAACACACCCCAGTGTAGACGTCTGCTCGAAGAGTCTTTCTCTTCACTTCCTCTCATTTTCTACACTTTAGATGGCCTGGTTCAAGGGCTGGAAGATCGAGCGCAAGGAAGGCGGAGCCACAGGCACCACCCTGCTGGAGGCTCTGGACTCCATCATGCCACCTTCCCGCCCCACCGACAAACCTCTGCGTCTGCCCCTGCAGGACGTCTACAAGATTGGCGGTAAGTAAAGCCACACAGCACCCTGTAAAACCAGTAAGTCATCACGCATCTCAAGGAAAAAGTAAAACCTGTGTCTCTTCCCACTCGTGGCTGGCTCCAAAAGCGAGTCAGTGCCCACAAACTCCCATTTTTAAATGCCTACAGTAAAAAACTACCTCTAAAGGTAGTTTTTAAAAAGTAATTTATTTGGATTTGGTTAAGGTTTAAAGTTAAGAGGTGTGATTGCTGAGATTGACACAGATTTATTGTTGACTTCCTGACCTCACTTCCACTAATCGGTGTCTGGACTGGACCTTCAGACCCTGTTTGTGCTTTTTGTGCCTTCTGGAACATTTTTAATGCAATAATTTGAATAATGATACGACTTGCTGTGTGGTAAAAACCATCCAAGTTTATGCTTTTAATTAGTTTATTATTCTTTTATTATATACAGATTTGCATCTGTGCAGTGCACCTGCAGAGTTTATGGATAACTTTTAGTGGTTTTTGGACCCTCAAAACTAATATAGCTGCAAACAAAACACAAATAGTCTTACTCCGACAACCGCTGTGTTCCTCTACTCTGAAATCACCAGCAACAAGCTTATTAATTTCCCTCATTGCCGTTTCAGAGCTGTAGCATCAGCATCGTTCTCCTCAGTAGTATCTGAGCACCAGCAGGAAATAATGAAAATACTTAAACAATCTAAAGGTCGACCTTGCTGTCATTATGTTTGCTGACCCCAGCTGCAGGATTGCGTGAGTGTAATGTAGAGCTGAATGTTATGAGAGTCAAAGATGGACAGAAGCAGTACAAATATTTCAGGGGTTTTCTATTTTATGTTTTTTGTTTTGTCACAACAGAAATAACAAAGAAATACCTTATAACAGGATCTGATTGCTGATTTGATGATTGTAAAAGTAACTAAATCACTGGCAAATCACTCGTTGTGTTCATTTTTACGACAAAAAAAGTAATCTAAATACTTTGCAGTGTTGCTTTGTATTGTGTTACATCCAGTGCTTTTAAGAGTGATTAATAAGAAAACTGTAAAACCTCCTTCATAAACATCTTGGGTAGTTTGAAATAATATATCAGGAAAAGCAAAGAGGATATTTAATTATGAAAATCTTGTCACCTCAGTTTAGTTGATAACATTAAAGCCACATTAGATTCCAGAATCAAAACACCTTACTTTTATTGTTTTAAGTTGTTTGAGCTTTATTTAGCTTTAACTATTAAAATGTATTTCTTTGTTTGTATGTTTTTGGACCATTTTATTTCTTTACTGCTGCTATTATTTTAAATTCTATGAAGCTTCTTCTACCCTGGTTTTACAGGACTTACAAATGTAATTTTATTATTAATACTAAAAACAGTACACAATAAAAACCCAGCTGCCTCTTCCTCACTGTTTTAAGTGTTTAACCAATCAGATCAGTCTTTATTTACAAAAGCAGAAAAGCTTGAATACTAAAAAAAAGACAAGTCAGATATGGAGGAGCGCTGACTTCTCTCCCTCCTGTCAGGTATCGGAACCGTTCCCGTCGGCCGTGTTGAGACCGGTATCCTGAAGCCCGGCATGGTCGTCACTTTCGCTCCCCCCAACCTGACCACAGAGGTGAAGTCCGTGGAGATGCACCACGAGTCTCTGTCTGAAGCTCTGCCCGGTGACAACGTCGGCTTCAACGTCAAGAACGTCTCCGTCAAGGAAATCCGCCGTGGAAACGTGGCCGGCGACAGCAAGAACGACCCACCCCAGGCTGCGGAGAACTTCACCGCCCAGGTAAGCATAAAGAAAAGATTAAACATGTGATAATAAACATGCACACAGTTATTTTTGTAGATTATACATGAAGCAGGTACACAGCAACACTTCAGTATAATGCTTTACGCTGCTTAAATCCAAACTAATCTCAGGGCCACCCATAAATACATACATTTAAAATGAAATAGTTTCTTCTTATTAATTCACTGATTCCTTTCAGTCTTCCGATGGTTTCCATGTTAAGAGTGATTCCCCATTTATTTATTTATTTATCAGGAAAGACTCTGGCCAAGAAGGCACATCATTACTTTACCTCTGCCTCCTGACAGCCCCTACTTCAGTCTAAGTTCTTTAGAAGTAATTTCATTCTTTAATGTCGATATTTGTTGATAATTGTGAACTAATTCACAAAACTGAAAATGAAGCCTTTCTGTTAACAGGTTAATGATAAATGACTTCTCGTGGCTTACCTGCAGCATCTGCAGGCCCCACCAGTGTACCAAAGCCCTGATTTCGGGAATCAGCTCACCCAGTTTGTAAATCAATCATGATTTATTAGTTACACATTTTAACCACTGAGCATTAAAGGGGATCTTTATCAGTTCAGTGTAAAGAGCACTTTGTTTTCTTTAGAGCTGTCAAAGGTTTGAGAAACATCTTTTGTTTTGCTGTTTTAAGGTTTGTCTTGTGCTTTATTTGTCCTGTTTCCCATATCTGCATATGGAAAAAACAAACTGACCACTAAATAATGGCTGACAAACAAATAAAAGCAAAAACAAAATACAGGTGGACCCCTGCTGGATTGTGAAGGTACTGCAGGCAAGAGGTCCTTCACAAATAAATAAATAGCTTTTGTTTGAAAAGTTTTAAACCAAGTAAATCATATAGTATCTATTACCTATTTTGACACCTTTTAATTAAAATGTAATTTTTTAATTACTCATTTATCTGATTTTTTTTAAATCTGAAAACTATGGTATGCCTCATCACTGTTTATGTCTACATTTATTCAGGTAAAAAATGACAGAATTACATGACTGTCTATCCTATTCTGAGGCGAAGTCTCCCGATAGTAGAGAAAAAAATCAGCAAGTGGAGTTCTTATTTAATGTAGTCTAAGTATTTCCACTTAGGCCTCTTAGCTGTGATTAAACCAAGCATGAGTACGAGAATTTAAACCAGTTTGTTTAAAAGCACATCTTCATCGACAGACATCCCCCTAAGAAAAGCTGCACAGAAAACTAAAAATGTTAAAGTTGAAGGAAATGTTTTTGGAGCTTAATCCAGAAAGGAATACAATCCTGGATAGCCCCCCCCCCCCTCCTCATTTCGGTTATTTCTGTCACAAATAGAAGTCCAGTAATAAACTGAGGAAGGATATTGATCTCTAAGTACAACACTTCCCTCATTTCTCCCTTCATAGGTCATCATCCTGAACCACCCCGGCCAGATCGCCCAGGGTTACGCCCCCGTGCTGGACTGCCACACCGCTCACATCGCCTGCAAATTCAGTGAGCTCAAAGAGAAGATTGACCGTCGTTCTGGCAAGAAGCTTGAGGACAACCCCAAGGCTCTGAAGTCAGGAGATGCCGCCATCATCACCATGGTGCCTGGAAAACCCATGTGTGTCGAGAGCTTCTCCCAGTACCCTCCCCTTGGTGAGTAAAAACGCTGTTTGTCTCGAAGATAATTATGTGTCAGCCTTTCCTTTAAAGCTGCAGTAACAGTGCAGTCGTGGTTAAGATTACTGTGTGCTTGGAATGTTACATCAGGTCGGTTTGTGAGTGTTTCCGTGAATTATTTTGGGTTTTATGGTAATTTTATTATCGAGTGAAATTAATTGAAGCTTCATCATGACAAAGTTTGTGTTTTTGGGGTGCTCATTGTGGCCCAAAAAAAATATTTCAGCACCCTGGGCCTTTAAAGGGATCACATCCAGCTCCATATTTGAAAGTGTGGTCAGGTTTAACAATATATCTGTGACTTGAGATCATTTAACCTCATGTGATCTGTCATGATTAATAGAATAGAATAGATCTTTATTGTCACTGTTACAAGAACAGTGAAACACAGTTTGGTATCTCTCCGTTAGCAGCATATAGAAATTTAACATTAAAATTCCTTCAGAATAAGAGAAAAAAAAACAAAAAGAAAAAAAAGAGAAACAAAAAAAATGGACTTGAAGTTTAAGAGGTGCCTACACAGTGAATGTATGTAACAACGTAAGTGTCTACACAGAAATGTACAAGGTATATACAAGTTATATATGCTATATAAAAGAGCAGGTGCAATATAGGGTGCAATGTGATGGCAGTGAACTTTGAGTAAGAGCTAGGACTAGAGGTAGGAATGCTGGTTGCATTATACTACAATAAATGCAGTTTATAAATACAGTGAAAATGTCCATAAATGTTAACAGCACAGTTAACCGTTAACCTTCAATCAGGGTGGAGGTAGGGCATGTTTCTATTGAGCCTGTTTGTCTTTGACCTGATTGACCTGTAGCGTTTATAAAAGGCCCGGGGGGGTGTCCAGGTGCGACAGGTCCTTGATGATGATACTGCTTCTCTGCTGAAGTCCGCCAGTATAAATGTCTCTGAAGGGGGTTAGTGAAGTGCCAATTGCCCGCACTGCTGCCCTCTCCACCCGCTGCAGTTTTCTCTTGTCCTCCACGGTACAGCAGTTAAACCGGAGTGTACAGCGGTAGGTCAGAAGGTGGTGGAGCGGTAGAAGTTGATTAGCAGTCAGTTTTGGTCTAATTGGGCCCTGATGCAGCTTCCTGACAAAGTACATTCTTTGTTGTGGTTTTCCTACCTGATGGAAAATGTTTGTGGAGCAGGTAATGTTGGCCGAGATATGGACCCCAGGGAACCTAAAGCTTTCTACCCTTTCTATCCCTTCCCATCAATGTAGAGGGCGGAGTGCTCAGATTGCTTTGTTCGTCTGAAGTCGATTACTCCTTGGCCTTGGCTGTGTTCACATGTAGGTTGTTGTTGTCACCTATTAAATGTTACAGCAAATATTTCTGGCACAGAAGAGGATGAAAAAGTCACAAAGAGGAATGATCTAACCAGCCCTGTTGCAAGACACTTCAATGATAAACATCCAGATTCACCTCTATTCTTTCTAGGCATTGAAGCCATTAAACTAAACCAAAGAGGTGGTAATATTAATTTTATCCCGAAAAAACAGAGAAGCATTTTGGATATTCGGTTTTAAGAGTCTGCACCCTAGAGGCATGAATGAGGATTTTTCTATCAATGAGTTTTTGTGAACTGTACCCTTTTTTAAATTCTTTTTTACCAGTTACTTTGCTCTGTCAATCATTCTCGCATGGGTAATGTTTATCTATTTATTTATTTATTCATATTTATTTTTTCAATAAAAGAAGGAGTAGCATTCTAGATGTCTAGCATTCTGTCTTTCTACAAATGTTTTTCCATGTGATGATGTCCTCTTTTTTTTATCTAACTGCTGCACTGACTTCTTTTTGAATAAATTTTTTTTCTTTTTAATCGTTTTTTGTATATTTGTAATATTCTTATTATGTATTTCATGCATGTATTTTAAGACAGGTGGGGATTATGTCTCCTCACCCCCGTCTTCATCATTAATGACTTAGTCCAGTAGCCGACCTAGTCCACAAGCCGAAACTTGTTGGTCAGGCAATAAAGTTGTTCCTCTTCCCTTCAAGCGTTGCTGGAGTTCCTGTATTGTGACCTATTAAATGTTGCACAATATTCTTTAGTCTAAGGAGCTTGGAAAGAAAAGCGTCTGGACTTCTTTAAGTTGCTTGAAGACGTTTCACCTCGTCTTAATGGGCCCCCTAATGATCCTCTACCTAATCATCGAGCCAGGTGTGAAAACGGGTGTAGGTCACCATCAGCCAAGGTTTCGGGTGAGCTCATTGTGAAACCTAGCCCCACCCTATCATGTGATTTCCTGAGGTCAAATGGCCCAAGATATGAGTGGGCGTTAAGGCGTCTGGGAAGGGATCTCAAAACTGGATTATAGATGGCAGACAGTTTTTTGTTGTAAGCCACCGCCTCTGTTCAAAGATGGTCGCTCACAGTGGACACAAATGGCTTCTTTCACTCCTCTTTCAAACCATCTGTCTTTTCTGTCCAAAATGGGAACATTTGTGTCCTTGAAAGAGTGACCTTTGACCTTTAGATGCAGATGGACAGCCGAGTCTTGTCCCGTGGAGGTGGCTCTTCTATGTTGTGCCATACGAACCTTCACAGACATATTCTTTAATGTAGTTATAACCTGTTATAACTGTTGTTATAACCCATTATGAGACTTAACCAAGCTGTCTTTTGAATTGTGAAGTTCAAACTTAAAAACTTTTTAAGGTTTTGTTTCAAGCCTCTCATTGACTCCTCTCTCCATTTCCTCTCAGGCCGCTTTGCCGTGCGTGACATGAGGCAGACCGTTGCCGTTGGCGTCATCAAGTCCGTCGAGAAGAAGGTTGCCAGCGGTGGAAAGGTCACCAAGTCCGCACAGAAAGCCGACAAAAAGAAATGAATCCTCGTGCAGGAGGTCCACCGACAAGTCGCGTCTCAGCAGCAGCGGGCCGCCCCATCCTCCCTTCCCCCCTTCCATCCAGCGCCGTCTTCTCTGAGGCAGAGCTCTCTACTCAAGGACTGGCTTATGCTGATTAAAACCCATCGGAAGAGTTTCCGTAGGAAAGGAAGGTTCGTGCCTTCAAGGGAAAACTACCATCATGATTACATTTAAACCAAAACAATAAAAATCTCAAACATTGCCAAATGAAAACGCCTCTTTTGTGTTTATTGACTGCAGACAGTGGCAGCACTGGTTCTTTTATGCACTTTTCTGCTCTACCTGAGCACTCAAACACTTCATACATGCCTCATTCACCCATTCATACCAGCATTTTGCTCTATGCTTCAGTGCTTTCTAGCTACCATTTCATATCTTGCCAAAAGGATATTTGGCATACAGCACCGAGCAGAGGGCATCGGGTCAAACAGGTGGTGGGCGGGGTGCAAGGGGTCACCTGTGATGGCCCTGGTTTTCCAGACACAGGAGGATTTGGCGATGGCATCCAGGGGTGACTTAGGCCTCTCAATGATTTCTTGGGTGGTTTTAATTACTCTCAGTGGCAGCAAAAATACAGACATTCTGTACTTAAGTAGCAGTACAAATGCTACTCATAAAAATACTCCAGTAAAACTTATAGTACTGATTTATCTCAAGTAAAGGTAAAGAAGTACAGGCTCTGAAATGTACTCAAAGTAAGAAATAAAAGTAGCTCTTTGTAGGACGTTTCTATTTTTGTGCAAACTAACTGAACCTTGTGTTATAATTATGATAAAATAATATCAGCAGATGGGAACACAGACTTCAGTCTAACTTTCGTTTATTCTAATTATACTCAGCTTGAATCTGAAGAAGATGAAGGAAACTAAAAACTATGTCTCTATTTTCTGTTCCCTGCTTTGTTTTTGCCTCTAAACAGGAAAATGTGTACAGTCTCAGCAGGTGGGTGAAGCCTAAAATTAGTTGTGATGGCTCTGTGTTGGCAAAAGAATCAGAACTCACAATTTCTATTGAGAAATATTCTTAATGTACAGGCTGTGATCAGCTGACCTGATACTCTTTGTGGATGTACACAACTGAATTCGAACAGATGTCAGCAGATGTGTCATGAGTTGTCCTGGCTGATTTCCATCCTCTGCACTGACAGTACGCTGTTTATGCTGGAATTCAGTCAATCAATCTCAGCATCATCAGGTAAAATTCACATGAATCTCTGCTACACTGGGTGTAACCTAACTCTGACTGATGAACCACAGCCACTGTGCACCAGTCGCACCCTCATCTTTACTTTTCGAAGTACAGCAAACTAACCTGTTCAACCTGTACTAAATGTAAAGAATTTTCATGTAACTTTAAATAACACAGCTATACCTCGCCTAACCTCTCGTCTTCCTCTCCTCTCCTGTCCTGTCTTTCTTATCTTCATCTCTGAGTGAAGTTAACTCTCTTTCTTTTCTCTCCCTGTGAAATACAGCAGCTGGACCTTCAGCTAGCAACACATTGTGAGACCAACTGGACACAGTTTAGCCGCTTTTGGGCTTTCTTTCTTTACCAGGGCGTTGGTGTTGTGGGTCCAGGTGAGAATGACAAAAATGTGGGTGCCCAGAAACCTCGCGTGGAGACAGATTCCACCCATTCTCCATTTATAATGAGAGGGGAGTGGACCTGTCTGTGTCTTCTGAAGTTCATGATAAGCTTCAGTTTGTTTTCTAAGCACCAGCAGGACAAGTTCTCTGCTCTCTCATCTCCATCAGAGTATGCAGAGAACAAGAATAAGGATTATTTATGCCCTCATTTATTTCTGCAGTAGAATCAAAGGTGACACAGCCTTCGCATTTTCTTGAAAATGAAACCAAAAAAATCAGAGGATATTTCCAGATTGTGCAAGATTACTTGGAACAGTGTTTGGTTGAATGTATGACACATTCTTTCCACTTAAGTGATCCTGACCTAACACGAGCAGGTAAGAGATAAAAGCCACAAAAACACAAGTAAAGCATTAAACCTCACACTTGATTCATAGAGCCTAAATGCTTCCTGATGTAGTGGTGTCTTTGTGGGAATTCATTGTTGGGCACACTTGAACGTAAAAGGTGTGTGAGCACATACCCCAGCTCATTGCGCAACATTTTCCCATCAGGGGTGATGAAGCTCAAAACAGGATCCCAGGTAGGAGGAGGAGGAAGAGGGCTTCATCCCTAGATTCTGCTTCATGATAACTGAAAGAGAAAGTAATCCTAGAGTAGGAAGTAAAACACAACAGTCAGGGCTTCATCTCCATTTGCAGAGGACGCTGCTCAGGTGAGTCAAACCGCTGTCGGATTGTTTCATTTGCTTCTTTTCACATCACAAATCACTCGCTTCGGTGTTTTACGGCAGAGGTCACAGAGCCGCGGCTCTTTCGCCCCTCAGCTGTGGTTTTTGAAAGCCAAAATGATCGGATCCGGGATCCGTGAAGCCGAACTTAATATAATGTGCGTAAATGATCAGTATTTATTCAGTTTTGGACGTACACGTTTATAAAAGTGTTATACCTGTGGTCGGATCGCTTCGTATTTCTGTGTGGATTGGAGCACGCGCGTAGGAGTCCTTAAACATTACACAGAAATCACTGGTACGCGTGTAACGCTTAGTTTACGCTCGTGGGTCACATTGTACGCATATGCAACCCTTTTCAGTCAAATTTACCTCCATATTTCTTTGGATCTTTGGATCCACTTACGCAATCAGGTTTTCTTAAACATTAACTACACGAACTCCTTCTTAACACTGCTGGCCTGCAGGGATATTAAAGGGACCTCGTACAGCCCTGATGGGGAGGAGCAGTGATGTTCATAAACACAAACAACGCTAACCGGCCCACTGCTACATTTTGTTTATTTGAAAGTTGGGTATTTACCATCTACTAGTATAAATTATCATAGAGCTCATTTAATTTCATGAGACACATACAGCCAAGTTTGATCCAAAGCGTGGCAGACGACTAAAAGTATTGCTCAATAACCTATAAAACATCTCACCTGAGTTTTTTACTGTAAAGAAAATCAAGGTACACGATAAATTAAATAACACATCCTTTAATCAAACGATGCTTTATCAAATTTGATGAACAGCCTGAGATGTAAATCCGTAAAATTACAGAAAAAGCAAAAAGGACTGAGATTGTCCTCTAACTGAAAAGATGACATTTTCTGTTCATTCACAGAAAATCACATTCATTTGACTAATCTGAATAAATGGCCACAGACCCACAGCAAACAAAACAAAGCAAAACTGTAATGAAATAGTGGAATAGTGAAAAAAGAGAAACTTTTCGGTAATGAATTGTCACCCTGACAAAAAACAAAACAAAACAAAACACACCTTAAATTGTATAGTTTAATATTTCTTTCTTTTACTTAGTTTATTTTATTATGCAAGGCCATGGGCTTTATCTTAGTCAGGAGTTGAATATTTCCCTGCTTCTGCAATTTTCTCATCCATTTATTGCTCCAGAGAAGTCTAGAAGTTCATTTTACTCATAAACTTTAAAACAAACCGGCCATGACTGACCGGCCTTTGTTTTTTTACACCCTGTACATTATAAATGTTTTGCTCCCTGCTGACAGCTGAGCTGCTGACATTACATTTCAGCTGGCTTCTGTTTGAATTTTGCTGTACTTTGTTTGGAGGAAGTCTTCTGATATCTGTTAAGTTTTTCACTGTCTCAATGAGAAATTCCTGCTTTTTTGCAGTGGGTAATAAGAAAGTGAATGACGTGTGTATGAATGAAGTGTATGAGAACAGAGCATTGGTAACTTGATTTCAACCAACAGTACAGCACTTTGGTGCAGCTTTTACAGTCAGGTGGTGTTAATGAAAGTCCAGCTGACACAAACTCTGGACTCCAGTGAGTCTGACATGTTCATACCAACTGGGCCCAAAGGGCTCAACTGTCCTGTCAGTTTGTTTAACCAAAGCGTGGAAGGGAGCTGTGAATGTGCAGGATAGCAGCAATGCAGGGTGTGGCCGGATGACTGAAGTGTATGTAGGATGTTGGTCAGGGCTGCAAAAACAACACAACCTTACCATACTGTAATATCATATGGAATACATCAAAGCCAGCAAAGACTAAGCAAACACTTTTTTTTTAGAAACACACAGTCCTAAACTTCAATAATTAAAGACATAAAATCTAACTGTATGATATCTGTTGTAATTTATATAGAATGTATAAATGTTTACCACGTGTTAATAAACCTCTACAATTAGATCAGCAATGTCCAAAGTGTGGGCTGTGGCCCCCTGCTGGGCATTTAAGATGGTGCAGTTGGTCTGCAGAAAAAAACAAAACACAACCATGTAATTTACTATTGTGTAATTAAGATTTACAATTTGAAATGAGTGAGTTAATAAAAAGCTTCGTGTTACTTTTTCTGTTCTGACAGATATTTGGTCCTGAACTTGTCTCGGGAAAAACAAGTGTAGCAGCGGTTAGCAGCTGCTGCAGGTAAAGCGTTTAAAGTGTTACTGTCAGCTCCAAAAAAAGAAAATTGTCAGAAGATCAAAATGAATCAATGATAACACGAAGAAATAAATGAACAGAGCAGTGGTTAAAGGTTAAAGGTTGGATAGGTTGCAGAAAATTTGCAGATTTTAGAATGGGCAAAGTCAGTGGTGTGTTTCTAATATTTTTTTTTACATCTCCCATATTTACGTTTCATAGATTTAATTAAACAGCAGGTTATTTTATCTGTGTTAAAGGCTGAAATAAACGAGTTATGGAGTTAAAGGACAAACAACAACAATCCCCACGTGAGGCACGGGTGGGAGACAGAGTAAAGCCTGTCGCCAGACCAAAAGAGAAGATTCAGCAGCAGCAGTCAGGTGACACTGCCATAATTTTGGGGGCTTTACGTGAATCTTTAACGCTCACCTCTCTGCTTTGCCTAAAAAAATATTATCTTTGTCACTTTGCAGAGGAGGGGGAGGTGGCTGAGGAGTCCGCCATCCCCACAGATCTGGAGACCTGGATCAAAAATAATGCCGAAGACCTGAAGATCCGGCTGACAGACCGTCGCTGGGCTGCTGAGGTGGTCAACGATTTTCGTGAGAATCTGCTGAAATTCCTTAACAATGAACCTTTATTCAAGTCAGCAGAGTGCCTCAACGCCGGCAGCTACTTTGAGAAAGTTAAGGTGAGATCACAGCTTCTGAATTTTAATTCAGACGTGACTATTTTAATGTTTATGTTTTTTAATCCAGTTTTAAGTATTCGTATGTCCTGCCTTTGTTCTTATTAAGTTCACCTGTTCATCTGATCTTCTGACTGCCTGAAAAACATCAAATCACGTCATCAAATAACTCTTGATGCACGAGTATCACTTCAGTAGTTTCTAAAACATCTCATAGCACCTTAGTGATTAATATATAATGAAAGCCTTCCTGCACATCCCTTCCCAGTCTCTGCTCCTCCTGATTGATGTGATCTGATCTGACTTTTAATTCATCCTCTGCTCCCAGATCCACATGCCTGATGAGTTTGACATGATGCTGACGTTTCCAGGCAGCCCAAACCTACGCCTCAACCCGATGAAGCTCGACGGGGGTCTCTTCTACCGGCTCGATCTCACCCGGCCCGCTCGACAACCCATTAAGGCTTTTCTTCTGGAGAACAACCTCACCCTCTCGTCGAGCAAGGTCCTGAATGAGATGCATCGCCTGGTCCGCAAATTCCTCAAGACCTACAAAGGTTTTCTGCCTCACCTCTAATCTTATACTTCTGTTTCTCCTGCTGGTCTTCTGGCTTTTCCACCTTTTAATGGCTCAAAACTGTTTAGAGAATTTCCTAAAGTTGTCTTGTCAACAGGTCTTAATTGGGTGGGATCTGATCATGGTTTCATGGGATGTAAAACAGACAATCATATTGGGCTAAATTTGGATCAACTTTTACTAAGCAGAGCCCAGTTTTCACGATTATGAGGCTAAATAAAGGCCAGTCAAACAGGCACAAGAAATGATGTTGTTCGATGCTTGTTAGGATCATTTAAAATCAATACCTAGACTGAAAAAAGAACTTGTTAACTCATTTGTGCATTACAGAGACATTTTTTAATTAACACTATCCTGATATTTTTTAAACACAGCTGTATCTTAGTCCCCATCAGAGTTATTATAGTGTCACGTTTTCCATTATTTTCATTTTAGTTCAGTTTAGATGCACAGCAGCAAAACTGTGGTTTTATCATTAACAGCAAAAGAATGTAACAGTGCAAGCACTGCACAGACAAAAC
Organism: Rhamphochromis sp. 'chilingali'; assembly: GCF_963969265.1. Classification (NCBI taxonomy): domain Eukaryota; kingdom Metazoa; phylum Chordata; class Actinopteri; order Cichliformes; family Cichlidae; genus Rhamphochromis; species Rhamphochromis sp. 'chilingali'. The sequence continues at coordinate 29,096,101 of NC_137944.1, forward strand.
TATCCCAGAGTTTATGTGCATATCCATCAAACTCTCTACAGTCAAACTGAACCAAATAAACAAAAAGAGACTAAAGTTGTTATTTTTGCTGATTTTGTAAGTATGCACTATCGTTTCTGTTAGCTTTGCAGTTTTGATTTTGATGTTCGTTAACAAAAAGGTTCATCAACACCAACCCCGAGTCTCCATCACTAGATTAATAAAGTGAGATTAGAAATAATTGATTTTTTTTTATTCTTTATTCCCAAAATATCTGCAGTGAATAACAATTTTATAACGAGTAGTCAGTAAACTCTGATGTTACTGAACCACAAGTGTTGAGAAGTGAAGCCCAACATGTTCAGATGCATTTTAATCACAGTGGTACCGGCCTCTTAATGTGCACTCTTCAGAGTGGGATCCTTACACAAACAAAAACAGAGTTTTTAACATTTAACCTGTGCCTGTTTTCAGTGCCCGATGAATGCTATCGCTGGGAGGTGAACAGGAAGCGCGTGCACTCTCCGGCTGTCACTTTGTCTCTCTTCAAAACTGACAAGAACAGCGAGGAGCTGATCTCCGTGGACGTGGTTCCTGCGCTCGAGGTAATCACTGAATCTGCTCTGTGGTCATAAATAAGATTACTGACCGCTTTATGTGTGCTGCTCAAAATCACAATTAAAGGTATGAAGCCTGGAGGACCTGTAGTTTTGTCTGAATGGTGCATGATTCACCTTCAGCACTTTTGTAACAATGCTCAGTTTGTTTAACTTGGACATAAGAGAAATCATCACTGGCTTCTTTCTCCTCCCCCCAAAATTACTCATACCCCTTTAAAGTGACGCCGGAAACTATTGGCAAAATAAAACCACACATCTGCATGTATTGTCTGTACTTTAAGGGCTCTGGAAACACTGGGCTCTCCCAGTCTTGTGTTTCTAATGTTTCCCTCTCAGTAACGTAAAATTTTTAAGTCTTTTGTCAAACCTATCTTGTGCATCAACTTGTAACTTTTTTTGGTTTGACAGTTTGAGGCTTGTTTTTTTGACTAGTGTCAGTTTCAAAGTTTGCTTATAAAGTGAGACACAGAGCAGTGAGTTTAAGGTGTTTATTCACTTGCAAGGGAAGAAATGCCATACATATTTATTCTGGGAGCAGATAAGCTTCAAAGAAATCAGTTTAGTTACCACAAGGAAAAACTACAGGAATATTTACTCCTTACCAGACAGCAACAGCACATAACACACCTCAAAATGGATTACAATAATAAACATAGCCCCCAGTATGCACCTACATTTTTTTCCCACTATACACAAAGGTCACAAAACTAATTTTGAGGAGATAGAATCACTTGGAAATCTAGCAATGACATCTCCCAAAGGGCAAAACAAAACAGGCATCCCAAAAAAGGCTTGACAGAGGAATAACAACATCAGGATGCCATTGAAACCCACCAAAAAATAAATATTAAACAGTGAACCGGGACAGTTACGTGACACGTGGCAAAAGAGTTAACTGTGTTTTGCACCTGCTGCGAGGTAATGTTCCTCCTCGTGTCTGTTTGTAGGTTCAAAGTTGGCCGGCTGCGGTTCGTAATGGCCTGGATGTATCCAACTGGCTGGGAAAGAAAGCTCTTCAAGACATCCGAAGATTGCCGTGTTATTTTGTACCAAAGAGGCAGAAAGGACGAAACCTCAGCGAGGACGCCAAAGGTGAGAGGAAGCTGACTCCTCTCCAGACCCCAAACTCAGAGAGGAGTTTCTGTGTGGTTTGTTTTAAAAAAGACTGGCAATGCAAAGCACATTCATTTCAGTTCAATTCATTTTCAGTTATATAGAGAAAACAGAGAAAACCAGAACAATCACATGACCCCCTATGAGCAAGATCTTCAACGACAGTGGGAAAGAAAAACTCCCTTTTAACAGGAAGAAACCTCCAGCATAACAGCCTGAGCGTTTGGCTCATGGTGATATAGTGATATAGTGATACATACTCTGATTTATCATTATGAAACCTTGTCCGTCTTTAACATAAGGTGAAACAGTGACTGAAAAAAGTATTATCCACCATTCATCCTTTCATTTTCTTAACTGCTTAACCCACAGGTGTCAAATTCCAGGCCTCGAGGGCCGGTGTCCTGCAGGTTTTAGATGGATTCTTGATCCATCACAGCTGATTTAAATAGCTAAATTACCTCCTCAACATGTCTTCAAGTTCTCCAGAGGCCTGGTAATGAACTAATCATTTGATTTGAGTGTGTGTACCCAGGGTGATATCTAGAACCTGCAGGACACCGGCCCTCGAGGCCTGGAGTTCGACACCCCTGACTTAACTGGACAGTTCAGCTAACGGTAGCTATATGACAGAAAATAAGGAAAAGCCTGATAGATTCACTTCAACAACAGCCAGAAAGTTTAAAAAAGTATTATTTTTCTGTAAGATGATACAAATGTTTTGTTTAGGATAAAGGTCGGGGTGTTTCTCAGTGTTTTTCCAGCATCAGCTTTAAAGATTCCCATTATGTTGGAAGCTTCTTGAGCTAGGTCCTTCAGTGTTTTGGGGCAAATATCTGGTGCTATGCTTCAGTGACTCTCAGGGGTGGAGCTCATGTTAACAAAGTGACGGATTCTTGAAGTCACTAAAATATTTGGATGTCCAATTTATGACAGCAGGTTTGTATATGTGTAGAAATCCCAGTTTTGCAGGTAGACGACTGTTTTATTTACATCTTCTCATGGACAAGACATATAATAATATTTAAAACAGTCCAAATCGTGTGAATGGTTTCAGAGATATCGAAGTTTGAGTACTGGGGAAAAACAATCAATACATTTTGATCCATCTTCAGTGTACAGGTATGACACCATGACCGAAGTCCAAAATAATAACAACAACTAAGAGCAAAGACAAAATATAAAATAAGACAAACTATGACAGGTCATAGATAGGTTTGAATCTCTGAAGCTTTATTGCACAATAGACAGTGCTCGGTTTTGTTGTATGCTGTCCGAATACGTGGTGATATTATGTTTTGCCTTCCCTCATCAGAGAGCTGGAGGATCTCTTTCTCTCACATTGAGAAGAAAATCATCATGTCTCATGGCAACAAGAAAACCTGCTGTGAGAGTCGTGACACCAAATGCTGCCGGTGAGACATCTTCTCACACAAGATCTGATCATCTTGGAATCACAGGCCGGAGTAAAGCACTTAAGTGTCGAGTGTCATTTAGACAGAATCTTAATTGATAGATTTAATTGGTTTGACCACAGTATTCAGAGTTGATGATGTCGCTGTGTAAAATGACACAAGTGCAATTACAGATCTTGTGCCATCCTGTGCAGTTCTGTTTTAGAGCTACACTTATTATGCTTGTAGAGCATTTTCAATAAGATAATAAACAAATAATTGAGTAATGTAGAGCTGGGATCAGCTCCAGCCTGCCTGTGAGCCTAGACTGTCTAATTGGCTAATGAAGTGGATGACAAATGTCACAGATTTTAAACTTTTGGATTGTGCCTTTCTGCCATATGTTTTTTTTTTTTTTTTTTTTTGCAGAAAGCGGTGCTTAATGCTCCTCAAATCTCTGATTGAGGGTCTAAAACAACGTTTTCCCAAAGAGCTGAATGACCTCTGTTCGTACCATGGGAAGACCACCTTCCTGCACACCCTGTCCACCAGGTATTCCTCAAAACTCTCGTTACAGGGGTAGGCTAAAGGTAGAGCTAACGATGGTTGGCTTGAAGTCCTGATTTCTCCTGACGTATGTGTGGGTGATAAATTCATGTAAAAAAGAAATGTGATGTACTGGCGGCTTCCAACTCACTTGCTGTTATGTTTTCCTTTTTGTTCTTATATGTTTATATATATACATATATATATATATATATATATATATATATATATATATATATATATATATATATATATATATATATATAGATAGATAGATAGATAGATAGATAGATAGATAGATAGATAGATAGATAGATAGATAGATAGATAGATATCTCAACCTTGTTTGAAATTGCATTGTTCAAACATAAATGACTTTACTAATCTCTAAATAAATTAAAGAACTACAAAGTGAATTCCTAAATGAATTTGCTAATGCATATTTTCTTGCACAAGTCATTGTTGAGGCACAAAATCAGCATCTGCAACAGATTATGTTCCCAGCTGTGAGAAGCTCCACCCACCTCCTGTTTAAACCTTCTGTTAGTAAGGGACAGCCAATCAAAAGAAGGTCTAATGCAGTGGTTCCCAAACTGTGCAGTGGCCCCTCTAGTGGCACACGAAGCCACTGCCAATGGGTTGCAGACATACATGCCCATAATGGAAAGAAGTTGAATACAATAATAACATTTTTATTTATTTATTTATTTTTGGGGAACATAAGTAAAGTAGAGTATTTGATGTTAGTGCATTGATCTTTATTTAACTAAAGTTCAGCTTGGTCCCTGGTTTTGTTGTGAAAAACAAAATAAAAGACAAAATTGTTGCATGTGGAGAATTAATCGTGGCTCAGGGTCCAAAGCTACCCTATTAGACTCCAAGAATAAAAAATATGTAAAGATTAGCACAATCGTTTCCTTTCAGTTGAATAACAAGCAAAACATTTCCTATTTAAATCTCTGCAAAATATTACAAGTAAATATAACAAAGTATATTTATGCTTATTACTAATTATAATGATAAGAATGAGTGACCTGTAATCTGCCCACAAATTGATATGACTCTTAACTTACATACGTGATTTTTCTGATGTTTTCCTCCCTGCATCCTGTCTTTCAGGTATGACGATGCCAAATGGAACCCTCAGGACCTTCCTGTCTGCTTCCTGTATCTTGTCCGGGCGCTGGAGGACTATGCGAGCAGAGGCAACCTCCCTCACTTCTTTGCTCCCGAATGCAACCTCTTCTCGCCGTCCTCCTTCTCTCGTAAAGCTCTGGCTTTCCTCGTCAGTGCCCTGAAGGAGCAGAGGAGGGAGGGCCTGCCCCTACTGAAGCCTCCAGCTCTGGTGCCACCTCTGATGCCCAGGGAAGATTTAGATGAAACCTGCAATGAGACGTTTGAGGAAAGGTCCTTCGTACTGGTTCACTTTGTGGACGCAGCACTGATGAATAAACTGGGTGTAGCATTTACTGTCCTGGTGGGTTATGCCTTCTATATCCTGTTATCCTGTTAAGTAATGAGAAATGTGAAGTATGATGCTGATTAAGTGAAACCCTGTGACCAAAAACTGATTTCAGACATTTCAGGTGAAATCAAATTAACGTCATTGTACATTGTTTGATGTTATGAAGTAGTTATAAAAAAAACATTTTACATCCTGATATTTTCTTTACTTAATAATAGCATTAAACTTCCAGGTGGACCTATAGTGCATGTCGTAGAGCTATTCCATGGCAGCCTTTCGAGCCATGAAATAGTTCATTGATGTCATTAAAGGTTAGGTTGTGTTCACATTATTTACCTTTATTATTATTGTTGTTGTTGTTGTTGTTGTTGTTGTTGTTGTTATTTCCCGTTCCCTCACTTTTTCTATCTATGTAGAATTTTAGATCTTTTTGAATTATTGTGTTTTTGTGAAAATCGGATTTAATGTGACTTCCTTGCAACCTAAAAAAACAAAATTAATGAATCTATTTTATAGAGAGGTATTTAAAGTGTAATAAAGGCAAATAATAATAATAATAAAATACAAAAACATTAGTTTGAGTTTTTTGTGTGCGTGTGGCTCAATTCACCATTTTAAATGTTGTGTTTTTGAAAAAATTAAGTGTAATATGACTCAGCTTCATAAACAAAAATATTAATAGATCAAAAAGGGAAACTCATCCAACAGCTTTTCCATTAGGTGTAATTATTGCTTAATTAAATAGCAATATATAGAAAAGATAATACATTGGATGATAATTATTGTAATTTTTTAATTGTCTTGCTTTCACAAATAATTATAAAAGAAATGAGGACGGCTTGCTTCGTCTTGAAATTGTTTTGTCTGGTAAAAACTCTGAAGACAAAAATATATTTAATCAACATATATTTAATTAATTAATCCTGTAAACAGATATTTACAGGATGGTAGTGAGACCTGCTAGTGTTTGTTTGGAAAGGGTGGCTCTAAAAAAAGACAGGAGGCCAAGCAGGAAGGCACAGAGTAGAAGATGTTAATATTTCACTGGGAATGACCTGAATGGACAACATAAGAACTGAGTGCATCAGCAAGACAGCTCAGGTTGAGCGGTTAGAGAAGCGAGGCTGAGGTGGTCTGGACATGTGCAGAGGAAGGATAGTGGATATACTGGACAGAAGATGTTGAATATGGAGCTGCCAGGCAGGAAGGAAAGAGGAAGAGGAGGTTCGTGGATGCAGCGAGGAAGGTGGTCGAGAGGGTTAGTGTGACAGAAGAGGATGTTAGAGGCAGGGTGAGATGGAGGCTGATGATCTGCTTTGGTAACCCCTAAAGGAAATAGATTGAAAAGACATAGTAGTTAACAGTGATACAGAAGAAATACACATGAGCATCTTTCAATAGACTTGAAGCACCTGGCAGCCAGCATAAATGCCTCCTCCTGCCTATTAGCGCAGTTATGTTGAATTTTGAAGCGTTGCTTAAATTATAGTGGGAAACAGGGCAAAAAAAGCACTGTGTTAATTTATCAGTCAAAACTGCTGATTTTACCTTCAAAAGAAAAAAGTTTAAAACTTTCTTTTATGACGTCTAATATTTTAGCTCTATTGTCATTTTAACTTTATGATATATTTTTAACTTTATTTATTTTTGTTGTTGTTGTTGATGTTTTTAGCTGTTATTATTATTTCACGTTACACGGAACCTTGGCTCTCTCATCGATGTTTCCTCAAGCCGCGTTTCGGTGAACCCACGACTATAAATATACGTCGCCGGAAACGAAACGCCCTCTTTTAGTGATCCAACATGGCGGTGAGTATCGTCTCACGTCGTACTGTGGCGATGAAATGTGAAGTTACGGTTAAAATCTGCAGTCATCGGAGCAGCAGGCTCATCCTGATGGCTGATCCGTCAACAGAGCCATAGACCTCACTGTGGTTGATCACACTGGGGTCGTATTTGTACATAAAAGTTGGAGAAAAGTGATTAAAAGTAGGAAAGCGAGTAATGCTAACCAGCTAGCCGCTAACAGACTCTGTGAACCCGTGCGCTTCCGCTATTAAAGTTCAGATTGCAGAGACGTTCAGGCCGCTTTTTGAGCGTGTCGTTATTTAATCGAGGTGTTTTTAGGCAGTTTAACGGGGTTGCCAAAAATCAGGACGTGTATGATTCTTGTGTCAGTGCTAACAGTAGCATTAGCAGCGGGGATATGTACGGACATGTTCTCCGGCCGGCATGTGTTGATCTCAGGCTGAAGTAGATCAGATCATTGACAGGACGTAAGAGACTGAAGGAATAAACTGAAGCTCGAGTAAGGCTGGTTTTTTAGCGGAACAGGAGCAGCTAAGATGGTGTGAGGACTTTGGATGATGGTGGTTTTGTCATGTTTTATATTTTTGAGTTGCTGATCCTATGTGTTGTTCCCTTTCAGGACCAGGGTGAGAAGAAGGAGAACCCCATGCGAGAGGTCCGCATTCGCAAGCTCTGCTTGAACATCTGCGTGGGAGAGAGCGGAGACAGACTGACCAGAGCTGCCAAGGTGCTGGAGCAGCTCACGGGGCAGACCCCCGTCTTCTCCAAGGGTAGGTGTCTGTCTCACTTTAGCAAAAAACACAACTTTGTCACAGTTACACAGTACAACCAGGTTCAAAGGTAAAGTCCCTGTGTATATGATAAAGGACAGTACAAATATACAACACAAGAGTGCCATATGGACAGGTGAGGGTAAGACCAAACAGAATCTAAGCTATTGGGATGAAATGGTCTCTGAGGCCTGAGTTGTGAGTATTGAAGACTCTTGTGTTGCCATTATTTGTATTTTACTTTGAAAACTCACTTGCCAATGGCCTCTCTTGGACTTGCGTACCTCCTGACAGGAGATGGTGACTGTAGTCCTCGTTTGGCACACCGGTACATTAGTGATATTGTTGCCTGTTGCAGGTTCTAGTCGGGTCCTCCTGCATAGAAAAACAAAGTTTTCACTTTCTAGCTGTGGTTTAGTCTTAGTTATTAGTTGTACTGTAATAAAATATGCATAATTCACTTAACTGACTTCTACAACTGGTGCTGATGAGTGAGGGCAACAAGCCAGCAAATCTGTGGTAACGGCTCCGGGTTATGTTTCTGTTCTCGGTTGAGTTTAAGCCTGTTTCTTAAAGTCAAGAAAACTTCTTTGAAAAGTCTATTTTACTGTTAAAAAACAAAAATGATCACCAGACTTTTTCAAATCCTAAAGTCAAATGTAAGCAGCTGAACAGAGGTTATGATTAACCGCGGCACACATCCCGCCTTGTGTTTGATGGGCCAGTAGTAGCTCAACTTTTTAAACTACTTCCTGTAGCCCCTTGCTATGTGTCTAATCTTAAATGTGTACCTCCTTGAGGAGGAATGGACTGCATTTTGGAAATATTTCACTCCGCTTCGTGCTGTTATGGGGACTTAAAGGTTGTTTTTGTTTCCTCCTCCTGCAGCCCGCTACACTGTGAGATCCTTTGGTATTCGCAGAAATGAAAAGATTGCTGTCCACTGCACCGTCCGTGGAGCCAAAGCAGAGGAGATTCTGGAGAAGGGACTCAAGGTCTGTGTCTCCATGTCATGTTTTACCTGCATCCATGTGATCTTTTTCCACTTTTCAGCCCTTGGTGTCGCTTACCCAGACTGATAAATGTTAAGGTTTTATATTGTAGTGTTTAAAATTAGAGTAAAATTTAAAATCATAGAAAACTTTTCAATAAAAAATTCATCGTTCTTCACAAAAAAAATTTGTATTAATGTAGAGTTATTCAAATTGACATGAATATTCAGATTTGTTGTCGTGTTTTGGGGGAATTTTCTTGTGCTGTTGCTGTAAATCGGTTCTCCTCTGCTGCTTCCAGGTGCGTGAGTACGAGTTGAGAAAGAACAACTTCTCCGACACCGGAAACTTTGGCTTCGGCATCCAGGAGCACATCGATCTGGGCATCAAGTACGACCCCAGCATCGGCATCTACGGTCTGGACTTCTATGTGGTGAGGAAGACTCAAATGCCTTTAAGAGTAGATAATTGTAGCGCTTATTTGGTGGGTCAGTAACGGCTACTTGTCTCCTTTTGCTTTGATTGTTCGTGTGTGGGTGCTTGATGTTGTTTGGACCTGTCATTCAAGGTTTTTGAGGGTTTTATGGTTTTAGATGACAGTAAGACAACAAATCATAATAAATACGATGTAACGGGGATTTATTTGACTCATTTAATCCTCGGAGCAGCTTCCTGCAGTAGGTTTGTCTCAAGTGCTTATGTTTAGCAGTGTTTTATATTCATGTCAGTTTATTTGATGCCATCATTGTAGTGTGGCCTTTGCAGTGAGGCACAGAGACTTTGTTCTGATGTTGTCCTTCCATTTTTTATTTTTTATTTATTTATTTATTTTGCTCATTTTATAACCACAAAAAAATATTTTAAGCTTGACTAAATTAAATCAGTGAGGGGGAACAAAAGTTCTTTACCTTTTAAAACCGAAACCTAAAAAAAAAAAATTAGCGTGAAAAAATAGCATACAGCTTGACAGGTTTTGCTGTATAATAAAATAAATGAGAATTTGTCTTCAGGGCTGCGATACGCAGATTTTCAGCCTTTTTTTTTTCTTAGTACTTTTAATGTAAATCCAATTTTCCAAAAATACCAGGAAACTTGACTGAGGAAGGTGATTCTTTTGAAATCCCAAATCAGGAAATCGACAGGACTTCAGTATGAATTTATACACAGTGTAACAAACAGCACAGTCACACAAATATAAGTGCTGGAAATGGTGTAGACTTCATCGTACTCTCTACACAGAACACGCTAATTTAAATTGAGCTTTAGACCTCCCACCAGAGGAGGTGAGCAAAGACACGAAGAGAAAGTTAATTTTTAACAAAACAGCCTAGTTTAATTTTAATGTGGTGACAGCTGAATGTGAAGTGCGGTGCAGCTGCATAGACTGTCATTATAAACCCACTCACAGATGCATGCTGTTTACTCGGATGTGACGTCTGATTTAGAAATCACACACAAAGCTGATCGTCTTTAACTGAAGCAGTACATAAAAAGTTAAGCTCTGCTTTAATGGAGTTTACTTTCTCCTATTGAAGTCGTGCACTGTGCAGCCAATATTTGCTAATGTTTTTGTAACATTCATAAGTATTTAATGATTGTTTTTATTTCATAAGCGAATCAAGTTTTGAAAACTGTTTTGGGGGCTGTACTGAGGTCAAAGCTTTGGCTTCACAGACGCGCATCCATGCTGCTCGGAGCCTTTTCTGAAGCGCTCTCCCCTGTTTGTTGCGTTCAGGTTCTGGGCAGACCCGGCTTCAGCATCGCCGACAAGAAGCGGAAAAGGGGCCGCATCGGTTTCAAGCACCGCATCCGCAAAGAGGAGTCCATGCGCTGGTTCCAGCAGAAAGTGAGTACACAGATCCTGATTGCTGCCAGATTACGTGTCCTTTATGGAAGAATTACCCTCTGTAGGGCAACACTTTCACCACCAGGGGGAAGAGTTTCCCACTGGGTGTGCAGCTCATTTCCTGTAGAGGCTTGACCTTTTTATAAGACCACTGTTAAGAACGAGAATGTGCTGTTAGTGACCTGCATGAGTGAAGGTTGGGTTGATTTGGTCATAGCAGGTGCTTCTTTACATTTTTTTTTTTAATAGCTGACGTTAATTTTTGAAGTTTTTAAACAGTTTCGAAAGAAAGAAATTTAGAAAACGCTCCTTTAAAAGCGACAAAGAGGAGGAACAGGATGTTTGACTCAGTTTGAGTGTCATAAACCTTTCAAAGCTCAAATGTTGACCAAATGTTAAACCTTTATTTTGAAGGGGAAACCCTGATATTTGTTGAACTTCTAATTCAAGTTAAATGCTGAACATGTATCATAAGATTTGGTGGATAATTTGCTGAAAAGTAGCACCTTTGAATCAGAGGAGGCTGATTGTATTATTATTTTTGAATTATTGAAAAGGGTAATTAAACTATTTTTAAAAGTTTTGCAGCTTTTTAAAAATTCACGTCCTTTTTGAGTGAAACGGTTCTTCTGAAAATTCAAATTCCTTCATGTGTAACCTCTCATTCTCGTCTCCTCTCTTTCAGTACGATGGCATCATCCTCCCCGGCAAGTAAAGGACCACCTTTTGATCTTGTTTGTAACAAAGTAATAAAATGGGAAAAAATAAGTTTTTGTCTCGTGTTTTTTATTTCTCAGATCTTTTAATTGATTGTGGGAGGGGAAAAAAACTGACATGCAGAAATGTTGTGCCGATTATGAGGGAAAAATTTAAGTGTTAATTTCTGAAATGCAGCAGCATTAATTTTACTTGCGTACAGTAGTACTTTAATGTGCTCACTTTAAATGCAAACATGTTTAAAACTGGAATAAAATTCTGATAAAAGTACTAACATCCTTCAGTTTATCAACATTCGAGGTATTCTGATTTCCGAGTTGCAGTTTCATTATTTTGCTAATAGTTTTTATTATTATTTAAGCTTTATTTATGCAGGTAGTCCCATTGAGACTCAGTGTCTCATTTACAAGACATTAAAATTGAACAATAAAATGAGTTCTGCTTAACATTCTCACAGCAGTAGAAGAACATGAAACTGCTTAAAGGCAACTTCTTTAAAATACTAGAGGAGTTACAGTTTAAATGTACCCCTGCTGTGACACCAGCAATAATTCACGTCATGCAATAGACACATTAATAAAGAAATAAACATAATGCGTGTTCTGCAAAATGAGTCTTTATGATAAATCACATGCTAAAGAAAACGATCCTCACTGTGTAACAGGAAGTGTTGAGGTGGTTGAGAAGCAGAAACCATGGCAACAAAGGACAACCCTTCACTTTGCAGAGCTCAGCTAGCGCTCTTCCTGTTTCTCCAAGCACAGAGGAGCAGGTACAACTCCTGCTGGATTAGTGTGTGGATCCACGAAGGTTTATGCTTCATAACTGATCGTGATCAAAGACACTTGACTTCAGTAGGATTGTGATTTATCCTTAAGGCTTTAAATGCCTGCAAAATACTCAGTACGATTTCCAGGCTCCTGCACAGTGCCATGTTGCATGTGATAAACCTGTGTTTTTGCACATGATAAATATATATTTATGCCCAAAATGCTGACTTATTTGATTGTGTAAATTCTTCATGTAACTCTGTTACACAAGGGTGATGTAAAATGTAAATTAAAAAGGAATCTGGTCAAATAAAATTTAATTTTTTTTATACCAAGCGCATACATCTATATAAAGCAAATACATTTTTAATTTTATATTTTTGTTGCATTTTACTCAAAACTATTGTTTCATGTTTACGAGGGACAAGGATAATGAATTTTTTAGGTTTTATTGAAATCGTGCAGTCATGTTTCCTGCACTGATTTTCTGCCCTGAAAAGCAGTAAGTCGTTCGTGTCTCCACTTCTAACGTGACGTCTAAAAAAGAGAGTGTCCACAATAAACAACAGGCAGAGTCGACTTGTTTTGATCAGATTGTCTTTATTCAGTGAAACTCCACAGAAACCACCCAAACACATCTTCAGCCAATCAGATAAAGTGCAGGATGCAGAGTATTTATCTGTGAAAGTGCTCCACAGCTGCTGGAGTCTCACTGGTTCTGCACTTTGTCTTAGTTTCAGTTAAAACAGGTGAGCCGTGACACCACTTAATTCTTTATTTGTATATTTTTATCCTTTTATTCAGGTTTTTATGCTTTTTTTTTATGTTTTGGGGAAACTTAATTATTTAGTGTTGAAGCCAAGTTGCTTAACCTTTTTTATTTTTTTTATATATTTTTCCAGGCACTGCATCTGCATATTTTTTGTCTTTTTTGTTACGTTTAAGCTACACTACTTAAAATTAAATATTAAATAAATAAATCCTTGACTACATAATCGTTTGTTGCTGGTTTTCTTGAGTTGATCTTGAGTATTTCAAGTTTCCTGATGATAAATCGTCATATTTTTTGCAGTTTTTGTCAGTTTTTTTTCTCTCGCTGTAGCAGACACACACTCCTGCCATCACTCTCTCACACTCACACACACATTCACACTTGTTTTGACAGCCACGCGCTGGCTTAGAAACATCTTGGTGCACAACCTGCGGATTCACAGCGACGTTTGATCAAACCACCCCAGACACAGATAACCTTTTTTCCATCTATCCGTCCTTCATCATCCACCTGTCGCCTCTCTTCCTCCACCGGCTCCACCTTCCCATCCATCCGTTACCTTTTCTGTTTCCAATCCACCTTAAACCTCCTTTGGACCATGCAGTCTCCTATTTATTCTTTTTAAAACAGCTCGGGTGCTGTGGTTGTTTGCATCATCAGTAAGGCTCAGATTCTAACTTCATAAAAATGGAGGACACACGCACGTGGACAGAAATGTGTCTTTGAAGACGTTAAATTGGACAAATACAAGACTGGAACTTTGAACCTGAGTTTCAAATCAATCAGCTTACAATTTTTAAAACAATAAAATAGATTATAGCGTCTGAGCCCGTGATCTTATCTTTTGTTGTGTTTTGTTTGTATTTCACTACTTTTTGGATAAATAAAGTATTTCATCTTCTTATTCTTACATACATGCCCTGTCACTTGTACTGGATATTGCATGTTTTCATGTTAGCTGCCTATAATTGCAAGTTTAAATGTTTAAATCTTCAGTCAGATTGTCGATTTGAACGAAGTGAAACACTCTGGAGCCCATTTCTTACTGAACGTCCATCACAGGAAACGCTGACGTCGGTGCAGAGACACTTTTAGTTCACCTTAATCAGATCAGATATAAGTTGACATGCAGATGAATGGTGATGGCTCAAACTGTGGGAGCACCAGTGTGTGAACATGGGGAAGATGTGCGACTGTCGATCAGACGTCATTATATAAAAAACAAAAAAACAAAGACACGTGTATTTAACTCCTCGACGGTCTGTGGCCTCTGTCGTACCTGAAAGCAATGTCACCATAGCTGTTTTAATAATGTTTGCTGAGTATGCTCACTTCTGTTAATATGAACTTAATATGCATGATAAGTGTGACTTTACCATGTCTACATTCACATTTGAGTGTTTGAGTAAATGTTTTCTCAGATGTTTACATTTATTTTGTCATTTACTCAGCACTTGCGGCAGTTTAAAGGTATTTTTTGTAATTACCCTTTAATTAAACCTGTCACCAGCAGGGGGCAGCACTCTACTGATGTTTGTTGAGATTTTAATTGAGATGTTTTACTTTTGATCTTTCTTTTGATCTACCCCTATTTCCTCGACAGGCTTTGCCTTTTTCCTGACAGCCACAGTAAATACCTTTAAATTTATTAAATTAGTGGCTGGTTAAGCTACGCTGACTTGCTGCAGCACATCGTGTTATTACACAAAAATCTGGCCCGGCCCTAGTTTGCCTCTTACACACAGAACACAGATGCTTTGGACATAAAGTCATAGCAGCTTTTCAGAACTTTAGATCGTTTTTCAAAAAGGTTTGGAACTTTTTTAAAATGTAGAAATTTACAACATGTACCTTTAAGTTTATCTGTTTTGTTCTTAAATTGTGACGTTTACTAAACTTTTCAGAAAAGACATCAGACATGATCCAGATGTTGTCCTGAGGTTGACCCCCTCTGCTCTCCTCTGGTCTCTCTCCTCCTCGGTGTTCCTATGCGGTGGTGCTCTGTGATGAAGACATGCTGCTCTCTCTACTTCGGTTCTTGGCGACCTGCTGCTGGTCTTCGTTGCCCGGGGTGTTGCGGTGCTGCCGGCGCGGTGTTTGGCGATGCGGGAGCGTCAGGGTGCAACAGGAGACTCCAACCGTGGGCTCGGGAAGATCCTCGGCCATAGACCAGCTGTCTGTGGCCGGGTCGTATTTCTGCACGGCAGCCTTGTAGCGTTTCTCCGCTTCATTCCAGCCGCCCAGCAGGTACAGCTTTTCTGCCAGCGAGGACAGACCTGCAGTGCTCACACCAAGAGGCAGCGGGGCGGCCCGGCTCCATGATCCACTCTCAGGAGAGTAGACCTCCATTGACAGCACATCCACCCGCTCTCCACCGGGCCCCAGCTGGCTTCCTCCCACCACGTACACCTTCCCTCCAACGGTGGCGGAGCAGTGCCAGCCGCGGGGCGTCTCCATGGGAGGCTTCTCGGACCAGGTGTCGGTCTCCACGTTGTAGCACGCCACAGAGCGGGAGTAGGCGCAGTTGATGTAGCCACCGGTCACCAGGATGTCTCCGGAGGGCAGAGTGGCGCTGGCGTGGCAGCAGCGGGGCATCTCCATGGGGGCACGCATCTGCCAGGTGTTGGAGGAGGGCAGGTAGCTCTCGCTGGTGGCCAGGAGACCTTCCACGTTGCGCCCGCCAATGGCGAACAGTCGACCGCCGCTGGCAGCCAGGGAGAAGTGTGTGCGGCGCTGACGCATGCTGGCCAGGTGGAGCCAGGTGTTGAAGCGAGGGTCATATCTGATGTAGGGAAATGGATGAGGAGAGAGTCAGTTAAAGGCTCGTTCAGGGAAAAGTGGGGCTCTAATATATCTGATTAGGTAAAACCAAAGTAGCAGGGACGGGTTACTGATCTCAAGGTCCTGTTGATGTATTGGTTATAAATGTTTTTCCAGATGTTCTGCAGTAATATTCTTTTTATTGCTTTAATATTTTCTGAGACGTGATCTTCTATCAAAGTCACCATGATATAATCAAAGAGCAGCATTAACCCCCTTGTGAGCTTCACTACAGTCAGATATCTGAGAGCGTCCTGCTGGTTGTTCCTGCTCCCACCTGCTGAGGGTGCTGACGGCGTGTTTCGCCTGGTTTCGGGCGTCGTTCTGGTCCTCTCCTCCCGCCACATACAGAAAACCATCCATCACAGCCACGCACTGGTTGAAGCTCTTTGCTGGCAGCTGGGTGAGGTGACGCCAGGTGGCTCCTCCGTCACGAGGGTCCCTCCACAGCACCTAAATGCCAAGGTCAAAGGTCAGTTTGGCATTTTATTAGTTTTAACTGAATATAAAGAGTACAAAACTAGCAAATAAGTCCATCTCAGCCCCAGGATCAAACTACATGTCCTCTCACTCATATTTCCCCATTGAGGGACAATAAAGGATATTTCTGTTCTATTTCTATTCAGTATAGTCACACATTTTTAGCACCGACCTCTCGGCTCAGAGCTCTCTCGGTGAGAGACGGACGCCCTCCGACGATGAGCAGAGTCTGATGCCCGGCGCGGACCCGCGTGCGTCGGGACTGCAGGGTGTTTTGCTGGTAGGGCAGGAGGTGGTAGTTCATGGCGTCCACCAGCAGGCGGTGACACTGGGGGTCCTGCATCATGCGCGGCACAGGCTGGATCTGGCTCACCAGCTCGCTGGCCGGGATGGTCTCAAAGCGAACTTGCGACAGAAGCTCTCCGGCGTGAACCTGACGGGAGGCGTCAAAGTCGAGCCACTTCATGGCGAGCTGGAGGAGGAGATGACATCACTGGATATGAGAGATTTAAAGATTTAGCATAAACTCTCTCATTTTCCAGTCCTGCGGCGGCCATAGTTTTTCAGGAAACCCACATCTCCTGATTTCTGTTTGTCATGAAAAAGTTTTAAAATGTCTTGTTTTGGCACTTATGATTTAGGTTTAATTAATATGATTTGTGATAATAACTCACCGTTTGGATTCAGTATGTGTAATTTGTTGTGCTACTAAACCAGTCCGGAGATGGTACCAGTTTAATGTATCTACTGAGATATTCACAGACTCACATATGGTCCAGTTTATAAATAAAATCACTTCTTCTCAGCTGTTTGTCTATTTAAGTTTGTAATGCGGCTGAATATTAATAAACAGGCAAGGAGTTATACTTGGGGCCTTATGCTCACAGCCGACCTGCAGCTGACTGGTTTGGATTGATGGGTCTGTGCTGGGTTCTCAACAGCTGGTCTGGGGCCTGTTTTTAGTCCTGGATGAAAATAGAAGGAAGTCCCAGAGGGTCAGCATGTTAACACTGCAAGTGTCAGGAGTCGCCTCCTAGAAGAGCCGGCACTACTTCTCACCTGAGAAGTTGATATTATGTTCCCCCAAATTCACAGTAAGAAGCATTTTAGTAGAATTTGGATTAAAATAAATTTAAGATTAAACCGCAGCTGTGATTAATTCAGCCGGAGGTGCTGGAACAATGTTATATTAACAAATAAACACGATGTTTGACCTCTGACCTTGAAGGCGGTGACCTCTGAAGGCAGCAGCAGTGAGTCGTCCTGCAGGAAGGCCGAGATCTGCTCCAGGGTCAGCTGGTTGAAGAGCGGTGTCTCTGCAAACTGCACAAAGTTCTCCAGCACAAAGCGGCGGGCGGCGTCGCACACAGGCAGGAGGGCGTAGGCGGCGGCGATGTTCCAGATGTAGACACAGGTCTGCACGTTGAGCTCGGCCAGCAGGAAGTCCACGCACATCTTGAGGAGCTGCGGGATCTGCAGGGTGGCGGCGGCGGACACGGTGCAGCTGATGGTGTACAGGGACATGTGGACGCGACCCAGGTAGGCGAAGGTGATGACATTGGCCAGACCTGCAGATGGGGAGTCACCACATAAACTGAAGAACTTAAGAAAGTTGTTTAGATAAGGAGTGTCATGCATCGGTAGGAGCAATGGATAACTGTTTTATTTAACTGTTTTATTTTAACATTTTATTGCCATTTATACTTGAAAAAACTGATTTTTTTCTGCTTCATAGGATGTAAATCCAATCCAATTTTATTTATAAAGCACTTTAAAATACCCAGCACAGGAACAAAGTGCTGTACAGAAAATAAGTTAAAACAATAGAATAACAGAAAACAGAAAAATAACTAAATAAAACACATAAAACATAAAATTAAAACATAAAATTAAAACAGCCCTATGTTAAAACAAAAACAAGATAAAACAGCATCGAATCACCTAAAAACAACTAAAATAAAAAACCAACATCTCACGTGGTGTCAAAGGCCAGGGTAAAGAGGTGGGTTTTCAAGAGTGACTTAAAAACAGGTAAAGAACTGGCCTGTCTAATCTCTAAAGGAAGCTTGTTCCACAGTTTGGGAGCTGCTACAGCAAAAGCACGATCTCCTCTAAGTTTACGCCCAGTCCTGGGTATCTTCAGGAGCAGCTGATCAGCTGACCTGAGAGAGCGGGTGGGTGTATGAGGCTGTAGCAGCTCAGAGAGATAAGATGGAGCTAGGCCATGGAGAGCTTTAAAAGTAAATAAAAGAATTTTAAAATGAATCCTAAAAGAAATGGGCAGCCAGTGAAGTGAAGCTAAAACAGGGGAAATGTGCTCAAACTTTCGAGTGCCTGTTAAAAGACGAGCTGCGGCATTTTGCACCCTCTGTAGATGACTAATATATAATGCACTGACCCCAATATAAAGTGCATTACAGTAATCCAGCCGAGTGCTAACAAAGGCGTGGATCACTGTCTCAAAGTGCTGCCGTGAAAGAATTGGCTTTATTTTTGCCAGCTGCCTGAGGTGAAAGAAGCTAGATTTTACCACTGCCTTAATTTGATTATCAAACTTCAGATCACAGTCCACTTTGACCCCCAGGTTTGTGACAGTTGGCTCAACATACTGTGCCAGGGAATCTACATACACATTGGGGGTCTCAGTGGAGCTACCAAAAACCATCACCTCTGTCTTTTTATCATTGAATTTTAAAAAGTTAACAGACATCCAAGCCTTAATGTCATCGAGACACTGAAGTAATGGCTGTGTAAGGTATCTGCCTAAATAGTCTGCAGCACGACATGATTCAACAAAAACATCTAAAAGACAGAAAACTATTAACACGCACTCTCTTTTTTTAAGATGTTATTGCTGTAGCATCGGTATAAGAGATGCTGTGATTGGCCATTGTAACAAACTTGGAGGAAGAAGCTGTACATTTGGCCTGGTAACCGTCATGAGGTGCATGAAGTCTGTGGCCAAAGGAGTTTGACTTATGTTGTAAGCTTTATTTGAAGGTTACATGTAAGAATCTAAGCTTTGTCTTAACATGAATTGAACCTACCAAGAGGCGAAAGGGAGGGGAGCTCGAGGCGCTTCATGCTGGGGTCTTTGGCCAGAATCTCCCTGAAGTACTGACTGACTGAGGAGATCACCAGTTTGTGGACATCAAAGGCTTTTGTCTTACAAGCCAACTCCAGATCAGTCAGGAACCTGGGAGGAACAAAGAAGAAGAAAGCTCTAATAAAACTCTAAACTGGTCATTTTCCCAGGTTGTATCGTTCCATAACTGAATTACTGATGTGTTTAATTGAAAGATTCATTAAATGTGTGGGTTTTGCAATGCACTCAATCATAGCTGTAGCCTAAGAAGGTTATATTGTATCATGCTGTTTTGGCGCGTACTGTAAAGTGCCAATAAAAGTTTTTCAGTTCCTTGAAATTTTATTGATGAAATTCTGCCTGAATCTTGAAATTACCCTTGTGTGCCTCAGCAGCCTGTAAACTTAAATTATTGCACAAAAACATATATTACTCTATCACTAACTGAAAGTGTTTTACAGTGTGATGCAGCAGTCAGCATCAAACTAACTTCTCCTGGCGCATCTTGCTGAGCTCCTCCAGCAGGGCGTTGCCGTGCAGGGGTCGCGTGAGCTCGCTGCCCAGGCCGAGGCCTCTCTCTCCGGGCTTGATGACGGGCGGCGGCAGGGGTAGGTTGAGGCTGTTCAGCTGAGCGATGTCCAGAGCTGCCATCTGCTCAATCTTCTTCACCCCGCTCTCCATCACCACAACACCGTCGCCACGGTTCTCCACTTTCAAGGTGGCTGAAACAGCCTCCATGGCGACCTGAGAGATGGTTTCCACGGCAGCCTTCTTCGGACGGGAGGCCTTCTTCTTGGGAGGCATCGTTGGACTGTGGGCGATGTGTTTTTTTTCTTTGTTTTAGTCGATCTTTACTTTAATGACTGAGTTTATTAAATTCACCCACTGAGTAACTTACTTTTACAATAAAATGTACAAACGAGTTGGTTTGATCTTCTTTAGGGGAAAATAAGTGTTCAGTGAAGCAGCCTTGGATCAGTGTTGATAGCTGGGTAGGTTGGTGGTTTCACTCTAACACAGCACACAGCACCTGGAAGAAAACAGAAGCAGAAATTTGGAGTTCACCAACTTGTCCAAGTACTTTGATGTTCAGCCTGGGGGAGCTGATGACCGACCCAACAACCGTCCAGTTGGTCAATGACCAACTTTGCCTCCTGGGCCACAGCTGACCACAGGTTTACAGGAGCTGCTCTTCCCAGGTGCTCTCAAATTCAAGTGCTGACCAGGCCTCAATTTGCTTAGCAAGGAAAACAGCCCTCAGGTCCCTCCCTCACTACCTCGGCAAACACTTTGCCGATCAGCTTTTGGATTATGGTCATTATCAGAGTCAGAATGGATGATCACCTGGGATACACTCATTCACTAACAACCAATCAAATCCACCCCTCAGTCTTCACATCTAGTTTTAAAATGGTGACTCAGCTTGAAGCTTCATGATGTGATTTCCCTCTCTGGTGTAAACAGTCCTGTTACATCATCCCAGTTTCCTTTATAGTTATTGTTATCTGGTATTTCCAGTATTTTATTCTCATACATTTTTTTCATTATTGCTGAAATTTTGTTTAACATCGCAGTTTTTATATTTTGTACATATTGACGAAGCACTTTGGATCCACTTCTTACATTTTCTGTTTACAGTATCACAAAATCCACGAGCTTTTCAAAAGTCTCTGTATTATGGTGACTTCAGAATCACTCCCCGCCTACTGACAGATGACCAGTACTCTGACACAACACAACAAACACCGACTGATCATCAGAACCTTTTCCAAATCCCGCAGAGGCTCGCCCGAGGACAAACTCCACGTCTGTAGCTGTGAATGACAGCTGCATGTGTCCTGAGGCTCGGCTCGGGGCGGTGTTTGCGGTTTATAGTGGCCCACTGTTGCACATCACACGCTCCGTATTTCACTCACAAAGCGACCGGGGAATCTTAGTCACGCTCGCAATGAGTCGAGCTCTACAAACTGCCAGAGCAGTGAGGTGACCGAGAGGAGGCGATACATGGATGTTAGAGGGTGTCTGAAATAAACAAAGAGTAGAAATGTTGCATAGGGGACGTCCTGCATATGCTGAAAGCATATAGGTTCAGTTGTGCATGAAGGATGGAGGGTGTCGTCTTGTCTTTTCAGCTGAAAACAGTAACATCTTGTATATTATATGCATAAATGTATTTGTGCAACTGGTCTGGGATATTGTTTACAAACAATTTTCACTGAAAGCTTTCGGATTCTACTTATTCTGGTTTGGTTGGTTATATATCTTAAATCAGGGATGACAAACTCATTTTACATCGTGGGCCGGACTCTCCCCTTTCTGTCAGTGTAAAGAAGTTTGACTGCACATTTAATCTCTGAGAATAATATAAGAATAAGAAGTGCAATATCAACAGCACATCTCAGTTTTTCTGCACGATAAAGAAAAGCTGCTCTGGTAAAACAAAAAATGTATCTGCACGGAGCTTTGGGCCAAAATTGTAAGAAATAAATGTGAAATGAGAACTGATTATTTCTACTGTAGATAGTAAAAAAAAACAACCAAAACCCAGGAACTTTTACATCATTTAATCATTTATCTATTACTTAATAACGTTGGTGTAGTATGAACATCCATTGGGAGAAAAAGCTATAAAAGAAAATATTAGCAATCTTTACTGCAAAGAATCTGTCTGTTTGTGTCTTTTGTCTTTGTGTGGCACTGTTTGGTTCACACTGACAAACACATCCTTCTCTGACGATGCAGGACAAACAACAAATTTCAAATCTTTTGATAAAAACTCCTCATCTGAAACTCGGCGTGTCTGCTTTGTGCTTTATATGCAGCTATTTTCTACATCAGCTGCTGCACTCGTGCGCGATGCAGTGAATGAGCGAAGGTCACGATGACACGGTTATAAATGTTAGTGACACAAACGCAGAGGCCTCCCTGCTCTGTTTGCAGAGTTTTAAAGTGTTGTGGACATGCAGCGATAAACAGAGACGGTGATCTTTGTTCTTGGCTCACAGTTTGTTGATAACGAGCTCTGCCAGTTATAAAACCACACAGCCTTGGAAATAGCAGCTTTGCCCTTGTTGTCATTCCAGAACATGTTCAGTAAGTCCGCATTTCCTTTGTTTAGTGAAGAACTGGGCACAAGTGTAGATTTCAGGAGGGATAAACCATTAAAGCATTAAGAAGCAGAATTTGTCATTTTTGGTGTAACTGTTGCTCTCTTAGCAAAATAATCTGCAAAACTTATGAACGTGTGCTTGCACAACGACTGGACGTAGTAAGGTTTAATATGTTAAAATATATGAGCTTATTTCTAACATGTTATTAATGTGATTTAAGCTTTTTTAGATGGTGTAAATTAATGATGTTGTCTCTCTGCCTCCGTTATGTTTCTCATGCTTCCTTTGCTGCAGAATGTGGCTGATCTAAATCGTTAACAACATCCTCTGATGCGACCACCAGTGTTACTGTATCTGTAATCTGATGCTGTCAAACCTCTCAGCTCATCAAAAAGACGGCTCGGTTAACTTCTAGCCTCATGGAAAAAGTATTCCTACACCCACAACTCAAACATAACTGCAGTGAAACCACCGAGACCACAGACGTGATTCACCGCTCTTTCCACCCTCCTCCCTTAAATAGCGCCTTTGGGCTCCACATAAGGACGGGCAATGGTGGGAGATGGGATAGTACAGGACGGAGCAGCAGCTGTTGTTGGTGTCATATGAAGAGGAGGAGCTCAGAGTTACAAATGGTCACTTGGAGTGTTGCAATCCCTCCTGAAACAGTTGAAACAGTAGCGTTTAGCCGACTGCTAAGCTGCTGTATAACCTCATACATCAGAAGAAGAAGAGTGAAATCACTCCACAGACTTTCGGATCTGTGAGTCTATACAGGGTTTCTGTGACTGTGACCTTGGCCGCTCCCCTTCAGTTTGATGGTAACAGCAACGCAGAGCCATTAAAACATGAAGCATCAGCAGAGATATGAAGACAAAACCAAACGTAAATGTAGAAAATTGAAAATTTACAGCCTGATCTTAAAAGATATGCAAACTTTTACTTATAGAAATTTCAAATAAAGTAAGAATTTCTTTTTCAGTCCCATAAAAATCGCATAAACATGGCACAGAGGCCCCAAGGGGTGCACGATGAAGTGAGATTAGTGGCTCAGCGGGCTATTTCAAGCTTAAAGTCAGAGTTTTCAGTGTCTTTGTGCCTGGCTAAATCACAGCAGTAACATATGCTGAACACAGAACCTGGTCAAGAGCAGGTTATGTTCACAGTTTAAAATTGTCTGACAGACCCAGGTATTCACTAATTCTTTTATTTAAAGCATGATGTAAGTGCAATACAGATTCTTCAAGCTGGTAATCGGAATATTGATTAAACCCAAACTGAGTGCGAGTCTCTGTCACACTGCTGCAGCTGCCAGAGCACAGAACACACACCAGGAATACCTACTTCTGTATCTGCTGGCAAACTAAAGCGATTTCCACGTCTCCTTATCAGAGCTCTAAGTCTCAGATATAAACAGCAGCACTGAGGGTGCACTCTGCCATAACATAAATAAACAATAAAATGTTTATTTTACCGCTCAGTGCGATAAATCACCAGATTTAACCATTTTCTGTGACTTAATCTCTTTTTGCAACGACTATGCATTTTAATGATTTTTATCACCATTTTATTATTATGATCATGTGATAATGGAAGCCTAACAGGGAGAGCTGATAAGCACCGTCATACCTGTTAACTCCAGCTGGGATTTCAGGTTTTGTCAGTTAACACAAGGAAAGTCTGTCTTATAGCATACCATGGTTCATTAATTCTAATTAGCAAAGGTGACAATGCAACAGCTGGTTACTGGTCCCAACAGCTGTCAGTGAAGGTGGCCACGCCCCTCAGAGAGAAACTATCCACAGAAAACTGTAAGCAGGTTTATTCCTGCTGTGAAGCTGGATGTTTTAACCTGGAGGTTTATGGGGACTCAGTTTAGGAGCAAGCCTCAAGTGGCCGTAAGAGGAACTGCAGTTTTTTTTTTATCACATTCAGGCTAATCAACGCCTGCTATTTAGCTAAATCTGATTAAGCACCTTTTTCTTGGTTTACACAATTTTATGCTCATGGTTGAACACCGGACAGTTTTTGTTCTTCCTCATAAGACAAAGCCTACATCCTAAATCCTAAAGGGAAAAAACGTCCACCGGTATTTTAACCTAACTAGTTTAGAAGAGTAGCTTCAGTCTCTGCAGGCTACTGAATTTCATTCCCTTTCAAAAGTTAAACACAGTGTAGTTATTTATACATTTGTCTACCATATGAAAGATTCCCACTTCAGTCCATGGAGGATACACAAATCCCTTTGAGGTTGAATCAGGAAGGGAAAATCAGCCAAATCCTCTGTGGTGACTCCATTGAAAGAGGAAGCAGCTGAAAGTAGCCTAGCTTAAATGTTGAAGCATTACTTAAATGCATGTTTTACAAGTGTAATTTACTAAATGTGGCCTGTCACAAATATTAATAAGCCCATTCTCTTTCATATAAATGCATCTGGAATTAAAAAAAAGCCACTAGCTGACGCTGTGCTCTCGTAGTTTAAACATAAATAAATCCATCTATCATTTCCTTTAACATGTAACATCTTTAAAATCAAGATTTCAGACAAACTTGCTAACGAAGTGATTCAGTGCTGTGAAAATAATCTTTGCTCTGTGTGGGTCAGCTGTCACAAATATCTGGGACCAAGGTTAGAGGTGTGAGCAGCTGCTCCGTCATCCACCGTACTGGGAACCAGACCTCCACCCCCAGCTCCAACCACCAACAACAACAAATATACCTCTTTCAAAACAACAAGATTGAGCATTAATCAGTTTGAGTTCAGGTGTTATCACAAAAACTGTGAGAAGATCCTGCCTCCTGTGGTTAAATAAAAGCTCTGGACTAAAGCGGATCAGCCCATATGTGTAATAGATTACTCTGAAAGTTATTAATGTAAACATGCAGCCGAACACAAATAGAGTTCAGTTTGAATCGCTGCCAGTGATCACATGATCCATCTGTGGGCTGATTATTTTCTTATTTACAAACATAAACATTTTTAACATTGTTGCCCATTTCAGCTTCAGCTCTGCTTTTCTTTGAATTTGATTATTGAAGTTATGGAGCTGTAATGAGCCTCACAGTTTCTTCTCTGCAGTCTAATAGATGTTTGTTTGTGTCTGGTGGAAAAGAAAAATACATCTTAAATGATGTTGAAAACACTTTTTAACTGTATTAATTTGCTGTTGCCACACGTGCTTTTTCACCTGAAGAAATAGGAACTATTTTACTGTGAAATACAAGGAGGAGGCTGGTAATCTAAGCACTGGAGGTCCAGCTTCAGCTCTGAAATTTTATTTTTAAACCTTGAGCTCTGTGCTCCTGTGAAGCTGCTCTGAGTGTGTCGCACTTCTCAAAGAAGCACAAATTTTGTCCAATAATTGTCACTCTGCAGAAAACGAGCAGCGTCTTTTCAGTTAAACGTGTAAGAGCTGCACAACACAAGCGCAGTCTACAGATTCTGATTTTCCGAGTGTGTTTATTGTTCCTTTTTGTTGTTTTTAAACTTGATTAGAGATGTGTTTTCAATCAGCAGTGATTCAGGAGTGAAAAACTACTTATGAGAGGAAAAAAAACTCTAATGTGCCAATTTAAAAAAAACAACAACTATGTATTAAGTGTGAATTTATCTGCTGCCCTTTGTGACTGGATCACAGTGTGGGAGGTTTAGGAGACGGAGAGCACCTGTCGATGAGGAGGAGCAGCAGCACTCCTCACATCCACAGTGAACACACACAATTATTCTCTCTGGCATAAAGAGCAGCTTAAGTCAGCAAACTTTCATTTATTAAAGTATAATTTTGAATTAATAACTTATATAATTCATATATAAATGCTCTGATTATTTGCTGTTTGATGCTCAGCAGGAAGTGACTGATTTTAGAGCAATTTCACCGATCAGCTGCTTGCTATAGTCTGAAACATCGGCGTTATTTACAGAGTTAAAACTGGTCGTTGATATTGTTTCCACGGACAGAAATAGAAAGCCATCTGATTCATACCTGAATTGTTTGGGAACAACCGTCACACACAGTCTTCTCCATAGTGTGCGTGGAGAGGATATCCCTAATCTGGATTACACATAAACAACACCTTTATACAGACATCTACAGTGTCTGTGTGTAAATTCTGCCTCATTTGTTGCCGGGTAAACCTATTTATCTGGTCTCTCACAGCCTTCAGCTCTCATGTGCGAATTATAAATATTGATGTGAGAATTTCACACGTTTGTTCTTCTTCTTACAAGCTAGAATCTTCTGTTTGTTTCACTTTGTTTGAAATCTTGATCACAAATTTGCCCGTGCTGGAAAATCCAATCAAACTTTTTAAACCAAGAGTCTCAAGAAAAGGCGATCAGCTCAATGTAGAAATGGTTGCATTTATAACATTCATCGTTAAATAAAGAAATTAGTCAATAGAGAAAAGATTCAAAGCTGCTGAGGTCTTACCTGAGCTACAGAGACAGGTGGGCTCATGCTGTTTTCATGCTTGGGCTCCACAACCAACTACAGGCTCACATACTGTGACAGTAATAATAACCCATAATAACTGTGTGCTATACTTTGTGATACTTATGTCACCTGTACCTGTGCAGCATAAATCCACACGACACAACAGCAGCTCCCGGCTTCTATCACCTTTCACATGTGGCTGCATTCCTCTGCTTATCTCATACGGGTATTTATAGAAGCTGACCAGCACTACAGGCGTGTGTGTGTGTGTGCTCTAACACCCCCTGCGGTACAGTAATATTCCAGCAGCAGCTTCTTCACATTGTTTCCACTCAACAGTTAAATATAAAGATTAGAATAAATTCTAGTTTTTATGATAATAGCATAATTTCATATTGAGATAATTTCATATGTGTTTTGTTTTTATTTCACTTTAATAAAATCTCCTCAACATGCTGTTAAGCATTGAAATTAAATGTATTTTACCTCTTTCTCTGGCCTCGCTCTTGCTCTTCTTCTCTTCCTTTTCGTCTTCTTTCACCGTCTTTCTTTGTTCTGGGTGGTTGTTCACTCACAGGTTCCTCTTAGCTCCGTCCCTCTGTCCTCTGTCCATCTGCAGCAGTGCTGTGTGTGTGTGTATGTGACTGTTTGTGTGTCAGTATCAGGGTCCCCAACAAAGCTGTAACGTATGATTCAACCCCCCCTCAGACCCTCCTCTTTCATTTCCCTTCTCCAGCATCCACCTCCATTTCCAAATACAGGCACCCCCTCATCACCCCTCCCCTCCTAGAATAGAATCCATAACAGGCCTGCTCTCTTCTCACCACCCTCCCTCCTTTGGGACCTCAGGGTGTCAGGTGTTAAACTTGGCTTCTCTCTTGTGTGTCTGTTTTCTTTGTTAGTTTGTTGCTCAGCTTTTTCACACCAGCAAACAGGGTTAGCATGGCTCAATAGTTATTTTATGATTACTGCAAACATTAAGTTGTCTAGTGTTTAGTGGATAGTAATAAATGTGCCTGGAATTTAAATGCAACAAAAACTGACAACTGGAGTCATGCACAGAATTGACATCATATAAAAATATCACCTGTGTTGTCTCACGTAAACATGCACTCAATAAATATCAGCAATTCAAATCCAAACAAACCAGACAGCTACAGGTTTGTGATTCCTGATGAGATGCTTGGATAATGCAGTGGTTCACATATCACATAGCAAGCAAATGACTCCTGGTTTGATCCCAAGAAAAGACACATATCCTCTTGGCGTATGTCAGGAGGGCAACTGGTGTAAAAAAAAAAAAAAAAATCTGCCAAATCAAACATGTGAAGCTAACTGCTGTGGTGACCCTTTGTGAATAAGGAGGTAGCTGAAAGTAGCTTTCCTTTGTATAAAAGAATAAATTAACTGTAAGTCAACCAACACTCTAGTTTTAGGAATGAATCTTATGACATAACTCTGAGGAAAACATCCAGCTCCAAGTTATCGCATAGTCAGTGATACCAATACATTTAACGTGGAAGACATTTGTGACTTTTTACACAAGCTCCTGGAGACGCTACAGTATATGCAAGTGCATTCAGAAATGTTGAAGCTGGTCCCCTGGAAACAATTGTTGATAGAGGAATTCAATGAATGGGTGTTCTTGTTTTAAAGTGACCCTTCCAGTCAGTCTGTGGTTGACAGCATCTCTGCTTTGTCTGTGCTTATGAACATTTTTTATGTTACTTTAGTGAAGCTTAATCTGTTTGGGGGTATGGTAGCCAAACTGAATAAGATGGGGTGAGTTTACGCCATAAGCTTAGTTTTTTATGTTCATTTTTTTTTTGTGGAAAACAAACTAATACTTTTATAGTAAGTTCACTTTATTGTGTTTATTTTGCTTTCAGATTGTTTTTAAATCATTAAGGGGTAAAAAAAATAAATAAATAATTCTACATCTTAAATGAATGTACGTGTTGAATTACGTTTGACTTATGTTTTGTTTTTGTTTTGTTTTTTTCTTCCTGGCACTGGGCTTTTATTTTTTAAACTCCGTCGTCCCAGGTACCGGAAGTCGCCTCGTTTCTTCCCTTTCTCTGATCGGTCTGGATCAAACCGTTTCCGGGCGACAGGGTACCAGCAGTAAACATGGCGGAGGAACTGCTGGAAACAGTGGAGAGACTTCAGTCCCGGCTCCAGGAGAACCAGGAGCCCCGAAAGGTAACGGCCCAGCAGGTCGACACGGACACATTTGGTGGTCAGCACCGATCGTTCCGCGAAACGTGACCGACAGACGTGAGGAAGCCGCGGTCACGGCGACGGCTCCCAGAAAGTCGTAACGTTTTTTAAATGCTGCGTTCACGGCTCGCTCTCCGACTCTGTCTTCTCACATTTCTCGGTTCAGACTGTGATGATGAAGCATCAGCAGTTTCCTGAAGTGGCAGCTTTATTTGCAACACAATGCTAATCTAATTCATTTGCAGAGTATTAAATTAGCATTGGGATAACTGTATGATAAAGAAAGTATTTAAAAAAGACATTAGGAGAATAAGATCAACAGTTCACATTTCTAATACTTCTCATCATTTCTACATGTTGAAATCATAATATAAACCATAGTTGTACTGTAAATATCTCCACTGTCTGTTGCTGTGTACAACAGATGTTTGGGATTATGATTTGGGTGTAATTTATTATAGGGATAATGAAAGTATACACCAGGGAAATCATACCTGCCACTAATCTGACACTGATTCTAGGCATTGATGTGTTTGGTATATAAACAGTTACTCTTGCCTCCTTAAACCAATATAGCTAATAGGATTTCCATTTCTCACTCATGTGTGAGGCTGCAGCTTCAGCTGTTAACTAGGCCACTGAGGAAGACTCACTCTATAGGTCCCTATAATGACAGTCCTCTGTAGATATTGGGGCAGGTGTCTGTCAGTCAGGAAATTCAACATGTTTTAACACTACAATGCTTATGACAGTTCGTCACTCATTCAAGTGAGTTCTTCAGTCACTCAGTGAAGCAGAGACTGAAAAAGTCACTTGAATGACAAAACATTTCTCCCACTGAAAACGCCACATCCAGATTAACAGAGTCAACTTTCAGGGATTTTATTACCTGGAAGATTGAGCATGCATCAGGTCATTTACTTGTTAACAGAAGCTGCATCTGTGCCAGTCGTACACATTTTCACATTTCTAAAATGCAACTTATTGAGTAATAGATTAACAAAAGCTTTTGGCATGGTGTCGTTCATATTTGTGATTTTTTTTTACTGTGTCATGCAGAAAACACCAAATTCCCTAAACAGCTCTGCATTTTTAAATCTTACCTCATCACAGTAAGAACAATTCACACAGCCTGTCGTCTCCCTGGATGTTTTAAAATCTGAATCTTTTTTTTTTTCAACCATTTATTTTCAGTTATAGCAAGTAATTGTAATATATTTATATATTGTAATATATATTGTAATATAATTAAACTTATTTAAATTAGTCATACACATTGATTATATAAACTGAAAATGTCATGACCCTCTGTAGCCCACAGAATTGTGGGATTTATTTCAGAGATAGGATACATTCAATTTAAAGTGTGAGTGATACCAATATCTGATTAGATAAAAATACAATATTCTTTTATATATCTAGATATTTCTAATCTTTAAAACACACAAAACATAAAGAAATTTCCCTGACATCAGCCACGTTTGATTATTTATTTACTTGTTTGTTGTATTTGTCTCCTGTTGCCAGCAGGGAAGCTGCAGAGCGCCCTCTGGTGGACAAACTATGGAACATCACAACTAATAATATGGTTGAATGGTGTTTCTCCCATCTCTTTACTTTCTTAACTTTCATTTATTGACCATTGTAAATTCAGACACCGATTCAAACACTGCAAATAGCTGATATTGGCTAAGGGATCGGCCAGGCTCTAGTTAAAATATATTAAAAATAAAAAGCTGATCATTTAGTAAATCATAATTATGTAGCAGTGTTTAAATTGATATTTCAGGGACCTTTAGGGACTTTAAATGAAATGCAAATGATTGAATAAAATGTAAATGCATGTTATTTGGCTGTTTAGCTGAATCGTTTGGCCAGTTTGGACAAGACAATATCTGGGTATTTCTTGCTAAATGACCATTATCTGTTATTGCATCAATTCAAATTGTAGAGAGGTATTTACCGTATTTATGTGATTTATTATTGTGTCTAACGTAATCTTCTTTTTTTTAAATTTATCTTAACAACAGTATTTCAGAAGGGCGTCACCACAAACACAGTCGTTTCTTAGTATCTCAGTGTGTTCCGACAGCCTGTGAAGGCACCGTGTGGGACGTCACAGTAATTAAGGGGTTTTAACTTGTTATAACGTAGTTGTTTAACCCTACATTTTCAGCTCAATGTAACGATTGTCAGCTCGTTGTTAGTACATATGGATTTATTATCTGCCTTTTATCGGAGCAGCTGCACCAAACACGACATATTTTACCCGAAAACCAAACTCGAAGCTAGAGCATTCGTTAGCCGTTCAGCTAGCTAACGTTAGAAAGTAGTGACAGCTCAGCGGCGACAGGCCTCTGAGATTTACCCGATTCTGGTTAACTGGAGCTGGGCTCCTACTCATGTCCAAACCCGGAGTCTATTGTTAAAGAAAACTGGAGATAAAAGCGTGTAAATGGTGACACACGGCCTCTTGGCTTCGCCTTTGTTTACTGCTGGTGTGTAACAAAGCAGCGTGGATGCGTGTGATGCGTTTGCTGAGCACAAACAAGCTGCACAAGTGAAGCTTTAACTGCAAAAGAAGACGCAAAAATCAGGAGGGAAAAGGTTTTCTAACAGCTCTGCCACGTTAGGCCACCTCATCCTTTAGCAGTGATGGCGCAGAGCTGAGCGCAGATAGTGTGAGTCAGGCAGCAGCTGCAAGTTTCATATGAAGCAGGTCCACGGAGCAGATGGAGCCTCTCTACCGAGAAAATCTCAGAGAGGAAATGCATGAAAATCTGCTTTAACGCCCTGTTTACTTTTCCAGTTTTAATATATAATGAATTGTGATGTACCAGTTGTTTAAGTGACTCGGACTTTGCAGGACAAACAAAAACACAAAGCCTTGCCACTGGGTCCCAAATAATGCAAACCTAATAATGCAATCATGTAATCAAGGCGCACTGAATCTTATCCCTGCCTTTATCTCATCATGCCTGACTGTAACAGACCGATTGCCTTTAAGACCCTCTGTAGTCGCCTTCAGCTACATCTCAGACTTTTTTTTGAACCGTTTGCAGCAGTACCTTGAAATCCTCGGGCAGAGGACTTATGTCTTCTCCAGAGGCTCGGTTGAAACCTCAGAATCTGTTACTGAACATGGAAAAGGTTGAAAATGGAGAGTTAGTTTATTTCAGACATGGAAAAGTAATATTTTAAGAGGTTACCGATCCAAATACAAAGACTCAAAAGCAGTCAGCTCGTTACAGTCTGACTGGTCAGGAACCAGGCAAACTAAAGACAACAGAAGAATAAATATTGATGGGCGACAAAATGTTTTAAAAATTGATACATTAGAAAAATTGAGAATAATTATTTGAAAATAGCTTAGAGTCTCATTGCATTTCATTTTAGATTCTTTTGAACTGATTCCTGTGTTTTCCTTTACATAAAGGAAAAGTCCTTTATGTAAAAAAAAAAAAAGGATTTTTCCTTTTTATTTTTCCTTCTAAACTGATCTTGGAAAAAGTGCAAATTGAGGCATGAAATGTAGGAAATTAATTGTTGAATGCTCAAAATTTCCTTGAGTTTACCCTAGCTTCCCCGGTTTATTGTTTTTTAATGTAATGTGTTTAATTTAAATGAAATGTTTTTGAGATGTTTTAGTTGGTTTTGCAGTCGTTGAATGGTTGTGTTCAGTGTTCAGACTGTTATTACAGCTGCCGTTCTATGGGATAACATCTTTGGGTTTCAGTAGGGATCCATCTGTAAATGTGTCGACCTTTATTTAAACTAGAAATAGTGCGGGACATTTTTAAGGCAAGCACAAAAGGGTAAATCATCTCGTGTTACTTGTGAAGACTCTGCAGACGTTAAAGAGAAAAGTTAAGAATAAATATTTCAAATTGGCACAGGAAATATACCCTGCTTCTTCATTTTATGTTTTTCTTATTCACTATGACAAAATAACAGGAAACCGCACAAATGTATGAATAAAAATTCATCACCCATGATTCTTTACTCATTATCCAGATGCACTCATTCCAGTGTATGTTATATTAAGGGTGACCGCATGTCCTACTTTTTACCTGGGCCTGTACAGCATATCAGCCCTCCACCCATCTAAGGTATTCAGACAGTGTCCCACATTTTAATTGGCTCTGCTGAGTCTCAAAAGGAGGTGTTGTGTGGATGCATCCCTGCTGAAACCTAAAGATGATTAGCATCTGAATCCTCTGTTTTTACTGGGAAATAAAATGAAAAGACAAAAGTGTACAAAGACAAAACCCCCACAAACTTTAGCTCTTGTATATGCTCATAAGAAATTCCTCACATGGTCAATGCCAAACCAGTGCCAAAGAATTTTAGACTGCTAGTAAATACATTATACATTAAAAAGCGACACAAGACGAGCAAATCTCTTCCAGTGTGGATGCAAATTTAGGCCTCTGAAGGTTCTTATCTGTATCATGCTACGATTACATTATGTTGCCTAGCAGTCACCTGTTAACAGGCCACAACAGTCCCAGCAAATTTACTGCTGTTGTTACAATTCCTTATAAGGATTGTTTTTATGAAACACTTGTGTATCTGTTTAAACCACAGGTGTCAGGCGGGCCACACTACAGCTCAATTTAATATCACGTGGGTCAGACCACTTATACAGCTGTATAAAAATCCGCCTTTATTTTAACGTAAAGAAGTTCTAAATACATTTAATTAGCTGTCTTATGTGTATTTTAGTACAAAATAATAAAGTTTGTGGTCTTTCCATTTTTAGTCCTCACACCTCACAGTGTTCACTGTCCAAAGCCATTCACTGGGCTAGTTGGGACCAGGTTAGTTGAGGATGAGCTCTCAAAGTTTTTGAAAATTTTAAAGCAGGTTTTATGTGTGAAAACAGTAACAGTGGGCTAATTAGAAGCTTTAGTAAAGTTAACAGTTGTAGCTGATAAACAGGCGCAGCGTGAGCTGGTGGAAATCCAGCCTGGGCTGCTGCTGTGTGTCATAGAAGCACCTCAGGTTCAAATGGATCTGCTGGACTTTTCCACTGCAAAGCATGAAGCACAGCAGCAGCCAAAGTCACAGCGATAATCATCATATCTTCACGTGTTCAGTATCAGGCTGAGCTCACGACCAGCAGAGCCCAACCCTCATGTAACGAGCACTAAATGCAGCATCAGGTTATTCCTTTAACTGTACAACACCAACACGCCAACTCTTCATGTGGATTAAAACAAAGGCAGGAATAATCTCCTCTGTCACCTTTCGGGGGCTCAACAGTAATATTTACCAAAACAGCAGCTTCAGTAACTGTTTTAGGAAAATAAATTTAAACAAACTCATTCTGCTTAATTTCAGCTCTATATTTTTATTGTTGGACTCAACCAGAGTAGCTTTTACACGGTTCTTGATTCAAAATAATTTATCTTACACTCTGTCTCCCTTAAGTCCAACTTTCTTGTGATTGACTGTATCTCACAAACAAAAGGTTTGAAGAACAGGTGGTCACGTCTGCAGTATTTGAGTCTTTGGCTTCGTCTAATATGAACAACCATCACTGTAACATAAAATAAGGAAAGGCTCTGTGGTGGAATCGGGACTCTTTCTCCAAATGATACATTTTTGTTTTTCCTTTCTTTTTATTTCAGCTGCTGAAGACTCTGAAAAGACTCGGGGAGCTTCCTATGACTGTGGACATATTGGTGGTAAGGATGTGTTGCTTCATCATCTCCAAACTGTCGATGCAAAAATCAGAGGGAAAATATTCTAGATAAATGAGTGGGACAGCAAGTTGACAGCTTCCCTCCTGAACTTGTTTCTGACCAGTTAAATCGCTTGCCTGGAGCTGCCAAAGCATGACTGTTAAATCTGGGAATTTCTCTCGTAGGAAACTGGAGTGGGAAAGGCTGTGAACTCCTTCAGGAAACACGAATTAGCTGGAGAGGTGGCAAAAAATCTCGTAGCCAAATGGAAGAAACTGGTTCCTCAGTCTGGAGACAGGTATCGGCTGCACACCTCTGCCTCGACATGCATGACTTTAGCTCTCATGTGTCTGTACGCTGTGTGCTCTCTTTCTGCAATGGTCGTATGTAACGATGACTTTTCAGGACAGAAGATCCAAACCTTCAAAATAAAACCCCAAAATTAAATGGCGTCATCTGCAAAAACTGAGTTCTGTCTCCATCTTTCTTCCTCAGACCCAACAGCCACAGCTCCAGATCTCACACACAGGCTCGAGGCCATGACGCGAGCGGCAGAGGAGACCATAAACGTCCCCGAGAGCCCTCGCCTGAGGAAGACCGCTCCTACGTAGAGGAGGAAGAGGAGGAAAGAGGTTACCACACCAACTATTCGCCCTCACCTCCTCAGCACGACCAGTACAGTCCCCCACAGCGAGGAGGGTATCACTCAGACGAATACGAAAGCCCTGAGCCCGAACCTGAACCCAGCCCGCCACCACCTCCTCCCCCTGTTTCCCGCAAAGACGTCCGCCACACCAAACCAAACAAGGAGCCGAGCAAGAACCACCACAGCGA
This sequence comes from Rhamphochromis sp. 'chilingali', assembly GCF_963969265.1. Classification (NCBI taxonomy): domain Eukaryota; kingdom Metazoa; phylum Chordata; class Actinopteri; order Cichliformes; family Cichlidae; genus Rhamphochromis; species Rhamphochromis sp. 'chilingali'. The sequence goes on from NC_137944.1 coordinate 29,131,563, forward strand.
CCGAAACCGAGACGAGGAGCGGCGGCAACGCCACGCACAGACGAATAGCGATAGAGAAGGCGGAGGAAGTCAGGGGAAGAAGCGAAGCGGAGACCGAGAGAGACATCAGAGTCCGGTACAGAAGGCTGCCAAACACAGCAAGAAGTCAACCACGCATGACAGCAGGAAGGAGGAGAAGAAGAAAGGAGGAGATGAAGGTGAGTTCGATACTTGTTATTAATCTCGATCTCTCTTCCACAGCATGTCTTTTGTCCTGTCTTCCTACCGGTCGCAGCAGATGGCCGCCCCTCCCTGAGCTCGGTTCTCCTGGAGGGTTCTCTTCTGTTAAAAGGGAGTTTTTCCTTCCCCCTGTCATTAAAGTGTTTGCTCATAGGGGGTCATATGATTGTTGGCTTTTTCTCTGTATGTATTGTTGTAGGGTCCACCTTACAATATAAAGCGCCTTGAGGCGACTGTTTTTGTTATTTGGCGCTTTATTAATAAAATTCACAAGAGCTACAGCCCCTGCCTATGTAGGCAGCTGCCCCCAACCACTACAGGTAACAATAACCAGCTGCTCGAGTAACTGATAGCAGTGGTTAATCTAAAGATAACAGAAGAAAAAAACATCTGCAGAATTATGAGGACTTTAAAACAGTTTAAAATCAAAACATCTGCAGCTCGCTGAGACAACTTCCTGTTGCCTTGCTTGTGGGCGCATACAGGTGACTGCATCACTCGAGTCTCATTTGAATAACAAATTAACCTTTTAAAAGCAGTTGACCAGTCTTTTTAATCTTTAAAAGACTGCAGTCAAATATCAGGTTCACAGAAAAAAATTTTCATGTTCCACTCAAGATCCCAGTTTATCTAAAGATACCAAACATGTCAGAATTAATTTGTTACATGTAGCCTGAATAACAATTTAAACTATAACTACACCATCTTCTCCTCACTAAAAGCCCATAAATGTCTTACTGAAAGATAATCATCTTCTTGTTGTACTGTGTAATATTTTACTTTGCTATGAAGGAAATAAGCCGTGAGATTTAGGGGCACTTAAATAATCTTCTTTCTGTCATTTAACTCTTGATTTCTGGTACTTATACCACAGCCAAAACAATTACTATAGAAGGTTAAAGGCAATCATTGTGTGGTCATTTGTGCAGCTCTGTGCAACAGGAAGGTTGTGTGTGTTTTATCAGCTTGGATCAAGAAATATGGCCACAACACAGAGTGACTTCCTGTTCTGAGGAACTGAGCGATCATAGAAATAGCACGAGAAACTCCTCTGACAGGAAGTGACAAAGTGAAATTTTCAAACTGTTTTCTTGTTTGGTTCATTAACCACAGCATGCATGTGTGAATCAGAAGAGGAGTGTGTGTTGTTTGGTGATTGAGTAATTAGTTAGTCACTAGTAATTAGGAGTTAACAATTTTTATAATGTAATAATAATTAAAACTTCACTTATGAGGAGGCTGTAACGGTCCGTTGTGCTGGAGGGAACGGAGCGTGTCGATTTATTGGTCAGTCTGCATCCTCACCCTCACCTATAGTGATGATCGTTGATGCAATCAGCAGAAATGAGTTTCATCTAAAGGATGCCTGGGCTCTACGTTAGAGATCGGACAAGGAGACGCTGTTCCTCCACATCGACAGGAGCAAGATGAGGTGGTTTAGGCATCTGACTGGGACGCTTCCTGGACGCCTCTTAGGTGAGGTATTCAGGCGTGTCGGTGTTGGTGATGTCACTGTTGGTGCTCTTGCAAATGGCGGTGCGTACAAAAAATTATGGTTATGTCAGTTTGTCATGCACCTCTCAGTTTTTAGCTCATCTGGCCAATAAAATAGAAACGCTTATGCTGTGGCGAGGCACCCGTCTGTCTGTCCGTTCACAAGAATCACTCCTCCTCCTCAGGTTTGAATCTAGTTTACACAGAGTGGTCACCTAATGGGTCTTCACAGACCTTGTGCTCAAAGGTCCAGGTCATATTTGTTGTTTTGTGAGCAGTAACATGTGAATTGTGCTGCACCGTTAGCCAGATAGGCTACTACGTCGTTCCGATTGTGGCTTGAACCTCCAGACAAGATTTCTGATTTCTTTGCTTCCTGCCTTAAATTCTACTCTTATAAAAGTGCTGATGTCCATAAATCCAAAATAAAATCCTGGATTAAAGTCTTTGTTTTATATTTGTCATTTGTTGAATATTTTAAGAGAAATTAATGCAGTATAATAAATTATGATCTTCATCTTTTAGGGCGACCACGAGTGCCGAAGGACTCTCCACCTAAGGAGGAAGAAGAGGACTTCGAGGTGCCCACCATGTCCTTCGAGTCCTTCCTCACATACGACGCCCCGACGTCTGTGAAGAAGAAAAAGAAGACACCGTCAGCTTCATCTTCATCGCACAGTCGGCCGTCTCACTCCTCCTCGTCAACGTCGTCTTCCCATCGCACACGAACACCTCCACCTGCATCCTCCTCTTCGTCCTCTTCTTCTTCCAAAGCGCGCAAGGCAAACGGCGCTCAGAGTACCAAGAGGACGCATTCGGGGACAGCGGTGACGACGCCATCGAGAAGCAAGGAGGTACCGACTGTTTTTAAACATGTTATTTATCTTTTTATTTAACCAACATAGAAAATAAGCAAAATGGGGAAATCTGTCAGGTCTGTGCGATGCCATGATCTGTTCAGCTATTGGAAAGAAACTCCTGCTTAACACTGTGAAAAGGTAAAACTAGACCTCTAACAGGTGTTAAATCGTCCTTAAGGATTCAATTCAATTCAATTTTATTTATATAGCGCCAAATCACAACAAAAGTCGCCTCAAGGCGGATGACTTGGAGAGTAGAAGAAAATGACCCAGAGCAGATTTCTGATAGCATCGATGAGCATTTTTTTAATTTCAAGCATGAGTCAGTGTTTAAACCGATGACTCAGCTTTAGTTTTCAGGGTGTAAACGTACTTTTCTAACCTTGGAGTGAGCCGTAACTCAAGCTCCCTCTGTGAGCGTCTTCTGCAGCTGTCAGAGTTTTTTCAGTGAGGAAAACTGCAGCTGACATTTGTGTAGGGTTCCTTCTCTTTATTGATAAAGACCGACAGTGCAGAGGGTTCATCCACTCATTGTGACATTAAAGGCTCTGCAGTGATTGTAGAACTTGCTGCTTGCTGCCGTCGGTTTTGCAGTTAGAACTCTGATGGTGTCATGTTGGTGAAAACATCAGATCCGTGAGATGCCTTTAGCCTTTAGTTTTGCTTTTATCTTGTGGGATTTTGTTTCCTAGCAACAGTTGATAACTCCGGTGTCAAGGTGATGCAGAGAGAAGCAGAAAGTAGAAACACCAACCACAGATTGCAGATACAACATAGGTGTGGCCTCCGGGTCTGAAACGTGAGGCCTGCACAGGAGTGCTTTAAACCTGCATTGTTCATTATAACAGCCAGCAGGGTGCGACTCCTCTGGTTGCAAGAACATGTTTAACTTTGTAAAATTCTGTGGGAAAATTACCTATAAGCCCACATGGTTTATGACTTCAGTAAACACTTTAATGATTCATTTATGGCCTAAACCGCTAGTTTAAGGTCTTATTTAATAAAAAATGTTCCTCATTTTGTAAATTATGATGCAACTGTGAGAAATACAGATGATAAAGCAGAGAAATGCAAACAAAGGTCAGTCCATGTTTATGCTATGCTGAACTAACCGTGTACTGGAAGAGCTTCATATTCAACATAAACAAATAAGAGTGTCAAAAGCATCTTGTGCAAGTGTCAAATGTTGGACAATATTAATACGATTCATTTCAAACTTATTTATATAGCATCAATTCTCAATAAGTCACCTCAGGGTGCTTTTATATTATAACGACCCTATGTTATTAGAATGAAAACTCGATAAATAAGTCAATCTTCGAAAAACAGACACTTGGTGAAAGTGGGGAGGAAGAACTCCATTTTTAATTAAAGGAAGGAACCTTCAGCAGGGACAGTGAGAGGAAGGTATCGGCTGCAACAGTTGAAAGCTGGGTCTCCAGCTGGAATAAAGCAGTTTCCAATGAAAGCGTTCAGTTTAAAAGCTTGACGTCAGAGCATCAGGTCAGCAGCACAACCAGGGGGATGCTGTTGTGTTTTACTGACATTCACAAGGTTCTGCAACATGAGTTTGTCAGACTGAAATGTTCTTGATTGTTTGAGAGAGAAGGTTTAGCAGAAATGACCTTAACTGTGGAAACTCTTGGCCACACAAACACAATCTTTACCTCCTACCTCCCTATGAGTTCATCTATTTCCCCAAAATAAAAAAAAAGTGGATGTTTTACAAAAGCAAAAGGATAAAGAGCAGCTCGTGAAACCATCTGAATGTGAACAAGAAGACGACCTTAAACGGGGGATTGGCCAAATCTTGAACTTGTTGAACTCTTCTCTTTCTGAGTAAATCCCTCACTTTGATGAGCTGTTTCCACATCACTGCATCCAGTTACTGTGCAGGTTTAGTATCCATCTCATACCCCAGGACCAGCATTCATTTTAGAGTTGTGCTTCTTCTTCTGTCATATTTAGATTTTCTTTTATTGAGGTCTTGACTTTTGTTTTTATTTTTTGTTTACTTGATACCCTACTTTACCTTTCTGAGCTGTTGTTACCTTTATGATAGTTTCAGACAAATAATGAGTTGTTTCTGATTATTTGGCTGCTATAAGTCATTTCCCATCTTTTGGGATAAATAAAGTGTTTCTTATCTTGTTGTAGGTTTACGAAGCTGTGCCGACTGTTCCTGAAATCCAGCTGCCAGCGATTCAGCCCAATTACAGACCTCTGCCCTCCATTGACATCACACCGCTGTCCCCTCAGAGACGCAAAGGTAAGGCCCTCGCCCCCAATATCAAAACTTTTTCATTATGTTATTTCTCGTTTAACTGCTATGAGAACACCAAACTCTGGCATCAAAAAGGTGAACCCTTCCATGAGTCTTTCTGTGCCTGTATTTGTGCATAAATTAAGCGCCTTAAAATGTTTTCTTTCTTTTTTTAAGTGGTTGTTGTTATAACTTAGAAACAAATACTTTTAGTTAACTTTGTGACATAACGTCTCACTTCATGCAGAAACTTGAGTGCAGTTGTGGCTGAGGAGCAGGTGAAGAGAGGAACCGCTTCTGACTGAATGACAGATGCTTTCTAGACTTTTTTTCCTCATTCTGTATCTTTGCACTTCTGAATCAGGTCACACATGTACCTGCGAGCGATTTCTCACATTCGTGCACATTGCGATCTGATCTGGATTTTCTTGCCAGCATCAGCATATCTGCAAACATTCTTCCTCATCCTCTACATTCAGGCTCACTCTGACGTTCGCTCGCTTCACTTTCAGTTCCTGTGTGCAATGAAGAGGATGATGCAGGCTTCACGGGGAAGCGGTTTAACTCCAAGATGGTGGTCTACTCAGGATCGAAGACCGCCTACCTGCCCAAGATGATGACGCTGTACGAGCAATGCATCCGTGTCCTGCAGAACAACATCGACTGTGAGTGGATATGCAGTATTTCTCTCAGTCTCTGAGCCTCCCTGCAGGGGGCAACAAGGGCCTGATGATGCCACGGAGTTTGACCATGAATATTAAAGCTGATGAGAGGAGTTTAATTTTATCTAAAGTGTAGTATAGCATGTCGTTTTTGAAGTTTAATTTCTGTGTTTTACTTTTATTTCTCTGCCTGCTGCTTTTAAACAACTGCAGGATTTTACGTTTTAGTTTTTAGTTTCATCACAGAGGCATGTGATTGGTTTGATCTGTTTCCCTGTTTGTTAGCAGGATTACTCAGATAGTGATGGACTGATTTGCAGGATAATTTTAGCAATGTAGGTCTGGGCCCACCTTGAACAGAATAGAGTTTGGAGTCGGTACAGTTTCAGATCAGGGTTAGCTTTTGTGTATTGAGAAGTTTAGTTTCTCTTTCTCTTTACGATAACTCTAATAACCTTGCCGGAGACTAAGTTCATGAATAGCGTGGGGGCAATTTCATAGCCTTGAAGGTGCTATTGTTTTGCTCTTCACTCACTGTGATGGTCTGTGTAAGTACCAGGTGATCAGAGTTCACAACAAAGGATAAAAGTACAGCAGAAAGTCTCCACAGTCTTTCAAAGTCAGTATCTACTCAAATGTGGTCCTCGCCTGAACTCCACCCAACTGCTTTTTGTGTTGTCGAATAGGAACGTGTCTACGGTCTGCAACTGTGCATGCACATGAACAAAAAGTGTAATCCCACCCTGACGATGCCTCTCTGCTCTTTCAGCGATCGCTGAGGTGGGAGGAGTGCCGTTCGATATCCTGGAGCCGGTTCTGGAGAGATGTACCCCAGAGCAGCTGTACCGCATCGAGCAGAGCAACCAGGTAACATGTCAGACTTCAGTGAAACTTTTAATCTTAAAGCTTAATCTGAGGAAGGAGCGTGGAATCGAAAAATGTAGCCACAAAAATAGCTAAAACGTCCACATTGACCTCTTTGATTTTTATCCTTCAGCCATAAAAGACTGATGGGATATTTTTGTCACCCCGTTGTACCGGTAGGTGAGCGGCGTGGACACCCAGGTTTGTGAATGCGATAACTCGAGAACAAGGCGATGTAAGAGTTTCAGATTGATATCATAGGTGTATCTACTAGGAGGCTGAGTGCTAGCATTGGTGGCCACCGGTGTTTTTATAAGAAGTGAAAAATCTAGAGAATTTTCACTTCTTATTTTATTCCACTGAAATAGAATTAATTTGCACAAACTGCAAAAGTTTTGTTTTCACAATAGAAATATAAGGTGGATAAATCTTTTAGCATCATTTGCTTTCTTTTTCCAAACTTTGTTAAAAACTATCAAGCTGTATTTTATGAAACTTAGGAGGATGAACTCTGAATGGCTGCTACACATGTAACACTTTTACAAGCAGAGCAGTTATTCATCATTAAAGTTCATATTCGTCATTAAAGTCGGTCGCCTTCCTCTTTGTCTCCATCTTTTCTGTCTGGCGCAAGTTTACAGCTTTCCAGAAAATATTATAAAATATAAAGTTTGGATGTTGAGAAAGTTGTATTAATGTCACTTTTTGTCATGAGAAATATGGGCATACGTCCCTTTTTGAAGATTCTTCTCGCCTCCTTTTAGTGGTTCACGGAGGAATCGGACGAGCTGTGGATGCGTCACTGTCGGCGCGACTTCAAGCGGGAGTCTCCGCAGGAGTACGAGTCATGGAGGGAGTTGTACCTGAGGCTGCACGACGAGCGCGAGGAGCGACTAAGGATGCTCACACAGAATATCACGTCTGCGCATGCCAACAAACCCAAAGGTGGGACGAGCTTTTGCAGTTTTGTATAAATCGACACATAAAGCACAAAGAAAAAGCATTTTGGGATTTTCTGTTTGTTTCTGTAGTTATGATTCATGATGGTTTTTTTAATATTTTTAAGGCTGTTGAGTGTTTGACCGAGAGTGTTGTTTCCTCTAACAGGACGTCAGGTTAAGATGGCGTACGTAAACTCTGCCGCCAAGCCGCCCCGTGATGTTCGCCGCCGACAGGAAAAGTTTGGAACCACCAGTGGTTCGACAGCCAGCTCCACAGCAGCTGCAGCTCCTATCAAGTGAGTACAGAATAAGATCAGGGAGAAACTGAGAGGATGTTTAGAGATTTCCTGATAAATATCACAGACTGAGTTTCAAATCACGAGGAGGAAGATCTTCTCTATCGATGCACACGGCTGCAGACAGAGCTGTGTAGGGTTTTTTTTTAATATTCACCACAGTGGCTTTCTTCCTGTGTCCTTCAGAATAAGACCGGCTACCACTGACTACTCCGGAGAATCAAGCCAGTCGTCTTCCTCCCAAAACAACCCTCCTCCCGCTGGTTCATCCCGCTTCTCTGCACCGAGTGGAGTAGGACACGCCGCCCGGGAAAAACCTCAAGTCAAAAGTAAGTCTTGCTGAAAGCACCATTGAGGATTTCTTTTTTTCTGTGTGTGTCTTTTAATCTAACAAATCACTTCTTCCTGTTTCCTTCTTCCCCACAGAAATCGCCCCCATGATGGCCAAAACTATCAAAGCATTCAAGAACAGATTCTCCCGCCGGTAGTGTGAAAGAGACTGAATGTATTTTATGTGATTTTAATTACAGTGTAGCGGAATTGGACTGGAGACCCTCCAACCCTGCGCACACACTTTCAGCCCCGCAAACATCACATGAACTTTGCAGTATTTGTGGAAAAATGGTTAACTTCCTTTTTTTTCTTTGTTTTTTTTTTTTTTGTGGGGGTGGGTTGATGTTTTTTTTTTCTGTGGTGACGTCTGTTTTGCGGGTCTTAAATTAAGTATTTAAATCCTAAACGATGGTACACATGGTAGAAGGACACACACAAACACAGTCAGTCTGTTACTGAATCATGTTTTCCAGCAGACGGTTTTTAAAGAAAGAGTTTTTGGGGGAATTCTTGCTGCGAGGTTAGATTAGAGGATTTTTCTATCGCTTTCTCCGGCAGCACAAAGACTGGAAAGAGGGGAGCAGCTCGTTTTCAGCTGTAACAAAATCAGCCCCAGCAGAACCTTTAATTGTCATTAATTAACATGTACATTTGTACACAGCCAAAACGTGCACAAAAAATTTGTGACTTTTTAAAAAATTTGCCTCAAACCTGCATTCTTTCTAATGGCCAGTAGGGGGCGTCTCTGAAATTATATTGTATAGAAGTCCATGAGTAAATTCTTCTAATGTGATCCGTAAACTCAGTTAACATTTTCCTGAAGAGTTTATGGACTCAGCTGCTAATTTTAAGTCTTAATCAATGAAAAATAAAGTTAATGCTGTAAATTATTTTTGCTAAATAATTTAAATTATTTGTGGGTGGCCAAGTCACTATGTTAGCCACCCGAGTTTTAAAACTCTCAACTCAGTGCTGCACTAACCAGTGGGTGATGTCGTGATGGCCACATCCAGCTTTTATATACAGTCTGTGACTAATTGCACTAATCAATTTGTTTCAAATTTTCATTTTTTTTAACCCCTCGCCTGTAAAAGGCTGACAGTGTACTGTCATCACTTGGGTGGCAGGGAGGGCAGCGTAGGATTTTGAAATTGATAGCATCGGTGCATCTACTAAAAATCTCAGTGACCTCGACCTCAAGGTCAGGGCTAGAGGTCAAGTGTATGAATGTGATAACTCAAGAAGAAACTCACCTAGGATTTTCACATTTATAGCATAAGTGCAGTATTTTTACTGCTGTGACCAGACATTGAGCATCAAGGGCTCAACCTTAATGCAGTCAATAACTGAATCAAGTTTTCCTTTCATAAATAATAATAATAATAATAATAATAATAATAATAATAATAATGGGGGGGGGGACATTTGAACAAAGTAGCATTTCCGCAAAAGCTCCCCATCTGGTCAGAAACGATAGACTTGACGTGCAAAATGTTAATATTTATGCTTGATTTTCTCTTTTCATAACAATTAAAGAGATTACATTTGTTAAACAATGAACTTAAACGTTTGTTTTTCTCCCTTGTTTCCTGTCTTTGTGCCAAGCCAAGCGGTTCATATTTATCATATGAAAGATGATAGTTTTATCTGTCTTCTAATCAAACTAGTAATGAGCATATTTCCCAAAGTGCGAATCTTTTCCTTGTAAGGGACAGAAAAAGGGCTCTTATTTTAAAAACAGTCAGCTGTTGTTTCCCCTATGACCAAATGATACACTACAGTGGGAAACTTTTACACTTTTACTCTTGTTTTGTCTCTTAATCGCATGCACCGTGGACGTCCCGACACCCGAGACATCAGCTGGATGGTGGGGGACTTTAATCATGTTTTGCCTGGTGCATTTAAAAAAAAATGTGTTTGGCTAAGATGAAAGCACAGCAGAGCGTGCGGCGTCGTAGACTTACTTTAACCCTCCTGTGGCTTCAATTCATGTTTCCCTGCTGTCGAATGTGTGCTTCCCTGTTTTTATCTGCTTCACTGTGACAAACTGATTGAGTGAGGGGAGATTTGGAAAGAGAACCATAAGTTGTCTGCAGCTGCAGTCCATGATGATGATGATGATGATGAAATGTATTTATTTTCAACACTGGGACCTGGCACCCCACAACATGGGCCTGAATGGAAGTAGATTACAAATTGTAATTTTATTAGATTTTAATAAATGTTATATGGTCATTTTTATTAAAATTGACTTTTTTCCCTGAAGCTGTTTGTGTGGGTCTCTTTGTCACTCAGAAAGTCTGCAGTGCAGGAGGTTTATAGAAGTGATCCATCTTACCAAAACTACCTTATATTATTAACATAATAATATCTGTATATTTTTTTCTACGGTTATTATTCTTAACGGCCAGCATCACTTTTAGTAGTTCAGCAATCGCTGAGCGTTTTACAGGGCTCAACGTGATTAAATGAATGAGAGACAGAAACGTTTTTTTTAACAGCTATTAAAAAAACTGAAGCAGGAGCCTCCTTTATTTTTGTTTTTAACCTGTATAATAGTCACTTTCTTTTACACATAACTTTTCCAGATTCCTTGTAATGAACGTGTTTTTGATATGAGGACATCATTAAATCCAGGTTTTTGTACATTTTGCTTTATGCTCATGTCGCTTTTATTTTTATGTGACACTTGTAAACAGTTTGCGACACTGCCGGCGTTTGGTGGTAAGACTCGTGAGCCAATCTGATAGCACATCGCTTGTGTTTTCCTCTTCGCGTCGTAAAGTGGCTACGTTGTAGCAGATGACAATTTCCTGTGGGGATCTTTTTCTTTTCAAAATAAAGTGTCTTGAAAACTCATAAGTTCCATTGAAAAAGCTCTGTTTGCGTTGGAAAGCTGAACTAACTGAATATACCAACCATTTCTTTTCTTCAAACTAAGACTAACCCTTTCTTTTATAACAGTCAAAATCAAAGGCTCCAGATTCACATCACCATGCTGATAATCTACAAGTTCAATTAAATAATCATTTACATAATCATACAAGGCGGGTGTCGGAGTGGAGGATGCCATCCTGTACCTCCTACACAGAGCCCACTCACACCTGGATGGGGGAAAAGGCACGGTCAGGATCCTGTTTCTTGACTTTTCCAGTGCCTTTAATACCATCCGGCCCTGTATGCTTCAGGAAAAACTGAACAGGATGGAGGTGGACCCCTGCCTGGTCGCTTGGATCTCCGACTACCTCACCGACAGACCACAGTACGTCAGGCTGAAGGACATCACGTCTGACACAGTGGTCAGCAGCACAGGAGCACCACAGGGAACTGTGCTGTCCCCTCTTCTCTTCACCCTGTACACCTCTGACTTCTGCTACAACTCTGAATTATGCCACATTCAGAAGTTTGCAGACGACACAGCCATCATGGGGTGTATCTGGGATGATCAGGAAGAGGAGTACAGAAGTCTGGTGAGGAACTTTGTCGGATGGAGTCATACAAACCACCTGCAACTCAACACCTCAAAGACTAAGGAACTGGTTGTGGACTTCGGGAGGTCTAGAGCAGGTCCACTGCCGGTTCAGATAGAGGGGGAGGAGGTGGAGGTGGTCAACAAGTACAAGTACCTCGGGCTGTGGGTGGACAATAAACTGGACTGGTCATGCAACACAGAGCACCTGTATAAAAAAAAGCCCAAAGCCGACTGTACTTCCTCAGGAGGCTGAGGTCTTTTAACATCTGCAGGAAGCTCCTGAGGATGTTTTACCAGTCGGTGGTTGCTGGAGTACTTTTCTATGCTGTGGTGTGCTGGGGGAGCAGCACAGCAAAGAAGGACTCATCCAGGCTGGAGAAACTGATCAGGAGGGCTAGCTCTGTGGTCGGCATGAAGCTGGACACTCTGGTGACAGTGGCAGAGAAAAGGACATTAAAGAAACTGATGGACATTATGGACAATGCCAGGCATCCTCTGCACACGGCCATTAACAACCAGAAGAGTCTGTTCAGTGACAGGTTGCTTCTCCCCAAGACAAGAACTAACAGACTTAAAAACTCCTTTGTCCCACACGCCATCAGACTGTTTAACTCCTCTCTGGAGGGGAGAGGGAGAGGAAACAGGAGGACAAAGGAGGGGGGAACAACTAAGCTGTAGTGCCTCTTCACCTCACTGTGCAATACCTTTTGTGCAATACTTTTGTAAATAGTCAACAGTGCAATAGACCTCAATACTTGAAATGTGCAATTCACTTGTATTTTTATTTTTTATTCCTATTTATTCTATTTATCCCCTTCGTATATTTTATTTATATTGTCTCTGTATTATATATGTGTGTGTGTGTGTGTGTGTGTGTGTGTGTATATATATATAATATTCTGTAACTCTGTAACTTCTGTCGGTGCTGTGCTTTTTTGGAAATCGAATTTCCCAGAGGAACCCACCCGAGGGATTAATAAAGTTCTATCTTATCTTATCTTATTTTACTTTTAAGGATCTTTATTACTGGGCCACAATACATGCAACACATTAGATATCTTCTCACCTACAAAATGTACAATGCACAGTATCTGAAGCACAAATGAAGCATTTGAATTAAATTCCAAAGGCTATTATTCTGTTCACCGCATTTTAATTTTAAAATTAGCCATTTTTAAAACTTCTCAGTCTTTTAAGTATCAGCTGCTTAATTTGATGTGTTTCCACATGATTATTAGTAATTTAACAGTTCAGAAAGGGAATTTGGTCTGAATGCACGAAAGGAATCTGAAATAATTCAGTGCAAAAAGTTTTTTTTTAGTTTTTTGGATGTTGGAATCACTGCAGTAATAATGAACTGTGGAAAAGACACGTACAGACAGCTCATTCTGGAAAGAAAAAAAGGTTAGACCTTATTTCAAATTTACAGAAAGACAAAGTTACTGCTTAGAATGAGAAGGATCAGTCAAAAAAAAAAAAAAAACGAATAAAAAAACAATTTTTAATGGTAATCAATGTGAGACAGGTGATTTCAATCACACGACCAAGGTGCACATGAGCTAATCAGTGAGTTTGAAAAAAGTTAAAGGAGATGTAGAGGTGTAAAAAAAAAAAAAGTACTTAAGAGATTTTTTCAGGTTTTAAGGGGTTTTTTTCACTGAGTGATAAATAATACTAAACCACGTTTCGAATTGACGCAAACCTTTGAAGTTTTATTTTTAAATTCTTGCACCGGAACTTACCTCGTGACTTCACGTAACTTGACGCAGACGTCACTACACGCTTCCAAGTGAAACTTGCTGAGCTCATTTCACTTTATAAAAACGCTCCAGCGCGAACGCTACGTTTTATTTCTACCTGGAGTGATTAACGAAACCGGCCACGATGTCCGGACACGGTCATGGTCACGGGCACGGATGCGGGTGTGAGGGTGAGCATGAGCCCGCGGAGAGGGGCCTGGAGTATGGACTGTATCAGAAGATCGACCTGGAGAAGCTGCAGTGTCTCAACGAGAGCCGGGACGGAGACGGCAAGCTGGTGTTCAAACCGTGGGACCAGCGGAACGACCGGAACAAGGTAACGCCTCTCCCCCGGGCAGGTGTCCAGGTAGAGCGCACGCTGCGGAGCTGCGCAATATCCAAACTAAACTTTACCGAGCTTTGAGGTGCAGGTTCAGCCTGGTCATGGAGTCAGCAGCTTGACTTCAAGTCCTATAACTTTACCAGATATTGATCTATGAAGGTAAAGTATTGATTTTAGATTGGTTTGTAAATGGGTGCACCAGGAGCAGGGCAGCAAACACGCGCAAAAGACACTGATAGAAACAAAATGGTTATAAAGAGAGAAAAAACATTACCACAAAGTGATCACAATAAGAGAAAACGACCACAGAATTGCCTTAAAGAGAGAGAGCGCCTCAAAAATGGTTAGAATTAAACAACAAAGACATAAAATGACCAAAGAGGTACACAAATTATCCACAAATAAAGCATAAAATTGGCACATAAAACCATTATATGATCACAGAAGACTCGCATAAACTCAAAAAAACCCCACAGAAGAATGTCAAATGACCACAGAGACATATAATGTGACCCCCGAGCAAAAAAATTGAAATGCAAAGAACAACCACAAAAAGAAGCTCCAAGTTGCCTTAAAGTAGGACAGAATAACATTATGACCATTATAAGCAAAATCTGATGCATAGTGACTTCAAAATATCCAAAGTAAAAACAAAAGAACTGAATAGAGGTTCAAAGCAATCACAGGTATTTATAAAATGACCAAAGAGTGAAACTTGACCACAGAAATACCTTTAAAAACAGAGAGAAAATGGTTACCACAAAATGACCACAGTCAGGTGCATAAAGTGTCCAAAAATAATCAAAGTAATGGGTAAAGCAACCAAACTGAGACGTAAAACAATCAGTGATCGGTAAAGTGAGCACAAAAGTCAGAAACAAGACTCAAAGCACCTGCACAGAGACACAAGAAATTACCAAAAAGACACTCGAAATAACCACGAATTTACTTAAATGGCCTCAAACAATCAAAGCAAGATACAATATGACCACAGAGATGCGTGACAGGATCACAAAAGTGCAAAATAACCATAAATGACCAAAGTCAGGCATGAAATTACTGCAGAGAGCAGCAGAAAAAAAAAATCACCAAAACTGGACCCAAATTGACCTGTCAAGTCAACAGTCAAGGACCCAAATCTGGAGCTGAGAGATTTCAATGTTTTCAGTCTTTTAAGAAGTCGAGAATAAATGTGGGGGGAAAATGTATATTTTCCACCACAGTTAACTGATCGTATTTGGAGGTTTTTTGTTTTGTTTTTTGTTTTTTTTTTTAAAAAGGACATTTTAAAAATCATGAAAGGTGATTTAAAAAAAAAAAAAAAAATTGTTTTCTGAAACAATCACAAAATGAGTCACATTTAAATGGAAAACACCTTGAAGTCTTAGAATTTCTCAACAGGGACTTTAATGAAACCTCCCACACAGTCTTACAGATCCAAAAACACTGTTGTTGACTTCAGATATGTAATATTTTCATATGTCATTTATAAAATATTTTTAAAATAAGCCACATTTGACTCTGTGAGCTTCACAAGAAGCCTCGGGACAGCTGAGGAGGGATCAGCTTTGTGAATATTGTTGTTTATGATTTCCCACGCAGCTGTCTGCTTTTTTTTTTTTTTCACCTGAGCACAGTTTCAGTATGAGACATTGTTGTGTCCGCTTTAATTTTAGTGAAGCTCTTAATTAGAACTGGTGACGTCATATCAAACGCAAACATCTGCGGCTGCCTCTGTTTTCTGTAACCATAACGCCTTGTTTTTCTGCTTGTAGTTTGTGGACAGCGACGCAGATGAAGAGCTGCTGTTCAACATACCGTAAGTCCCAAAATGATAATCATCATCATCATCATGCCTGCATGTTCTTCTATTTCTGTATGACACAAAAAACACTGTATGCGTCTCAAAGTGATTTAGTGTATAAAATCTGTGGGCAGATACTTTTTATACTACGGAGCCCCGTAAGGGACATGGGGAAAAAAAAATTAAGACTGACTTTTGCTAGATCCCGAGTTAGTTTTGCGAGATCTCGCAAAAGTTCATCGTAATTTTTTTCTCCCATGTCCCTTGCCGGGCTCCGTATTATACTTTTAAAAAGAAAAGTAAAAAGAAAATATTTGGAAATTACTATTATAGTGCTGTCAGCGTGACGTTAACGCCATAACTGCATCAACGGGGCAAATCTCTGTTAACGAGTTACCGCTGATCGTCCAGTGCGTGGGGCTGGACGGTGTTAACGAGCTAACCGCGCTAACGAGCTAACCACGCTAACGCCATGCAATGATTTTCATTTTCTCGAAAGTTGATAGCGCGCCTTATGTATAAATTCCGGCTGTGCTTACTGACCGCGAACCGATTTTATGTGGTACACGGCGCTCAGCAATCTGTCAAAAAATGTTTTAGTACGACTTTGGTAAGCTACGGAGCTGCACCGCTTAATGGATTGTCGGAGCATTACGGCTACCGTAGTCTGGAGCCTCGCGGAGTAATACGTACTGTGCCTTAACGTAATATTACCGTATTGTGTGTGTGTGTGTGTGTGTGTGTGTGTGTGTGTGTATAAGGACCACAAATGGCACCTGCTCAGCGACATGTTTACGAAGCGGATTTCAAACTCCAGGCTGTGAGTCACGCAGTAGAACTTGGGAACAGAGCAGCTGTGAAATCTGTCTTTGTTATGCTCATCGTCTTTTAGTTTACATTTTGACTGCACAATTGTGAGCTTTTTGTTATGCACAAAAACAACATTGTTTTCTTTTATTTATGGAGCATTATTTTTAATAAATGCTCATAATTTATTTTTGAGTAATTTTTTTCATGTACATCTATGCTGTATGTTAATAAAAGTGCCTGTGTGACATCTGGGATACAGCTTTGATTAAGAACTCTGTTCTTACTTTATGGCTTTAAAAAATATCGAGATATATATCCTATATCGCCATCCAGCTAAATAAATATCGAGATATGAATTTTGGGTCATATCGCCCAGCCGTATGTCAGAGTTTCTGTTTGCACATCAGAAGTCTGTAGCATACTAACGCACGTGTTGCAGATGTGAGACATGACAAATGGTTCAAAGGACATGAGGCCCGTGGGCCAGAATCAGCCCTCTAAAGACCCCACTATCCCACTGGATAAGGACCAAAGTAATTAAGTAATGGATAAACAGTTAAATGTTTTGACATCCTTGATTCTTAAAGGGATTCACTTTTAGTCATGGGGCGAGCAGAAGCTCGGAGTTTCATTAATGTGTTCATCTTCAGGCAGCACGGTTCTCAGGTGCCCCTCAGCAGGCTTCCTGAAAGTGGTCAGTTAGATAAAGATGGGCTGTATCAGTCATTTAGTCAGTGCCTGTATTCACAAACATAAGAATCTTCTAACTTGGGCTGAAAATATCAGCAATTGAAATCAGTCAACAATCAGCCATTCAGAATCCTCTAATGAATTATTGTAATTATGTGAACTACAAATTCTGCCTTCTCACTTGGAGTGGCTTTTCAGCAGCACTACACATTTTCTCTTTGCTTAAGAGCCTCTTCAGCCTCTTCGAGTCCTCTTCAACACTTCTGTCAGTATTTATCTTGGGAGTTCATGTAAGAGGTAAAACAATTTGTCATTATCTTTTATCTTTGCCAGATTTAATGCCCAACTATTAGAGGGATTCTTAGAAAACTTCTCAGTATTAACTTCACCAGGATCTACTTTGTGAATACAGGTCCAGCTCCAGTGGATCCCCTGAATTAAAAATATGGAGCAGCAAAGGTCCCCTTTCATCAGTTATATATAAATTTTAGCCCTGACTCTTGTAATTTTAAACCAAAGCTGGTTCTAATTTCATTTCTTTGTTTTCCCAGCTCTGCATTTGTTTATCATGACAGCTCCTGCCTCAGCGTCTCAGCGTGCGTCTGCACCAAAGTAACCGTGTGTCATCTCTTTCAGTTTTACCGGCAGTGTGAAGCTAAAAGGCATCATCATCTCCGGAGAAAATGATAGCTCTCATCCAGCTGAGATACGACTGTGAGTGCCTGTCTCTGTGAGTTATTGCAGGAAAATGTAGATGGAAACTGGAGGCGGTGCATCTACATGGTTTGGTCATCGTTTTCCAACTTAGACATGATACTTTTTCTATTTAAGAAAGGAAAACATTAACATTTTAGTTGATTTGTTGTAAGTTGGCTTGATGGTGATGTCTTATGGCTAAATTGTTGGACT
This sequence comes from Rhamphochromis sp. 'chilingali', assembly GCF_963969265.1. Taxonomy (NCBI): domain Eukaryota; kingdom Metazoa; phylum Chordata; class Actinopteri; order Cichliformes; family Cichlidae; genus Rhamphochromis; species Rhamphochromis sp. 'chilingali'. The sequence goes on from NC_137944.1 coordinate 29,149,262, forward strand.
TTTGGGGTTTTTGGGTTTTTTTTGGGGGCTTTTCAGCTACAAGAACATCCCTCAGATGTCCTTTGACGACACCGGCAGAGAACCCGAACAAGCTTTCAGACTCAACAGAGATCCTGCCGCTGAGCTGGAGTACCCAACAAAGTGAGAGCATGAACGCCAGTAAATGACAGAGTAATACCCAGTAAAACAAAAGAAACAAAAACACATAAAAATGCTCCTGCACTCCAGAAAGATGGATGTTAATCTTTCTGTGGAAGAGCTATAAAACTCATCACACTCACTGCTACATTAAGCATCCAGTTTAATAGCTGCAGGAAGAAAACGCCCACGCAGAAGACGCTTGATGTGTAAATCGCTCACTGCAGTGCACGTGTTAAACAGACATTTTCGTCCAAGTTGACAAATCATCATCACATTATTCTCACTTTTCTGTGGATTCATGAAAAGCAAGTTTTCCGGTGTGTTCTCACGCCACGCGTAACAGACTGCCTGCGTCTCTACATAATGTAGAAATTGTGTGTGTTGGTGTGTTTTCAGCCGAGGTTCAGGGAACTACAGTATGCAGATGAACCTCCTACGTTGTTGGGCCGAATTCGCAGTACTGAGTTGGTCTGTTTGAGGTGGCTATGCAGAGTGACGGTTTAGCGTGTAGGACATCCTTAATTAATGATCCTCACACGCCCGGCTGGGGTGTTGAGGTTGAATGCTGATTGGTTGTTTATCATGGCAAGAATGGATGGGGAGGAAAAAAAAACAGTAAAGATTTTAAGAAAGCAGCAGTAGAGAGACAGATGGTGGCTGCAGTGGACACGTTTCCTTTTTAACACTGTTTTACTTCATTTCAAAGACAGTGGCTGTGTCCAAATTCAGGGGCTGCATCCTTGAACGGAGGCCGGGTCCTTCGAAGGATGCAGCCCCTGAATTTGGACACCACTGTTATTTATATATTTGTATATTCTGACTTAAGTTGGCTGAACGATCAACAACAGCACAAGCGAGAGTAACCCACAGGCTCATTTGTTCATGACACTGCCCCCTAGTGACAGTAAACAGCTCCAACATGCTGGAAAAGTCTGGAAAGCTCTCTGAAGGCTCTGCTTGGGTTCAACACACAATCATTGCCGGTCATGTATGAAAACTTGTTTCAGCTGTTGAAAAAAGCCTTTTCTGCCTTCAGTAAGTCAAAATTTTGAGATAATATCTCAAAATTTCAACTTACTGACTCAAACAACTGAGAAAATAACTTGAGAATTTGAGATAATAATCCAAAATATTGATGAACGGATGGCAGAACATGTTTGTTTAAGTGGAAGAAACAAGCTCGCGTGCTAATACACTTTCTATTCTTTTTCTTTTACCCACTCACAGATTTCTTTCATTTTCACTCTGGTTAGGTGTGGGCACGAAAACATTCACCCCAGCCTCTTAAAACTACTTAATTAAGAGTAGAAATAGAAGGTGAAGTTCAGTTAAAAAAACACCAGTTGGGAGGTGGCCTGTTTAATTGAAATTTAAATAAAAGTAGTTACATTTTTCAAAGACTATGAAAGTTGTGGTTGTTTTATTTTGGTTTGGTCTTTCCTTCCTCTCTGAAACTCCAAGTTATAGCTCTGACAGTCTAACGGCTTTCGTTATGTTCGAGCCAAAATGACTGATGCTTGTTGTGAAACTTAATCTGGTCAAAGAAGTGTTTAAAAGATGAGAGGAGACATTTCTTTCGCTTGTCTGTGTTCTTTTGCAGCATTAACGCGCTCATTATAAATGTCATGAACACGCTTACTTCATCCCATCATCCTTTAAGTTTCCACCACTCTGCCAGTTTCTTTTCATAGACTTGTATAATATTACATATAGTTCTCACACTGAGACCACATGATGGCTTTCCTGGAGTACATTTGCATTTCTGCTGTCTTTGTCTTTAACTAAAGGCTCTCTCGTTCTCTCTGCGTGTCTAGAATCGCTCGTTTTTCCAACGTTCAGCACCTCTCCATCCACATCTCGAAGAACTTTGGAGCAGAGAGCACCCGGGTGTACTACATCGGCCTCAGAGGAGAGTATTCAGAGGTTAGTCTCAACTCCAACAACAATAAAGAAAAGCAGTGTTGATGAGCTGCTTCCTGTGTTTCTCTTTTCTAATCAACTGATGTGCTATAAGGGATCATTTCAGCATGTTTATTTGTCACGACTGTGCTTTAGTTTTGTTTTTGTTTGGTTTTTTTTGCCCATGTTTCACTGGTTCAGTCATAATTTTGAACCACTGTTATCAGTGACTATAAGAAGATTCTGATGTAGGGGAACCATTCTGTTGGTTTTTTTTGTTTGTTTTTGGGGGGGATTTCCCCACCTGTGTTAAACCCAAACTTCCACTACATGATGTTTATTTCTCGAACTGTCTCAGTGAGGCTGGTTCTCTAAAATCCACTGAGGCAGAATCTTCCTTCAGGGTGTTGTCTGCATTTCAACCTTTTCCCTGAAGGTCCTCTGAGAGCTTCGCAGTTCCAGCTTTAATGAGGACTAAATGTTGGTAACCTCTGTGTGACTAATCTACAGCAACCACAACCTGCAGGATAATCATGTTTACACTTTCCTAAGGAGGAACCTTTGCAGGACAATTACATTAGATTACATTAAATTAAGGTGGGTGCACCTAATAAACAGACGGGTACAGCTAGGTTGTAACCTATGCGTCTTGGAAACAGGATACAAGCATCAGTTTTATTCTGGCATTTCCATGATTGATTTGGCCGTTTGCTTCACATCATTAGTACACTCAAACAAGATTTGTTTTTTTTTTTTTTGTCACTTATCCTCAGGGCAGCAGATTCATTCCCGAGTACTTTGCCATCTTTCTGACGTTACAGAGTCTCTGTGTGTCAGTCACTTCGCGTGGTCCTGTGATAGCACTTTAAACACATTTCATATTATCAAAACAAAACAGTCATTTCTGTCCTTTGTATTATTCCTAAATATTTGTTGCCTCGATGCATTATTTGGTAGACAGCATTATGTGTGCATCAAAGGAGTTACAAAGCACGCTTAAAGTTAAAGATCAGTTCGGCTGTGGCACCATCAGGTTTTTTGTTTGTTTGTTTTTTCTTCTTTTTTTAAATTTTTATTTATTTTAGATGATTTTGATTAAGATTAAAGGTGTCTTTAGCTTCCTGATCATCACTGAAGATCTAAACATTTAACTATCGAATGGAAATCACTGAAAATTAGTTAAAGATTAATTTATCAGCATGTTTTGCAGACGTTACTCCAGCTGAAAGCATTTACATGTGACTGGAGAGATGATGGCAGAGAAACATTTGCAGGCACTTCATGAAGTATTTAAAGCTCTTTGCTTTTTGGCCACTTTATTGTGTTGTTCCTTAAAATGCATGGGTAATGGTTATTATTTTTTCTTTTTATGTACTGTTTTGTTGTCACCCTCTACAAATCCCAGCATTTGTATCTGTGACAGTCTTGTTCAAGTCACTGCTAAAAGCAAAATAAAGACTTTGAAGAAGTCTTTTTTTCTTTTTAACACAAAATCTACAGTTTTAACACAGTGTGTGAATTGTTTCTTCCTGTTTGCCCCTCTTAAGGCTCACAGACATGAAGTGACCATCTGTAACTACGAGGCCACAGCAAATCCTGCAGATCACAAAGTGGAGAGCATCATCCCGCAAACCAACTTCATTTCCTGAGAGCTCAGAGAGACGGGGAGAAGAGGAGGAGGCTGTTAAGGGTTGTAGTGACATCATTCTGACCGTCACAAAGTCAAAGATGAGTTTAACGCTGCGTACTGGCAGGGTGGTCGAGATCGACCGGGACTGAGCACCGATGTCTGAAGACCAGTGGAGCTTATGTGCATCTGGAAGTGCTAAGATGTATGTCTGATTTCTATGGCAATAAAGGCTTAATGTTGACAAGCACCTGAATAATAAATGCATGAAACATTTCAAACTCAAAGTCTGCTCTTCTCAGTTCAATTGAAAGATAATCACCTCTATAATAACATTACAGGAACTCAGAAATAAAACATTAAAACCTGAAAATTAAACCAAACAAAGTTGTTTTTTGTATTTTATTAAAGTCCTGATTGCCAAGTTTACACCTTGGTTGAAAAACTAGCCTCACACAAAAAGGCTTTCAGGTTTAAAACCTATTAACTAACATGCATAATAAACATACAAATACCAATTTAGTATTTTTAGTAGTTCAATTTAGTTATTGGAGTTGCTTAAATAATTTTAAAGACTTTTGTGAAGCCAGCAACTTGTTCTTTATCAAGTGGAAGATATTTTGTGCCATCTAGTGGATCCTTTTGTCACCGCAGGCATGTTTCACCAGTGTTTCAGAGCCTTTTCTTACCTAATACATTTCTTTCTCTTCCGTTTGTCTCTACAATAATATCACAGTGCTTGTTTGAGTGAAAGGAAGTTTATGAAATCAGGAAGGAAATAAAGCTGCAGTCAGTATTCAAGTTTCTCTTTTTCTTTCACAGCTCTATAATAAATGTGTCACATCCATTTTGCAATTTCCCAGAGCTTTTCAGTGAATACTTATTCCTATTATACCATTAACAATGACCTATACACTCTTCCCCTCCTGCAAATACATCATGGCACTCTTAGTAATAGTCTGCTAGTAAAAATAAATTGAGTCTTCAGTCACTCTGTGGGAGTCATTTACAGGAATGTGTGAGCTCGGTATGAATGGCCTTTTTGTAAAAAAAAAACCCACCTTATTTTTAAAATGCTCCGATGAGCTCATTTTAGGTCAACAAGGAAAAAAGTGGCACATAAACAGTTCTTGCGATATGATATAAACTAACCTCTACATGTGTAAACTATAATAGAAGCAAATTAAATATATACATTTTTTAAAAAGCAATTTACATACAGGATTTTTTTTAAATTCTGAGAAGGAAATTCTTCCAGAAGGAAAATGCTCCATGTCACAAAGCTCAAATCATCTCAAACTGGTCGTTGAAGCATCACAATGAGTTCACTGTACTCAAACAGCCTACATAGTCACCAGATCTCAATCAAATAAAGCACCTTTGGGATGTGGTGAAACAGAGATTCATATCATTGATATGCAGCCAATAAATCTCATGGGAATGCTTTCCATGAAGAATTAAGGCAACTCTGAAGATAAAAGGGAGATTCAGCCTGGTACTAGCTATTCAAACACATCTAGAGCTTTAATGTTTTATTCTAGTGACTAGTGATTTTTGTTTTTTATAAAAATGATCGAAAACCATAGTTAATGAAATTGGAACATTTTAGAATATCTTTTATGGATACAGAAAAAAGTATATGTGTTAAATATAAGCATAGTCATTCAAAAAAGACGTTTGTGCAATAACGGTGTTAACAGTGGGCAGTTAGTAAAGCTATATATGCAGTTAATGGGATTATTTGTGAAGATTTTTTAACTCGAAGTAAAAATATAGAATCGCTCACATTTACTCCCTAATTTGGATATAATGTAAAACTGAAAAAAATTACATTAAAATAAGAATAATAAAAGCAAGAGTATGCGGACCACAGCGGGCGTGGTTACACGATGACGTCTCCACGCACTTTACCGCCCCTTGCTTGTGAGCGGCCAGTAGCGGAAGTTCCGCTCCGTCGTGAACTGGGACAGCAAAGCGGTGAGTGTATGAGTCTGTGTTAGCTAGCGGGCCGTGGGTGTAATTTTAAATCATTTATCCTTACTCGAATGGGACCTTAACGGGGTCCTTTTAGTGCTTAAAGGGTCTCCTAAAAACGGGCGGGGTTTGGGGTCTGAATTTGATTCGTAACGTTTGTCCGAAGTAACCAAAAACAGAGACACACCGGTTGGAGACAATACAGTTAATGTGTGTGTGTGTGCGCGCGCGTGCGCGACGTTAGCTAGTAGCAGCTGTACTCCCACTGTTCCCGGTTATTTTGTGTGTGTGTGTGTGTGTGTGTGTGTGTGTGTGTGTGTGTGTGTGTGTGTGTGTGTGTGTGGGTGTGTGGTCGGCTAAACCTGGATTAAACCCGAGCGCATGGTCGGGAGTCAGGCAGTGTGTGTTTTTGGGGCAGCAGAGGCTTTGCGCTGCTGAATGCCATCACTACCGAGGATAAGGATGAGGCGCATATCAGTGCTAAGCTTCAGCCATTCATTGTCTCTTTCCTGTTCGACACCACCCGCTTCCTCTGCTTCACACACCCATATCAACTCATTTTATCCGATGCCGTGAGGCGTTCTACAAATTTCGCTTTGTCTTCTTTGACATCAGCTAGCCAGCCGAGCTGTAACCCTCCATCAGCAGGCGGGGAGCGGGGTTAGCTGCTGCTACTGCTGGTGGTGGAGGGGGAGTAGGATGGTGGTGTGTTTGGTGGTGGTGGGGGGGTGCCTGTCACTCACTGCCGCATATTATCCTGTTGTTTGCCAGCCATCCGTAGCCACTGAGCTGAGTGCAGCAGCCTGCTGCTGCTGTGTGTGTGTGTGTGTGTGTGTGTGTGTGTGTGTGTGTGTGTGTGTGTCTTTGACGTGCACACACTGCAGCACGCCTCTGGTTTTTGTGTTTGATTTAAATGTAATTGGAGTCACGCAGGATGGAGACTCGTGATGTCCAAACAGGCTACATTTTCTTTCTTTTTTTGGCCTGTTTTACCTAAAAGTAGTGGTGGGAGCTGCTGCTTTTCATTGAATATAGTTAATCATTCGGTCAGTCAACACTGGAGTAGTGCTTTTTCTAAGTGTCACTTCATCACATTACACCCTTTAAAATCAGGGAAAGATGAACTATAAATCGAGATACTATGATGTGATAATGCAGTGTGGTGTTACAGCATTAGTGGTTACATTTCCTGCCTGATTCAGTAACTTTTGAGTGTTCTGTATAGGCAAAAATAGCAAAATTACGGCACGAAGTTACAATGATTTTGATCAATAGTGAGGTCAAATTTCTTTAATATGATATCCAACGCGATTGATGGAAAATGTGTATTTATTATACTTTAAGAAGAACAAACAAGTCTTGTTAGCTCTTGAGACAAAGCTATTTTACAGACTAAAAAGACAGTTTTTATATTTTATGTAGATGTACCTTTTATATAGAAATACTTTTTTGCTACGAAAGATGTCTAAAAAATGTTTCTAATTTAACTGATTATGGTTTTTAATCATTTTTATTGAAAAATACATTTTAAAAATTATCAGAAGCAACTTTATTTATGCAATCTCTGCTGCTCCTTATTACAAACCTGTGGTTAGTGTTTGTTTCAATAAAAGTGGTAAAGAAAAATACTTTATTTATTTTAAAACGGAAAATATGTTTGAGAGTTTTATGTATTGCAATGTACTTGTGTTATTTTTAATTCCAAAAAAAAGAACAGATGGAGTGGTTATTAAAGGAAGAGTTTGATCAATAACACATTACTAGCAGTTTTACTTTTATCCTTCACTACCAGGTGTCTGCATCACACCAAATCTTAACAAACATGTTGTTTGTAGATGTGTTGTGTTTAAAATACTAATTCATCATCTCTTTGGACATCTGCCTCAAGGCTTCCACTGCAGCACGTGTTGTTATTGTATGTCTGTTATTCATGGTTCACTGTCGTGATTAGAAATGGAAAATTACAATCATAGCATTCAGTATAGAAAAACATGCATATATTATATGTGTGTGTGTTACAAAAAGTACCTTTATGCTATCCTCTCCATGTCGTTTATCAATTATTATAAAATACTCCGAAGTTATTGTGAAAAATTGCAGAAGTAGACTGATAACATTCATGGTACGAATTAAACGCATCACAATAGCACATATAAATTTACAGCGGGATCATAAATGACCGCGCTTGGTCACTTGAAGTGTTCTTAATAGCATTTTCTCACCTCTAATTTGTTTACTTGGGATGGGAGCAGGAAAAGTGCAGTTTTCTTGGACTACAGTACGAGGTGGGGAAGTTACTTCACTTGGTTCATTTTATGGCTAGTTGTTTCAGTTTGTGTACTCTATATATCTATGGTACTCAACAGGAAGGTATTTAGCTCAAAATTGCAGCATTGACCTCTTCACTATAACAAACCTGTCTGGAGTTCTTTCGAAACTGACTCAGACTACCCCCTCCAAGCTCCCTTCAGTGCAGTTACTGCACCTGAGTGTGATTACCGTGTTCACATCTGCTCACACGCACCACACCATGTGTGAAATAACAGTTTGATTTAAACAGATTGAACAGTGACACAAAATAAACGTGCTTTGAATTAAAGCATCTACTTCCTGGTGGGGAGTTAACGTTTAACGAGAGACAACATCAGAGGGAATTATTTCAAATTGTAATGGGGCACGGCAAATAATAAGAATTGTTCTTACGCGGTTAAAGTATCTAAGTAAGTAAATAAAGTATCCTTTATTTCTCTGACTGCAGTCCACTGTAGAATGGAGGGAAGCAGTTGTTTATGATGTTTAGCTTAGCTTAAACTAACAGGTTAGAAACACTGCCACCAGTTTTTGAAAATACAATGAAAACCTGTTTGAAATTAAAAAGAAAAAACTGTTCAGAACCGGGAATGCTAGAATTTGCAGTCAAACAAAACTGTGAAAAAAGCAGCAGATCCTCATTATTTTGGAGATAGAACCAGAAAGACTTGAACTGATGTAAATCTGAAATGCAATTTGGGATAATTTTTAATTGAACATCAGGAAACAGATCTTCATTTCTGATGCTGAGGTGTTGGTCCTGGCTGTAAATCTTTGAGTACTGGAATGTTATCAGTGGTTTCAGTTTTAGTGTTTGTGAGCTTTAAACATATAATCAAGCTAAACATTTAGTGTAAAGGCAAAAGATTGGCCCCTGGAGCACATGATTTGTAAAATTTCCGGCATATTTTAGATGCCGTTCTTCTCGTCATTCCATAACTGGTTACCATTTGTGGCATGATGCATAAATATGAACGTTTTGGCTGCTTTGTTTTACATAATTATTGAGTAAAGTGAGAGATTTTTGATGATGGAAACTGCAGAGTTAAATAAAACGAGGCTTGTTTCATTTTTTTTAAGACGCAGCTTGAATTGGACTTGATGGTGGTACACTATTTTTAACCAGCAGCCTCCTCCAGAAGCACATAGAGAGTGAGTGAGCCGTTGTTTCTTGGAGCCTACTTTGAAAGCCCACACAATGCTTTGTGCTGGGTCTCTGGGTTATGGGTCATTGTAAATCTGCTGAACAATAACAGGTAGAAAAAACTGTATAACGGAGATTAATTGTTTCTTTGCTTATGCTACCATGTTTCCTGAGCTCGTCCTACTTGTTTGAACAGATTGTCCGATTGTACCTGCACTCCTCCGTTTATCTTCTTATCATCTTTCTTTCTTTCACTTCTGCATTCATGCTGCCCACTCTATGTCTCTGCCTGTTCCCTGTCAGCGTCTGGAGTGCAGCTAAATTCAATTTGTTAATGCTGGATTAGTATTTATTTAAAGCAAGCTCTTTAATTGGATTCTTGTGTGTTTCTTAAAAAAAAAGAGCAATTCCTACTCAGTTTAAAATCTTTTGCAGAAAAAACTCAGAAATGAGGTCTGTTTTCCATTTTTACTTAACCAGGAGAACAAGTTTATAAGACAAGGTGAACAATTTTGTATTTGTATTTATAGGTTGCGACATTTTCATGTTTGAGCAGCCAAAATATTATGTAAAATAGCACAATAAAATTAAATACAGTAAGCTCATTTTAAATTGTACAGAAGAGATAATGATAAATAATATATATATATATATATCCAGAGGAATGATGTATATAATAGAATTGAAACAAAATGTAAAAAATTGCTCAGGTATTTTTAGATGTTCTTCTAGTATCATGATTTTAAAGTTAACTACTGAAGAGAGGTCCTTCAAATTTTTAGGGTAAATATCTGGTCTGTGAAATTGGACTACAGGAGTGGAGCTCATGTTAAGATGGAATGATGGATGCTTGAAGTTCCTGAAATATTTGAACACCCGATCACTGATAGCAGATTTTGTGGTCTGTAAAAACCTCACTTTGGCTTTTAGAGAATATTTTATTCAGTTTCTTACATACAAGTCACATACTATTATTTAAAATGGTCAGGTGAATGGTTTCACACATATGAAGGCATGAATATGAGGGGGAAAAAAATCATTTTTATTTATCTTCAGTGTAGGGACTTTGTGGGAATTTATGCTTCAGATGAATGTCTACATCATAGCTACGTCATAACTGCAAACCCATCTGAAACCCCTCTGCCGTAACCTGACCTGCAACTCTCTAGAAATGTAAAGTAAATGTCACATTGACGCAGACCAAAACTATTGTGAGTGGCCTGTTCAGTACTGTCAATTCCCCCCAATAATAATAATTAATAATTATTAATAATAATGACTCCAAAATGATGGCAATTCCTTGAGCGGGATTGCTGAAGCTACCAGAAATGGTGTGATGGAAATGTACAAGGAATCTGAAAAACTTGAGGGATAAATATGAAACATAGAAGGGGAATGAAGTCCCAGCATTTTGTTTCTATTGACTGTCGCTGCATAAAAACACAACCACAAGGTAGCTGACACATAATGTGCTACCACATGCGTTGGCCGCTTACAAATACTTCATTACTACACTGCACTTTTTAGAGTCCATATTCGTGAAGCAGTTAAATTAGTTTTACATAGAATTTCATAAAAATATTGAATAAAATGGCTGCTCAAAAATAATGTTAGTGGTATTTTTAGATATTTTTCTCTCTTTATCCCTTGAGAAAACTGATGATAGATACCTGAATATTTTTTTTTTGAAATTCCCATCAAGAAGTTTATTTTTACCCTGGATTTTTTTCAGATAGTTTGATGAAGCAGCATGGAATGACCTAGAAGAAAGGAGCTTAATTACACTGAAAAATTCAGAAATAAAATTTGGGATTTTAGTCAAATGGCTTCCAACCTCGAGATCAAGACGATTTTAACCTGTCCATCAAAATCTATCAGTTATCTAACTTGTGCCTTTTTTAATGAAATATTAAATACTTATATTCCTTAGAGTTCCAAATATTTATTTAAGTTAAATGTGTTTAGATAGAAAAATGTAATTCTTTGATGTTTATAAGTTGTAAGGAATCAGTTATTAATCTGGTGGTCTTTTAGCATAAATAGCTCACTGAACATATTATTTTGTATATTCAGATTTTGAGAGCTGAGCAGCAATATTCTTTTAGTTTTTAACAAGTTGTTTGGATGTAGAAGTACCTTTTTTTTCATGCATATTCACTCTGTGCAGAAAAAGCAGCACAATTTGTTGGAAAACACAAAATGTTAACTTTACAACAAATTTTCACTCTTTGCCCTGCTAATCCTGTTTACCATTAAAAAAAAAGGCTATTTCCTGCAGCTTGCCCATTCATTATTAATCTAGTACTCATTTATCAGTTGATGCAAAAACGAACAGACTTCTATTGTCCACACTTCGGATTTCACATATTTCGGCTGCAGATATGACCTTCAGCTAATGATTTGTCACCTGGTACTGACAGCACGTGCAGCATTTAGCTGCTTGATCTCAACATCTGTGAAATTTTAACAGCCGAGGCGCTGAAGGTTTATACATTAACCTTTGTGCTTCCATATTTCTTTGTCTCCTTGTTGCCCGTTTACCAATTGGACAGTTTGCTGTCTGACCCACCCGTCCCGTCTCCCATATCCTGTCCAACAACATCAGGATGTTAGAGGCTTTTACTGCTGGACTTTACTGTAAAACAACAACCTGATCTCCTGCCTGTTATTGACGGCTGAATCGCGCCAGTCAGCGGTCCATTTTACAGTCAAGAGAGGGCATTTAGTTTATTTGATGAGTCTATTCAGTTGCTGACTACAGAAACCTGCATGGCACAAATGCTTTTTTTTTTTTACTGACTGCTTTACCTTCACCAGCAGCTCCATTATGTGTTTGCATGTGTGAGCGATATGTTGACCTTTGTTGTTCCCGTGTGACAAATGAATGGCTGCACTGATAATGAGGTTTTTATAACTGACACAGAGAGCTGTTGAATGTCACCGCTGATGTCCAAATAACATCCAGTCCTTCTGAGCTACACGCAAGTAACTCTCGACATGCATCTGCACAGCCCCTGGTTTGAATAGGCTGTGCTCTATTTAAATATTTGAATACATCCTGGGGAGGTGAACATTTGGTATTGAATGAGCAGTGAGGCTTAGAGAAGGAGAAATGTAATGAACTTCATAATCCAGTGTAAATATAGCTCTACCAGCATGATTTCCATATATTGGCCCGTGTTCTTTATAATACAGTACACCCAACTCGGTGTTTTTAGTGATGTTCCTGGCTACTGATTTACTGGTCAGTTAAACAGGAGAAGAAAATAAGAGTAATAGATGAGTCTGAAAATAAGAAAGCATTCCAAAAGGAGGCTAAATTAACCCCAGTGTGGCAGGCCAAGTTCAGATATGTCTGTACAGATAATGTGTGTTTATTTAAGCGCCTTTTCAAATCATTAAATATGTTTTTCAGTTATCAGATCATATTTGAAAGTCTCATAAATTGCTTGATGTCAGATTAGTTAAACTGGTTAACCTTAGCAATGCTACCTTACATGCTGCTAGTAGCAGCATGTGCTACTAGCAGCATGTCTGTACATCTGTTTACTCTGTCACAGCTGATGTAAAGAAAACTTACAGAAAAACCAATGTTACTTAAAAAACATTGAAACAGTCGGCGGCTGCCAGATGATTTCATTGAATTTTGTTTACAATCTGCAACCGGCTGGAACTTGCGGTGACTAAATGGTTGCTCGCAGGTTTGAGGGCATTGCACACTCACGACCACTTGCGATTGCACAGGTCACCTGATAGGAGTCAACCTTTGTGCAGTGGTTACAGTCACAGTCTGACTTGGTTTGCAAATCATTACTAATTTATAACCGTTGTAAATTAAGAAAATATGAAAAAGTAGTTTAACCATGTGAGATCTAAGAGATTTATGCTTCTGCGCTATGTCTGTTGTAGGTTGGTCATAGCTGCAAACAGCTTTTTGTTGCTGAGTAGCGGGCAGAACTGTTCTGGTCGTGCGCATCTCTAATTTTATTGCCAAATAAATTTACAGTTGCACGTTATATTAATGGAACTATTTTAAGTTCACAGGACTCATGCAGCACAGTTTGCTCTTAAAATAAGTTTGTGATCATTGCATTTATTGTTGGCTTCTCCACCTGTGACGATATCACAGCCTAGTAACCATTACCATGAATGCATGTATGAATGGCAACACTCATAAAAAAACACACATCAACAAACAGAAAGCTGTCTCTCCCTCTCTGTAATCTGAAAACATCTGAGCTTCAATAGTGATTTATCATTGAAATCGTAGCAAAGACTGACAGTATCATACGCTCGCACCTTTCATCTCAGCCGAGCCTCCCAGGGTACAAAATCTGAGAGCCGCGCAACAAGTATAAACTGAGCTCTGAGTGGACATTGTAAGAAATAACTGAATACAATAAATAACTGAATAAATAAATTCAATAAATAACTGAATCTTCATCTGGTTCCTCTTAGTTTTTCCACATTCAGCCAGGTAAAATAAATCCTGCTGCAGTAAATCAAAGAATGTAAATCAATCAGATTTACAATCAATCAGCATGGTTTAAACACCTCGCTTTGGTGGAGTGTGGTATACCGTGGGTAATGTCAGTATGAAGGCTGCGTGTATTAAAGCTGACTGTGATTCAGACCTCTGCCTCTGATTAAATTAACTATTAAGTTAACCTGGTTCATCTTGATAAATTTTTGTCAACTTGGTTCTAGAGAACATGTCAGAGTCCAAAGTTTAAGCCCTCCTCCTTTGTAATTTTTGTCTTCTGCAAAGCCATCCAATATGCCAGATCATGAGTAGTTTCAAGCCCCTGGGGCACATTCAAGATCCACAAGGAGGCTGTTGGATGACAATGACAAAGATAGAAAGAGAAAGTAAAAGCAAGAACTGTTCCAAATATAAATGAAACAGAAAAACTAGAATATGAGTGAAGAAGCTACTTTCTGGTGCTCCCTTATTCGTGAGAGGTCACCATAACACCATCAAACTGATGATCTTTTGCTTGTTAGGCGAATATGAAAATGTTATATTATTAAACCAGTTTGATTTGAGATTAGAGCTGATTCTGTTGGAGTAAAGGAGCTGTGTGATATCCAGTGATTTCTAGTATTAAAAACATGTATCCTCCAGAAAAAGCTCCGGAAGATTAGTGTCGTGACTCAACTTCCTTCTCTGCTACAGGAATAAAAGAAGCTGCCATGAACTTTGAGCGGATTTTACAGTTTTGATCTGCTGTGTAAAAAGTCTTAGAGTTAACGCGAAGGACTGAAAACTGTGAAAATGCTTAAATTATCTCAAAATGTGTGAATGTTAAATGAAGCATTTTGTTTAGCTTGAAGTCGCTTCTCACTGTGCAATCTGCAGGCAGCTGAAATCTTTTTTTTTTCTTTTTTCTGTTCTCGTTTTTGTCTCCAGCACCTCTTACAGTGTATGTGTGGCAACAACATGTCTGTGCCGCTGCTCGCCGAGGCTGTGACGGTGTCTGGGGTGGAGAAGGAGACCGCGGCGGTGAGTGAAAGCACAAAACCTAATATAACTTTATTTACCTCAAACGCTGCTGGAGTGTTTTTTGTGGCCTTAATCAAACAGTGCTTTTAATTTTGACTTTGGCTGCTTGGGCAACTCTGCCCAACTAGAAACAGAAAAACAGGTGAGACAAAGACTATGAGGTACTCAAAGCTGTCACTTGTGACACGAAGTTTGGCGTAAGACCGAATGGAAATTGTTTCTGAGCGGCACTTCACACTTCTGTGAAGTATGGTGAACCTTGGTGTCACATCTGTGCTGTGGAAACATTCAGGCTAACAAGACAGGTGTAATTTAAATTAAAAAAAAAAATAAATAAATAAAAACCCATAACAGTCGCAGAAAAAATGGTGTTTATATACTTACCTAAAAGCAGAACAAGCTCCCGATTAAGTGTGGTTTTGTCATTTAATTTTTTTTTGTTTTTAGGATCACATTAAAATGTTATTTTTAAAACTTTCATTTATTTTACACACCTGACTAAATAATAAGCCACCTACACAAAGACCCACAAATCAATACTAGCCCTCAGAGGGTCCTGGGGACATGTCCTTGGGATCACGAATGTCAGTTTGCTTTATATCTGACAGCACGAAAAAAACTAAAATGCATGCAAATCTGTGTTGCTGCCAATTATTGACCCATCTGAGGGCCTAATAAAAACAATAATCAAACATTTCTTGAAATGTAGTTAGAACAAATATAGAACTGGCGGGTGCTGGCGCCTATCCCAGCTACCATAGGGCGAGAGGCAGGGTACACACTGGATAGGTCACCAGTCTGTTGCAGGGCTAACACATAGAGACACAGATAGAGATACAAATTTCCACCCAGCACTGTGATCAATATCAAGAAATTGGACTTTTTGTACTTCTGTAGCCGTGCCAGTCCTGTTTTATGGCTCACCTGTAGCTTCACCTGCAGCAGCACATGTAACGAGTGTTACAGCAGAGTAGAGCTGGGCGATAGAACGATAACGATATGTATCGCGATATAACTTTTACTCGATAGAGAAATTAAGCTATCGCGATAGACCTCGCCGCTCTTGTCCTCTTAAAAAAAAAAAAAAAAAAAAAAAAAAAGATCAGCCAATCCAAATTAAGTAGCACAGAGCCGAACCAATCACAGCCGCAGCGTCACGTCGCGTGACTTGTAACGTACAGCACAAGTGCCAAGCCGCATGTGTGTTTGTTTGGGAAGCAGCCAGCGGGTAATAGAGGAAATGAGTGTGCCGACTAGAAAAATCAACCGAGCGTGACCGAAGAGAAAACAGATAATGGTTCCAACGCCGGAGAGATTGTCGAACGGAAGAGCCATAGAAGTTCCGTAGTGTGAAGGTATTTCGGCTATTTCAAGTCTGACAAAAAACAGAGTAGCGTGCACTGTAAATTGTGCCGAAAGCAAGTCTGGAAATACAATGAACTGGTGCATGCGTCACACTGTGCGCCACGTTATTGTTTCGGTGAAATGAATTTCTACAATACTGTTAATTCTACTCTCTGCAGTGTTTAAATGCTTACATATACACACAGTTACTGTCCCTCCACACATACGACTCGGTTCTGCTTCTATGCCCCAGCTTTGTTTACTTTTTCCCACCGAGGCTTCTAGACTTCTGATTGGCCAACATTTCTGCACGGTTAGGAATCTAGCGCCACCTGCTGCTTTGGCATGTTCATAGCAGCGTTTTCCTTCATTTCTGCCTTTATGTGTGGACGGGATTATTTTTTAAAACGGAAACGGAAAATCTCAGTTTTCAAAAATACCCGTGTACGTGTGGACGTAGCCTCAGTCTCTGACTGGAAGCGCTAATTCGTCATTCGGCTTTTGTCAGACTAAAGTAACTGTTAAAACTGTTTGAAAAGCTCAGCTATACAACAAGGAGAGATTGAGAATTTCCTTTTAGTTCTCAGTTTATTTGATATTGACAAAAGTTAGTCAGTTTTGTCTGTTCTTCTGTAAAACAAACTAAGATTTATTTTTAGAATTAATATTTTGTTTCTAAGTGGAATTGACAATTTAGTCTGTTTCGTTTGTTCTATTTTGAAACTTAAACGCTTTAGCGGCTGCCTTTTGTGTAGTTTGCAATATTTGCCTTTATTTATCTGAAAAAGTCTCATGTTCCTTAAGTACATCTACCCTGTTGAACTTATTATGGGAAATAAATAATATAATAAATAAATAAAAACAAGCTGCTGATTATTTCACATTTTACTTGTGAGCAACGGCACATTTAAATCTTACAAATATAGTTATTTGGCTTATATCGTGATAGATATCGTTATCGCCTGAAATGAAAAAAACATATCGTGATATGAAAAAATCTCATATCGCCCAGCTCTACAGCAGAGTAATCAGGCCCATTGTGTCAACACTCAGCTGGATCTCAGAGTGAAAATTAAACAAGTCTCTTATCAGGCTGTTACTGGATACTGTGCAGGGTTTTGTTAAACATCAGGATCAAAGCTGACTGTTCCAGCTCTGAACCCTACATGGAAGAAAAGTGTTTTGATCTGCGCAAAGAGCCAATTCTCTGACTTCTAGCAAACAAACATCGAGTTGCCAGTCTTCTGAACTGTCATTAGTCCCTTTCATGGTTTCTCTGCAGGAAGTATCATGTGTGGAAACTCGCAGTGAGAGTAGATCTTGGTAGGAATGTAAGACTGGCACCTGGTTTTCTTCTGCAAACTTGTAGCTGTAGCACTGTGTGTCCAGAAGGCTGGTAAATTGTATTGAAGATCAAAGAGGGTTTTTTTTTTTTGTTTTTCATCTGTGAAGTGCAAGATGGACTTGAACATACTGTCCAGATCACAGGAAGAAAAGTTTCTGTTACCAATCAGTACTGGGAACAGATAAGGCCTCTGTGTCTGCATTTAGAAGGAAGTGTTTCCCATTTATTTGTGAAGCCTGTGTAAGAGAAAATAATTCTGCTGTCTCCATCTGTGCTGCAGGTGATCTTCCTTCATGGTTTGGGAGACTCAGGGTGAGTAACTTTATTTCTGTTTTCTGTGAGGTGCAGTTAAAAAGTTCAGTTCCAGTTTGCAGTTAAAAAGTTTCTGATCATACCTTGAAGGATATCTTCTTGTGCACCTTTGGGCCGCTTTTTTTTTTTTTGTAGATCGCCCTGTTGGAGTTTTGTCTGACCACTCGTATTTTTACCTCTTTTGTCAAAACAGTCATTTACCAAGATTTGTATTTTGAGCCAAATCTGAGGGAGCTGCTTTTGGTGAATAGAACAGGTGATGAGCAGAGCCTCAAATGCCATCACCTACAGACCACATCATTTCTGGTTAAAGGTTTCCCTCGCACAGCTCAAAATGTTACAGGGACAAATTCAGAGTGTATGGTGGAGGAAAAACCCAAAAGCATTCATGTAGCAACATAAAGGCATAAAGTATGCTAGGGTGCGCTTGGGTCAGAGAGATGCAGTTTTCATTATCGAATGGTGAGTGTTAGGCTCTCTTAGTGCGGATTCATCTCTGGAGACAATACACAACAGTGCAGCAATTGTGAATACAACCTACAGGCATACATCAAGCAAGCTGCAATTATAATGCCTGCTTTAACCCCACAACACTAACGTCCAGTTTTGTAACACTATCACTAATGCTGGGTATATTTTTATCCGATATAATATACCCAATAAAACAAAGAAATGACGAAACTGTCCACTCACTCCTGGGACACATTAGCCTTGTCAAGTAAAGGTGCATTCTCACTGAATCTCTGACATCTGTGGGAAAAGTTTTTAAAACAAAAGACCAGCTGACTATAAATGTTTTACCATATGAATTCCCTTGGAAATTACCACTAAGTAATTTTTATCCAACACTTGATGAAAATCACGCGACATTAGTGTTCTAGGGTTAAGAGGCGTCCACACAGGAAACAGCTAGCAGTAACATGGCAACAATGTAGAAAGTCTGCGATATTCAGCGATTTCATGTGATGCCAGGCAAACACAAAGCGAGTCTGCAGTTTCTCAACTTCAAGGCGAGTGATTGAAGTGACTACCACTGAGAGCAAAGATTACCACTGATTGACATACCGTATTATAGGGTAGTAAATATATTAGAGGGTTGCCTAGGTAACCAGAGCCTGAACTATCTGCTAGCAACCACCTGTCAGCTGCAAACCAATTTGCAAGTGAATTGCTTTCTCTGTGGACGCCTGTTCAGGCACGGACACTGTGAGCTCTGTAGGATTTACTGGTCACCCTGCATTCCTGCTCTCACCTGTGGACACAAACTGAGTCAAGCAAAAAGAATCGAATTGCAGATACAAGTACTTTTCTCCAAAAGGCTGTCTGGATTCTCTCTTAGAGGTAGGATGAAGAGCTCCACTATTCAAGAAGGGCTCACAGTAAGAGCCAGTTGAGGTGGTTTGGGTATCTGACCAGGATTCCTTCTGGGCGACTGGGCACTGCAGGCTCTTCAGCTGAAACCTGCTGTGTTGTGGTTCAGCTCATCACCAAGACTCTTGATATGTGGATAATAGTTAAAACGTTTTGCATTTCCATTTATGGAGTATAACTGGAACAGTTTTCCAGTGGACTTGCAACAAGGTTCAAGCATTATTCAGTTCAAAGAATTTCCAAAACCTGCTTTTGGAGAAATTTGAAAACGATGCCTGATAGTATATATATATTTATGTTAATCATTATGTCTGTACATAGACATAGACAGGGAAGTGGGTGTGCCGATGATCATGATAAACCAACAGAGTGTTGAGCATGGTGTAGGGATTAATATTTATGTACCTGCTCCTTCCTACTCCAAGTCGGACATTATGATTGAGTTGGTATTTCATGTCACATAGATTTTGTTGATTTTGTATGCACACATATATCTGTGTATATGTATATGCAGATATGTGTGTTTAATATAGGTTATCATCATTATCACACACAAACCATGTCACTTTGAAAGAGAAGCTGAGGTCTGTGATGAAGTGGTCAAAACAGGATTTCCAGGGAGCGATCTAAAAATGGGAGCCAGGCTGAAAGCAGGCCAGAGATGGAAGAGAAGATGAACTGATTCTTAAAAGCTGCCCAAACCTTTTGGATCACACTTTAAGCGGCACCTAATTGATTTTTTTCCCTTGTAATTATAGTTCACATAATTTGAGTTATTTCCCTTTTTTTGTTTAAATGTTTGTTTCATTGGGCTGAATGTGAGCAAAAAATTCACAGGAGAAACATTCCTACATGTACAAATCATTACATAAACAGCACAGTAGCAGAGGGTGGTGATGCAGAGTTAATGACAATAATTAATTTTAAAATCCTGCATTTGGCTCTTGCTGCTTTTGCACTTGACTTTAATAACATGCATTTAGTGGCCTTTAGTCATGTGTAATTGGTGCCAACATTCATGTGGTTGAATTTCATAAAGCAGCACTTACAACATTATGAATGTCTAATTTAAAAAACGACTTAAATCAGTACATGATGACAGCTTGTCCTCAGTACAGTTTTAGTGCTCCTCTGTAATGGAGATGAAAAATCATTTCACACATGCTGATCATTGTACATCAAGAGAAATAATTTTCTACACGCGTTACTTCAGCGTAGAAGTGACTTTCATGGACTTGGTTGTAATGCTTTTGGGGTGGATGTGCTGCATATTAGTGGTTTTACTGTTGCTTGATTAGGAACAAAGAGCTGCTCTCTCTGTTTTCTGTCAGGCATGGGTGGGCGGATACTTTGACTGGGATCCGGCTGCCTCACGTCAAGTTTATCTGCCCCCACGCGTAAGTCTTTTTTTCTCATGTCACGATTTGATTTATGCCTCTAAGAATTTTGTTTGTCGGGACTTATGTGGATTGATTTAAAAAAAAAAAAAAAAAAAAAAGACTTGTAGGCAAATAAATGCTCTGTAATGTTTATTTGGTGCGTTTTAAGCCAAATTTTTGCCAGTCATTCAAGTCGTTTGGAGTTAATAATGTGTTACTGTAACGTAGCTCCTGGCTGCTGTTTTCCCATCATGTTTTCATTGCCTCTCCTCCGCTGCAGGCCCCCCATTCCCGTTACACTCAACATGAAGTCGATGATGCCCGCGTGGTGAGTTGGCGTGATGAAAGAGGCGGCCTTTTAGCTCAACACTGGATGCCATTGTTTCCCTGGAAACCACAATAGCCTCCCATATTGCCATTGACAATACTGCAATTGTATCCATTCATTTTCCTTATGCTGGGCTTTACTTGTGTGCAGGTTTGACCTCATGGGTCTCAGCCCCGACTCTCCAGAGGACGAATCTGGAATCAAGAAGGCAGCAGAAAACAGTGAGTTTAATGTGTTTAAATATCGAACAAGGGCCACGTGTGTGGGTTGATAATAGCAGGGAAGCACTAATACGCTGTCATTAAACGGTGATTGGAAAGCTTCCAGACTGCTGCAGCTTCAGTCTGGTCTTACATCCCTCTATTTAGTGGTTAGTATCTTCTCTTGTATGCACCTTAACTCCTTGAAGCTTAAGCTAAAGAGGGTGCTTACACCATTAAATATATAAATGTGAAATACTTAAAGTACACCTATTATACTGCTTTCCAGCTCTACTGCAATACATTTCTGTCACTAATAGCTCAATATAATCCCTTTTTTATGTGATATTGGGCCTTGGTGGAGCCTTTTAGATCACTCTGAAATGAGCTGTTTTTAGCTCCTCCACATTTAAGACAAATTTCTTCTGATTGGCTGCCACTCACAAGCAGAATGTTTGAGCACCAGGAAGGCAGCGGCTCTGTAGGCACAGCTAGAGCTGCATGCCTGAGATGACCCTATAAATTATCCCCTCTTTATGACATTATTAACAGCCAAGCTTCCAAAATAAGTCTATGAATCTGAAAATTTTTAGTGCAACTTCAGGGCAAAATGTTTGATGGATGGATTGTTCTTGTTCATAGGCACAAATTGTCCCACCAGAGATTTGGGTCTCCTCCCAGCCTCCAGATTTGAGACTGGAGAATCTTTAGAAATGCTTTAAATTCTTATATCATAAATCCCTCTGCTGTTAAATAGATCAAAAACTCTGCTAAAAATTTAAGGTTTAAACCCCCCCCCCCCCCCCCCCCCCACCACCACCACCACCACCACCACCACCACCACCACCACCACCACCACCTGCAATTTTTCTAATCATTTAATGAACATTTAAGAATACAGCACTTTGAGTCAACTGTAGTTGTGATTTGGTGCTGTGTAAATAAAATTTAATTCAATTGTAAGACTATGAGAGGCTTGATTATACTTGATTGTAAGATTAATGTTATGTAGGCGATTTAAAACGGATGTTCTTGACACTGATTAGTTAGTTTGTGAAAAATGTTCAGTCTTTGCGTATGTACTTGTCTGTAAAAAACAAACAAACAAAAAATAAACTTCAAAGAGAAAATCTCTAAAAGTGTGTGCTGTTATCCTCTTATTTAGACTGTTATAAAATGTCACTGCTGTGTATGAAGACTGTCTTCACCCTCTTCAGAGCAGCTATAAAAACTTTTTTCTTTGAATATCCACATGCCAAGTATGGATTACATTTTTTAAGCCAGCTGCAAAGTTGACAGGAAGTCAAGTGGAACATTTTTGTTGGAAATTTGCCACATAAGACTTATTTCTTCCTTCTTCTACGCTACCCACCCCTTTGTTTGGCTTCACTAACGGGTTATTCTTGCTTCTCACAGTCAAGGCCATAATCGAGCACGAGGCCAGAAATGGGATCCCTCCAAACCGTATAATACTTGGCGGTTTCTCTCAGGTGGTTTTTTTTTTTTTGTCTTGGTGCTACATGTTGTGAATTGCATTTACATAATTATATATACAAGATCAATATCGTAAATGCATCTATTAAAGGTTGTCTGCTTCCTGTGTTGCTCCTCAGGGTGGGGCCTTGTCCTTGTATACCGCCTTGACCTGCCAGCACCAGTTGGCTGGTGTTGTGGCCCTCAGCTGCTGGCTTCCACTTCACAGGAGTTTCCCATCGGTACAGTCACAGTTTCACTGCAGAGGAGAAACATCCTTCCCTGCCTGCTCCTCTTTTCAACACAATGCTGATACCTTCATATGATTTTTAACATGTCACCCTGCCAGAAGGTTTTAGTGAGAAAGCTACGCTCAAAGCTAAATTCTACTTCTATGTCTGTCCCACAGGCGTCAAGCGGCAATAAGAACCTCCCAATCCTGCAGTGCCACGGTGAGATGGACGCCATGATTCCCGTGCAGTTTGGTGCCATGACGGCAGAAAAACTGAAATCCATAGTCAACCCTCAAATGATTACCTTTAAAACCTTCCCAGGGCTCCCTCACAGCTCCTGTCCTCAGGTACTGTTGTTCACAAATCACACTGATAACTTCTTCTAAAAAGCTTGTTTTACTTCTTTCAAGGTTGAATCAAATATTTAGCTAATTTACATTTTTGTGACATCCTGATTACATTCACCAAAACAAAAGCATTGCATCATCCACCTGGGTGAATTAGGCAATGTTAATTAAACCTTTAAATGAAGGTTTTTCTCTTGAAATAAAGATAAGGAAATTTTTATTTCAAGAGAAAAATCTTGAAGACAATTACCAGGCCTCTGGAGAACTTCAAGATAGTTTGAGGATGTAATTTAGCCATTTAAATCAGCTGTATTAGATCAAGGATGCATCTAAAACCTGCAGGACACCAGCCCTTGAGACCTCGAGTTCCCCCACCCCTGATTTAGAGGATAAACTCTAAACAAGGGTTGTTGTTTTTTTTTTTTTTTTTTTCCATGATGCACTCTTCCAGCTCAAACTTTGCAGGTAGATCAAAACAGAACCGCTTGGGTCTCTGGTACAATTTTTATTACCCGTGATTTTTAATGTTTCAGATTTGCTTCTAAAGCTGTTCTTTCAAATGTAGATGTCTCTAAAACGCTGTGATTTTAACAGCTTGACACTTGAATCAAAAGAAAAGTCTTAAAGAAGGTTTGCAAATCAAACATTTATACACATATATATGCAGAAAAACAGGGTTGTAGGAGTTTACAGAACGTCCTTCTCTCAATAATGAAGTCTGTGGGCTATATACGAGTCTCCAGCACAGCTTGTTAAGCTTCCTAGTGTCACGGGCTTTGATGTTGTTAGCCCAGCAGATGGCTAGAAAGAAAACTGCACTAGCAACAGAAAAAGTGCAACATTTTGCTGCACACATTTTTCTTGAAAAACCCTAAGTTTCCTGATGAAGTAGAGTCTGCTCTCTCCATTTGTGTGAACAGCCTCAGCGTTACATTTCCAGTCCAGCCTGTTTTTCAGCTGAGATGAGTCCTGAATCATCTGTTCAGCTTCTCCACTGTACCAACATTTGGTCTGCTCTCTTGCAGGAGATGGCAGCTGTAAAGGAATTTATCGAGAAGCTTTTGCCCCGGATCTGACCTCACCTCATCCCCACTGTGACCCCCTTTGAGACACTGACCTTTCACCCCTTTTCTGCCATTCTCCCACAGGAAACAGCCATGAGCACCCCCTCCCACACACATCCACGAGACAGCAAACATACACGAACACGCACATATTTAGTAACGATGATAACGATGATTTGACCCACACTGCTAAACCAACCAAATCTTCTCCTGCGGTCCAGCAACACTCATACTGTTAACAGATTTGTCAAACACACTGATTTGAAGTGCTTGCATTCACACGTCTTAGCCTTCGGAGGGAGAAACACTGAAAACTCAAACATTAAATTCCTGTTTGGCTTCTGTTTTACAACTTCTGTCTGTTGCCTCATTCTCATTTCCCCTCATTTTTACATCATTTAGCTTCTCACTCATTGCTACACTTATCCTTCTGGCATTGCTGTGTGACTTTGTAAATCAAGAAAATCAAGATTAACACAGAGCAAATAAGCAGGTTGGTACTCGCCTGCAAACACACCGCTGTTTAAAGGTGCAGTCAGACCAGATTATGCATCCTAATTCTTTTTCCTGCAGTTTGACGTGCCTTCTTAGCTTCACAGGTGGAGTCGCGTGAAACTTTAATATGTGATTGCTCTCAAGGTGCATGAGTTTGAGGGGAAAAAAGGTGGATTTGGCTTCTTATTCATTCTTGCTTTATGACTACAGCCTAAAAGTTGGGTGCATGAACATAAGCAGTAGAAACACAAATAAAATGCAGCATAATCTACAAGCTTGTAGAGGCCTGCCATGTAATTGCCCCATTTGTTTATGCTTGCAATCCTACCCGCCCTGTCTCCTGAACCCTTCTGTTATCTGGTCTGACTGCAGCTTCACTCCAGTGTTGGGTACCCAACAGAGTTTGACTCGGGGATAGTGAGCGCCAACCCATCCTTTCCAATCATGACTGCGGCCTGTCCAGGTCTTGCATCGTTAACAGCAATGGCTCTTTTTACTAAATCTTGCACACAAGGCTGCCATGCTGCTTCTTTCCTCTTTTTTTTAAATAAATGTGATCAAACATCATGGAAGTATATGATCAGAGTCCAACAGAAATAAAGCTAATCAGTGGATACTCGTGCTACCCTGTGCTGTTTCTTTCAAAGCGTGCACACCTGCAGGTTGATCTGCTTTCTATGTATCTGTATGTGAAAGTACCTCAGTTTGTGCCTTTAGGCCTAAAGGCGAATGACTGATGATGGCTGCAGACCTGCACAGACTGCACACCATGACTGGTTTCAGCAGCGGTTCACCCCCACTAACAGCCTCCTCCTCTTCATGAATTCCTGTTGATTTCCACTATTTATTTTCTTTAAACCTCTGGTAAAACACACTTCCTCTACATTTTCTTCCATAACACCAACACAGTCTCGCTCCCTCCTTTGGGTCCCCACTAATAAAATATGGAAAGGTCAGCAACACTATTATATTCCACTTTAGAAAATAATGGCTATACAAAGGGAGCACTTTGGCAAGAAAATGGTCCAACATAATTGAAGGGTGAAAAAAAATCAAAGTTAATCTTTGAACAACTTGTGATCTTTGGACATAGGAGTGTAACTCTGAGGAGTCGTGTGTGTGCTTAAACATATATATCAGGTGTTTTACAGTTTTTCCTTTGTGAATATTGATTTTGCTCTCTTCTTAATTTCCTGTTCTGCTGTATCACTGTTCCCAACCTGGTTTTAAAAACAAAAAACCAGTAGAGAAGGATGAAAGGCATCTGTTTTGATTGTTGTTCACAACTCGATGAATGTGTCTCCTCTCCTCGACTCCTTGTGTATTTTTCTTATTTTTTTGCTCTAATTAGGTCCGTTATTTTCTCTTTGATGTGTTTGCCATTTTTTCTTTCATCATTCCACTTGTTCCTCTCGTCTCGTGTCTTTTCTCCTGGGTTGTGTTGTTGTGGTTTGTTTTATTTTTTACTTTTTTTTTTTTTTTTAATGTTGTTTTGTCACTGTTGTCATCTCATCCTTTTTTGTGTTGGTTTATAATGATGAGCATTAAGGAAACGTGTTCAGGTGAGGCTGAGGTGGTCTCTCCTCTTTTTTTTTTTTTTTTTTCCAAAACACCTGTATGCGTAATAATAAAAAAAGAAAAAAGTCCGTCTGAGTTGAGCGTCACTCATTTTTCTAATGTGTATCTGCAGATTCATACACACTCATTCATGGGGTTTCCATATTTTTACTCTCTAATAATAATCTAATCTAATATCTAATAATACTTTAATGGTCGTGGGCAGCGTTTCAAACACTTGATTATTTTGAATGTTTCTATGATATGACGTAGACAACATCAAAGACTTTTATTGATAAATAAGTCACATCTACGCCGAGTCAGCATTAACCTTTGCTGACATGCAGCACATCAGCTTCTGGGTCGAATATTGATTGATGGTGATCCATTCCTGCCCTATCGGTGCTTGAACTTGATCATAGTTTGTGGGCGTCTTCGTCCACTTGCTTTTTAAGGATTAACCATGGATTTGCAATCCGATTAACATGTGAGGAATGTAGCCTTGGATTCAAAATCTGAATTTGATGATTTTGCAGCCACTTAGTTACAAAGTTTGTTTTTTTACTCCATCATGGTGAAAAATGGAGAGAAATTACACCTTGATCCTTGGTAAAAGCTGGTCTTTGAGGATGTTTTAAGTCTTGTCAGTCTGTCAAAGGTGTCTCCTTTTGCTCTGAAGAAAAACTTTGCCCACTGAAGCCAGTTTTGAAGGAGTTCTCACATACTTGGAGCACGTGTCAGTGGCTTTTCCTTCACATGCCTTGCAGTTAGGTTAAGGGTGGCTGTGCCTCAGGAGGTAGCCATGTGTGATGGAAAGAAGCTTAAAGACACTAAATTAAGTGCTTTATGACTCAGACTGGGTGACTGTAGCTTATAGTAAACACTGGATTCACATGTGAGTTTGTATAGATTCAGCTCACTTTATTGATCCCAGGAAAAAAATCATTTGCAGCTAACCTGCATAACCTACAAACCTGAAACATTCATTACAAACACTGTTACATGTCAAGTTACAGATCAACAAACATTGAGGTGAATAGACAAATGGCAATAAAATAAATTGTCTAAATGACATCTGCCAGAGATGTGTGATCTAATAGCCAAGGGACTGAAGTGGTGCAGTACTTCTATGGCACTTTTCTTTTTAATTTGAGCACTCTCTAACTACAAGCCTCACTCACCCACATTATTCAAGTGCTTTTTTCATGCCTAAACACTTTTAATCAACAGGCACATTGGATACATCAGGGGAAACATGAGGTTTAGTGTCTTGCCCACAGACATTTCAACATTCAGGTGATCGAATAACTAAGCAGAGGTCTTTTTAGTTTTTTAGTAAGGTTTTAACATGTGTTTTTTCTTCCTGGACATTCTACTTCTACCACCATGTTTGCTGTTGCACAACTCTCCCATAAAATTCAGTTCAGGGTTTGTTAACTGGCATGTCTCTCTCTTGTGATAGTTTTTATTACGTGGGCTGGAGAAATGCTAAAAGCAAAATAATTTCCCACTAAGGCAAACCCCAGTGTCAATGCAGTGTGATATAAACGCCCAGTTAAGAGTTACCTTCAATTCTCTTTAAATCTTTATGCCATATGTTTACTAATAAATCTAAAAATCAACCTACTGAATTCTAAACAAGTCCTTCAGGATTTTTTTCTCAATAGTTTTCTCACTAATGTTTTTTAAGCTAGGACTGATTAACACAAACCCCTGCAAACAGCTGTTGTTCAAATGGGTCTGAAAGCTTAGTCTGAGGTGCTGGTAACTGTATGAGCTTCTTCTCTGTAGAGGAAAAACGTATTCTTACTTTCATTGGACAGTGCTCACTGTTAACCCGTTTAATCCGTGTTTGATTGTTTCCGTGACTTTATTTGGAGCAGGAGTGCGTCAGTTCCACTAGCAGCCACACATTGAAGTGAAAATTACATCAAGGGCCAGATATATAAAGTGTATTCACGTGCTTTAATTTAAAGTAAAATGCATATAAAAAGGATACCCTTCTTATGCATAATCTGGGTCATAAAGTCAGCAATAGTCACTGTGGGGCTGTTCCACTGTGCAGGCTACAGTACCAAACAGATAGCTATGTGACAACGAATTGTTTCAGATTTCTTTGAGCAATGATTAACAGCTCTTTCATTCGAGCAATGGCCGCCTCTTTACATACATATGAGAGCAGAGTTGGTGATTTCAGGACTGGCTCCTTCGAAAAACTCTTACTCCGCCTCCTGTACAACGGACCAATCAATGGGACTGGGCGGAGCCAGACGTCTGCGTACTGGAGAAAGAAAGAAAATACGTTAACTATTGGTCGCCATTTTGAGAACCTGCGAACAGCCTTTGGAGGTGGTTGTTGAGCAGTAGACCTTTAATTCTTTTGGTATTTTAAAAATAATTTTTGCCTATATATTAGGACCAATGTCTCGATTCAACAATAATCGTGGCGGCTTTGGAATGAATCATTTCCAGCCGCGCAGAGGAAGTGGGCCCGGCGGCCCCATGCGAGGTGGGCTTATGGGAAACCCAAATTTTCGGCATAATCCTTTCCAGAATCAAAATCAAAACCGGAGGGGACACAACTTCAACAGACCACCACACCAAGGATCGCAGAACACTCCCCAGAAGCCGCAACAGAATCAGTCGCTACCCATCATCCCTCCGCCGACTCCAGGCCCGGCTCTTACGATGGAAGGCCCGATTAAGCAGCAACAGCATCAGAAACCGGCACAAGAGCAGCAGAAATCCACAACCCCTGCTCCCCAGCCGAAGGTTCAGTCACCACCACCCACACCTAACGTGACCTCCCCTCAGCCAAACCAGGCAAACAAGAACCTGAACCAGCAGCTGAAGTCACCCGTGGCAAATGCTAACGGTCAGCAGCAGAAGCCGACTCCACACCCAAGCCCGAAAGCAGCTGGGCCGCAGCAAGGTCAGAAACCAAGCCCTCAGCAAAGCCAGAAGCCGGGACCCCAGCAGGGCCAGAAGCCGGGACCCCAGCAGGGCCAGAAGCCGGGACCCCAGCAGGGCCAGAAACCAGGACCTCAACAAGGCCAGAGACCAGGACTTCAACAAGGCCAAAATACAGGGCCACCGGCCATGAAAGTCAGTCAACAGTCACGAGAGACCATGAACACTGACGCAAGTCAGTCAGAAGAGAGCCAATCTAAGGTTTGCTTTATTTAGTTTTAGCTTAATTTTTATAAACGCCCAAGTGGCGTCGGCAGTCGCTATCTGCTAACACTAGCCAAACCAGCCGCGTGGTGCTCGATATGACACTTTAAACAGCCCTGTCGGGCGGAGTTGTTTGTGTTATCCTTACAGTTATTAGGGAAGCAGTCGGGCGCTCGCTCCGGCGGGCAGTCGCGGTGCATAAAAGAATACATCCTGCAACGTTATTGCTTTTAGCTAGCGGCCATCTTGTTCAAGTATAGAAATTAGTTCTATTTTAACGCGTTTAAAAGGAAAAATATATTTTCAGTGATGGGTTTCATCTGTTAACCTGAACAATTTTGGGTGAACTAGTTTGTCGACAGTGGTATTTCATATTATTTTCCGTGTTGGATTTTTTTCTTTTACTTCACAAAGCGAGTGAGGGGGATGGGCGAACGGAGATCGAAATACGGACGCGAGCACAAATCATAACATAAAGTTAATCTGAAAATGATGATCTATTGGGCGTCAAATAATTTGTATATTTTTCTGTTTTCTATATATGTATACGAATTTAAAAAAAAATTCGGTCTTGTTTTTCTTAGGCTGAGTTCAAGGCGACGCTGTCCATGTTGCTGAAGCCAGGTGAGAAGTCCTACACACAGCGGTGCCGCTTGTTTGTTGGTAACCTGCCCAACGACATCACAGAGGACGATTTCAGGAAGATGTTTGCAAAATATGGGGAGCCCACTGAGGTCTTTATCAACAAGGGGAAAGGCTTTGGTTTCATCCGACTGGTAAGGGGTCACACGCTTGAATTGAAACAGGTTTTTGTTACTGTAATAAGTAAAGGGACTCTTTTAAATAACATTTTTCTTTTATCTAGGAATCTCGGGCACTTGCAGAGATAGCAAAAGCTGAGCTGGATGACACACCGATGAAGGGCAGACCCTTGCGTGTCCGATTTGCTACACACTCTGCAGCGCTGTCTATAAAGAATCTGTCACCATTTGTTTCCAATGAACTCCTAGAGGAAGCTTTCTCACAGTTCGGAATGGTAGAGAGGGCCATCGTGGTTGTAGATGATCGTGGACGCTCTACGGGCAGAGGAATTGTTGAATTTGCCTCCAGACCTGCTGCCAGAAAGGCTTTAGAGAGGTGCAACGAGGGGGTCTTTCTGCTCACTACGTAAGTCTAATTATATTAGTTGAGTAGAAGGGGGGTATTTGAGTTGGAAGATATTTGTAAAAGGTTCTTGAAGCCCTTGCTCTTTTTCTTTCTTTTTTTTTTTAAAAAAAAATTGTATTTCACCTTCTGCAGTTCTCCTCGGCCTGTTGTTGTCGAGCCTCTGGAGCAGTACGATAGTGAAGATGGTCTTCCAGAGAAGTTGGCACAGAAGAACCCCAAATATAAAACGTGAGTACTGGTTTGTTCTTGGTGCAACATCATGCAGATGGCAGGGAAATCTTACTTTTTCCTAATCATACTAACACCACCATAAAATAGCCAGTGGAATGAACTATGAGTAGGTCTTGAAGCAAGTGCATTTTGGTCTCTTGACGCAATCGTCTTTATTATGCAAATTACTTTCTTCGGGTCATTAGGTCATTTATTTGTGAGTAGCAGATGGTGGGATGGGGAAGGTGGGGGTGGTGGATTCAGCTGTTAAAGGTCAACCTTCTCTGAGGCTCTGCAGATGTTAATCTGAGTAAAATCCCACATTGGCAAACAACAGAAAACTAAACCATTGCATATAGTATAAAATTGGCGACTATTGAATCATTGAAATGAGGAAGTATGGTGTAGTAAAACTAAAGTTTCACTTTGCATTCATTTTATCTTAGAAGATCTTTCAATGCAATTTTTAGTAACTCAGGTGAATGCTGACATGTTCCTGTCAATCTAATGTACTCTACGTTATGGTCTTTGTGTCTTTAGAGAGCGTGAGGAGCCTCCTCGCTTTGCCCGTCCAGGCACTTTTGAATTTGAGTATGCAAAGCGCTGGAAATCCCTTGATGAAATGGAAAAGCAGCAAAGACAACAGGTGGAGAAGAACATGCGTGAGGCCCGTGAGAAACTCGAGAGCGAGATGGAGGATGCTTACCATGAGCACCAGGCCAATCTGCTCCGTCAAGGCAAGTTTAGATATGGAAGACCTGCAATTCTCATAATTTGTTATATATGTCACTCATTAGATGTGGGTTATCCTACTGCTGTAAATGTAATGCGTTGTGTTTTCATTCAGATCTGTTGAGGCGACAGGAAGAACTGAGGCGTATGGAGGAGATGCACAATCAGGAGATGCAAAAGAGGAAGGAAATGCAGCTCAGGTATTTTATGTCATTAAATTGCAGCTGGTTGTTGTTTGGAACAGGTGTTGAGTTCTCTTAAAACATGGACTACATTTGACTAATTATCTGGCATTTTTAAACAGACAAGAGGAAGAGCGACGCAGACAGGAGGAGGAGATGCTTCGGAAGAGAGAGTTGGAAGAACAGATGCGCCGTCAGCGTGAGGAGAACTACAGGATGGGCAGCTTTATGGATGTTAGTTAAACTTAACTTGGGCGTCAAAAACATCAGTTCAACAACCAGTTACTGCCTACATTAATCTTAATTTCTTTGTTTTACAGAGGGACAGAGAAATGAGAATGCATCCTGGTGGAGCTTTGGGCATGGGTGGTAAGTGTCTTTTGTTTAAATTAAGAAATCATGACAGAAATCCAGACACCACAGTGGCTATAAAGGTGACCAAAACATTTTAGGCATTAGATGATGAAATGCACAGTGTTGCAAAAAGACAATTCCAGCCTATTCCTTTACAGTAACTGAAGTATTAAACATTCTGTAATAAAGTAGCTTCTTTTTTAAGTAGACGTAGAGTTTAGTGAAATAAAATGGACAAAATAGTCCAGTATGATTTTAAAATGACACAAAGGTAGAACAATTCCATAAGAAGAAAAAGTAAAATAAAAAAAGAGCTAAAACAATAAAATCTAAATGTAAAGTATGAAGGAAGCTCATAAAGTAGGTCTGTGTAAAAATAATGCACATGTGGAGATATCAGGAAGGGAAGACTTGATTTTGTTAGACCAGATTTGGTAGGAAATGTACAAACAACGTCAGTGCTCTATGTGTAGGCTTGTCAGTAGTGTATTTAAAAAACAAACAAACAAACAAAAAAACAACTTCTGCAAGCATGCAAATAGAAGCTGTTGGGGGTAGCAGGTGTTAAACGTTTCTAAACTGGTACTTGCTTTGGTGTCAACTTCATTCGTGTTACATTACATTTCCCCCCTAGCAACTAAATGACAGCTGGCTATGTTAGCTTGTAAAGCTTGTAGCTTGTAAAGCTGCTGATAGCTGAGTCAAATATTAGATCAGTATCAGTATTCAGACCAGTATCTATGCGAGTGTTATAGCTCTTGAAATTCTGTTGAGGCAGCTTTACCATCAGCAGGATGTGTCTGAGTTTTTACTCCTCAGCCGTAAAAGACTGGTGGGGTATTGTCGTCACGCAGATGGGCAGGCAGCATGGAGTCCAATCCTAAGTTGGAGACCTACAATTTTTGAAATGGATAAATAGGGGTGTGTAGTAGGAGGCTGAGGGGGGTATTGGTATTTTTAATTCATGTGCTGTATGAATACCTAACATGTTTTCCTGTTTGCTCTTTAGATATGTCCTTTGGTGGATCCTCACAGAAATTCTCTATGAGCGGGCTTGGGTTTGAGAGTCAGCAGGGAATGGGAGGACCAGGAGGCCTGATGGGCAACGAAATGGTAATGTATCCCACTTGTGGGAATTTCAGTAGTTAATATAGTTTTGTTTGGCTTTCCCTTTGGTTGGAGACTCCCAGCCATGTTTTTATTTTTTTGTTTTTTGTTTTTTCTCTTCCTTTCTTCGTGTTAACACGATGTCCAGTTGTCTAAGCAGGATGGCAGAATGAGTGATTTGTGTTCTCAGCTATCACTGGATGGCTTTCTGGTTGTTGAATGTGACACATGCTCACTGCTTTTATAGGGTTTGTTTGTTTTCCTTTTTTTCAGTAGCAAGCCGAGCCCCCTCAGTTAATAGTCCCACAAGCCATTACTGCTTTTAAGCTATAAAACCGTCAGCTTGCACTAAATGATCATCTCAGTGTGTTTCAAACAGCTGTAGAAAAACTTTGCTGGCTCTGCTCACTCCTATCATGCTGTTTGTGTAGTGGACTGCTATTGCAAGCCCTGTCTTATGTGAGCTGGACAGGCACGTTTTCTTGACTGAGGAGAGCATTGGTATCCAGTATTATTATTTATTTATTTATTTTTTTAAATTTTTCCATTTTTTTTCTATTACCAATTTCATGCCTCATTTGTCTATCAGGAGAACTGAAGTTGTGTGTGAACAGGCTTCCTTTTTCCACCCTTAAATGTATTTAATTATATTTTTTGAGGGGGGGGCGTTGAAGTGTGGTGGAAAACTTCTGGACCAGCAACCTTTACCTTCTCATCAGTATCTCTTTTTGTAATTGAGCTTTGAAACCTTGTAACACTTTTAGTGCCTGATGACGGTGTAAAGCTTTGAGTTTGACGAAGATTACAGCATGATTAACTGATGGGGGCTGGCGTAGCCTTGTGACTTTGTTCAGATGATGTCGCTGAAAACTGGACCGAGCCTGGGATTTTTGTTTCTGGCAGAATTTAGACCTGAAGTCATTCGTTTCTGTATTACAGTTGACGGATGAAAAGGTTCTATAGTCCTGAATAAAAAGTAATGCTTGAACTTTAAAATAGGGTTTCTGTATTATTAAGACTTGTTACCAAAAAAAGTCTTAATAACAGTCCATTAATTTAGATCTTAATGCAGGGGTGTCAAACATGAGGCCTATTGACATTTGTTTTTTATAATGGGTAGTTCATGTGTAATTAAGCTAACTTAGACTGACGGAATTAAGAGTAAGTGGGTTATGTGGCCCAAATTTTATGTGCTATAAAATGAGTTTGACATACCTGCTTTAAGGCATTTTAAATACACTTTAGGAATTGCTTGCTTCATGGAGTTCATTTTACTTTTATAAAGTTATGCACTTTTGTTTGCAGCAAACCCACCTAACTTGGGTAGGTACACGGTGCAAAGCTGCCATTTAAAAATGACATGACCCACCCTGCACTAAATAGTTGAAATGGTCATATCAAATGAAGACTGTCAGTACTAGAGCATGTGAAGTTGGGAATCTAATGGCTTTTACCTAAACAGAAATTGGTTAGCCACTTTTTAAGAACAAGTCAGCACACCTGGAAAGTGGGCTCTGCTTAAGCTGTAATATTAGAATATGTTTGGTTTATTTCCCCCCCAAAAAACATCTGAAGCTCACAGTAGTAGGAATTAAAGGGGGGACAGTTCACCCCAAAGTCAAACGTATGCATTTTTTCCCTGGCCTGTAGTGTGCTCTGGCCATCTCAACTTTCTTACATTTGTGAGTTGCCTAGTTTTGGAGATGAACAACTGGCTTCTCTTCTGCAATAGAACTAAACACTTGGCTTGTGCTCAGAGAGCCAAATTTTTTATTTTATTTTATTTTTGCTGTATTGCTGTCTGATTCTGGTTAACAGCAAAAGACGGTTTCTTTTTTGGGAGGTGGGAAAGATACTGTTCCTTTAAATTTCCTTAATTTGTGTTATTAACGACAAAAAGCACAGAAATTAAAACTCTATCAGACTTTATTCTTTGATCAAAAATTTTTTTGCTCATAACCTTGATACTTTTTTGCTCGTAGTTGTAAAATGAGTTCTAAAAGAAATTCTTCGTGCTTAAAGACATCTTAATTTTGACTTGAAAACAAGAACCTGTATTTCATTTATTACTCGTCTAGAAAAGTATTTACCTCTTTAAAATTTAGAGCACAATTTGCTTTTGAATAGTTCAAATGAATGGTCTTTTAAAAACCATAAGTTTGAGTTTTAAGCCTGTTGGAAGTGATCCTGACAGTCTGAATTTCAGTTTAGTAAAATGAGCAGAAGGTTCATTCACTTCAAGATAATATTTATATTCTGCAATCTGACTACCTCACGTTATTCTCCTTACCTTAGTTGTTCTTTGTTAGCCTCATTTTGCAAATGACAATTTCAGCTATTCTGCTGAATTTCTAGAATGACACTTTTAGTTTCACAGAAGTTGTCTGAATTAGCATTGATGTAAATATTAATGAACTGCTTACTTATTGGAAAAATGTCTTGCACTACGAATATACTCTTTCTGTCTGAGAGACCACACATTTCTGGTAGATCCTATACGTTGTAGTCACATTTGGGACCGTTTAAAAGTTACCATACCCTTTTGTGATACCTGAGCAACAGATTTATAGATATGTTTAAGATCACTCTAAGTCATACATTTTACAATATTAGTCATGATGCCACCAAATTGTGTGTATATGCAACATTTTCTAAGGAAATCTGAATTCTGGCTGTAACAAATGACTAGAAATATGAGGTTAAACCTCATGTTAGAAATATATTTTTAGCGTCCTATTTTCATGCCGCCTCTCAGAAGTTTAGGCATGTATCTGTTGCCATTAACTAGTAGATACGGCCAGCTGTCATTAATGCCCAGCCTAATCTTGGCATGCACTGGAGAAGAGACCACACTAGGTAGGCACTGACTAACGAAAGCATTACCCTCTCTTCCTTTTCCGTATGTTACCTGTGGCACCTGTGGACCTTCATATTGGAACGAACGGTTTCTCCGGATGTGTCTCCTGCTGGTTCTTTTGTAAACCACTCGCAATATAAAACAAATCACACCTGTGCCATACCTTTTTTACACATCTCCATATGGACATGAACTGTGTGCTTATGCACTGACCCTTCCCATACCTTATTACCACCCTCCTGTCTGCCTCCTTGGCACATTGACACCCAACAGCGCAATGAGCGCTTCACTCCGGGTGGTGCGAGGGGAATGGGTCCTGGTAACCCCGGGTATGGCAGGGTCCGCGAGGAGTTTGATGGTCCTGCTAAGAAACCCCGTTTTTAAACGCTGCTCTTTTGATGCTTCCGGCAGCACCATTTGTACAGTTTTTCTCTAAAAACAAAAATGTTGATTCGAATTTCTTGTATTTAAGTTTAAATTGTTACAACATTTTAGCCAATTTACTCAGTTATTGAAAGTCAATATTTTCATTTTTTACTTTGTCTCTAGTCTGAAAAGAGAAGTTACTCTTAGCTGATCCAGTTGTTCTTTTTTGACCATGTATAATTTTTTTTTTTTTTTTTTTTTTTTTTTTTTAAAGATGTGTTATGCTCTGTGAGTCGTCGTGAAGTGATAACTGTAACATTTTTTCTGAACTTCCTATGGCTGTGTTTTGTGCCATGCATTTGGAGTCAACGCATGTACTATAATAAAGAGACATTGGTTCAATCAGGAAAAACCTTTAACCTTTTATTCTTAAAAATGAAACGTGTAGTCCGTTCAGAAAGCAGCAATGGGCTGTTTGCGGAAGTTGAATAATGTGGTTACCTTTGCCACGTTAGCTCTTAAAGATTCTATGTGTTATTTTCTCAAGTCCTGTCCACTTTAGTTCAGTGATTCGTACACAGTCTGAAAAGAATTAACTCGTGGTATGACAGAAATTAGCTGCAAGTACGACATAGCTTTAATCAGCAAATTCCCACATTGAAATATATTGTAAAAATACTTATTCATCAAAGGAATAATCATATATTTACCACCTACTTAAAAAGACTCTAGACTGGGAAGCAATGTTGAACAGGGTTCTCCAGATCATTGAAAACTTAATTAAAATAAGATTTAACACATTTTAATATTTTTACGTTTCCTGTAAATTAGCGATAGCATTTGCAGGAAAATTTTTTATTTTATTTTTTTTTTTTTAAGAAAAAGTTGTTAAGATTCATTTTTATAAATTGGTTATTAAAATGGTCACAGTCGCGTTTTAAAGAACTTCATTTATTTTTAATAATGCAGGGTGGCTCTGATATTATAACCCTGTTTTCAAACAAGTATGTTTCCTTTTATTTTTTGAAAAAGGGGAACTTTTAGGCTTTTTCTTGGTTTTTAGGAGAGGCTTTTTCTGAGTTATGTTGCATTCAATGAGTAACTCTGCTTTTACAGTCTTGCCTCAGGACAGAAGAAATATCACACATGGAACCTTTAAGAAAACCTGTGTAATACTGTGTGACTAACAGTGGTCTTACAGAAACATAGTGCTGAAACCGCACAGTCTGTCGTAGACAGGCAAAATCCACTCAAGTGTGTGTCCTTGTGTGCATGTTTGGAAGCTGGAGTTATTTGACTACATTTACATGCAGGTCATTCTGTTATTGCTAGCATTTCAAGCATTTGTGAGGCATTCTTTCAGAAGGATAACTGTCATAAAAAATGCACAAAGCAAATGCCACCATCTTTAAAAATGGATGATGTTGTTAAATTGGGATGAAATTGTAGCAGTTTCTGTATTGTTATGTAAAGGATTAATTTTGATAATTATGAAGGTTTCCATAAGGGTGCACTGATGTGACTCTGGACTCCTATAGGTTCTTTAAGGTGTTTAGGTTAACCTTAAGTGGTAATAGTTCAAACAGCACCACGTTTCTGCATCAGTTGAAGTAATACAATTGTATGTAAATGTAGTCAATAATGGTTATGGACGGACTTGAGGCATATTATAGGTCTATAAAAGTTTGTGTGTAAAATGTATCTTTGGGGAAGTGCAGTGGCAAATCTTGACATCAGATATGTCCATATTATACTTAAACGCCTTGGAACATCCATACTTGGATACGTATGTCAAGTCTTAGAATTTCTAAAAGTCTAGTAACAAGCAACCAATGGTTCATCAGAGATCTGACGTTTCAGGCTGTGACGTCATAAATGACTGAGTCACTGTTGGATTTTGGAAAATGATTTTCAGTTATAAAGCTCTAATTTTGCTAGAGCAGCACAAAGACAATAAGTCCCTTTGTAAGAACGCATAAGATGCCCTAGTTTTCAAAACCGCATGGATGTGTGCAGTGGGCTTAAACGACAGTCTGATTTGCATCTTTTCTGTTTCACTGATATGTTCTTGTGTATCAGTTAACTTTTGACAAACCAGCACTACGATCTCATTTAAAACTAGAGACTCCAAGGCTATTGTATCAACTTTGTCAACAGGGCTCATGTGCTGTTTTTTTTCCGAGGACCTGCCTTGTTTGTGGTAAATTTATCACTATTACCTTCTCAGACTGACTTGTATGACAGATTGGGTTACATTCAGGAGAACCCATTCTCAATCTCTGCAGAAATGTTTAACTGTATCTGCATTAATGACTTTAATGGCACCTGCCATTATAATGGCAATAATATCCTGTACTATTAGGATATTCACATTATCTCCGAACACAGCACGAGATCAAGAGACAAGAAGTCCAAATATTTTTATTTTTTTTTTTCTAATTGTGGGACTGCTCAAACAGTAATAATGTAAGGATGGCCCAACCAAAATTGAGTGCCATAATTAAACGGACACCTTCCTCCATTCACAAGCCTACCTTTACAACCTTTGTCAGAGTTGTCTGGTAAGAGATGGCCTGAAAAGTGAATGTAAGTAATTTTGATCTTTTAATAATTTCAACTTTTGTTATTAAGCAGATTTTATTTTTTGCGTGTATTAACTTGGCTCTGTTCTATTCCACTAGCTTTAACTTTGACATTCTGTGAATCATTGAAAGTATTTTTCATTCAACATTAGTTAAAATTTTGTAGTTGGTGGAAGCTTGCTGACCTCGCACAGCAACTAGCTGATCATTGTAGCTTTTTCTGTTTTTTCTTCATGTAGAAGAAAATGTCCTCCATTTAAACATGGATTACATAAGACATCAAGAATCAAATATTTTTAGTGCACCTGTTAATGTCCTTCACATAATCAAACATGCAATGAAGGTAAGGATTTTAACTTTAATGTCTTCTATCATGTGGCATCCCAGAATCCCACAAAACAAACCTGAAATGGCCACAGAACAGAAGATTTGGATGTGTGGATGCATTCAGTAATGGGAAGGATATAAAGGAGTGTTTATCTCAAATGTTACTTGTGTTTGTGTTATGTACATGTTTTCTTTAACAGGTATGGACGGCTTTAAAGATAATGGACTGTGGCTGAAGTGTGGCTGGGTAGTGAGGACTTGGAAAAGCTGTAGCTAAGAAACTCAAACGCTGGATCTGAAACTAGTGAAAGTAGTGAGATATAATCCCTATTTAATCCTGTACATACAGTACATGATTTCCTTCCAAGAGAGTAGTCTAATGAGGTACATTAATTAGATGTTTGTCATTGTGATATGGTAGTCAAACCCCTGGGAAGTCAACTGGATTGTGATTCTAATCCATCCTTGTAGCATTCCTGATGAATTAGAAAACTTCTTATTTTATCCAATATTGTGTACTTCAAATATTTAGTGCATATTTTCTCATTTAATTTTGAAAAAAGTTTCAAAAATTCAGTAATAGTAATTCACAATGGAATGCAATAAATTTTAATTAATATATTGCAGATTAATATCTATAAATACACTTAATGGCATTCAGAAAAATCATAACTCACTGATCTGATGTGGGACTGGAATTTAATGCCTTCAAAGTCCACAACACTAAATTTGTGTTGGTCGGTTATTTCTAAATATTCAAAAGAATAACGATATAGGTTTAAGGCACTAATTGTTCTTTGCAACATCAGTGCTTTGAGTATAATTTTCACATAACACTACATCTTAATGATGGATTGTTATGCCAGCTTTTTTAAAAATATATTTTACAAAGAGAAGGCCTGTCTACATGGTTTATACGCTCGTATTAAATGGTCAATTTTGGATGAGCGTTTTTCATTGCAAAATAACAAATCCTATAACTAATAGTTATTTGTACAGATGTATTTGCCAAACTTTTCCTCATTCTTTAGACGAATGATTCCTTTTTAGCGCAGTGGCATGCACTCTGAATTTTTCTCTGACAGTATGCACAGATGACTGGATTTTCAGATTAAAATAAACATTCCTCAGAGTAGTTGTGACATAACTAACTGAAAAAGGATGTTGGAAGTCAAATAATCTCCAACATTTAGGAAACAGTTTAGATCTGCAATCAAAGGTATGTAGGTACCTTTAAAATATGCCCTTTATACATCAAATTCCTTTTAGGTAAAACATTTAGAAATGCATCACTGCTTTTAGATTGAATTACATTTTACTGGCTTAAATATAGTTCTTTTACTTAATAACATAGTGTGCATTTTGAACTTTGTAACGTTGTCTGTGTTGTGTACAACTTGTTTTTCTTTAACAGGTTTGACCATCTGTTAAGGTGTTGGACTATGAAAAGGAAGTTGCCAAGCCAAGACATTGAGAGTCTGTAGCTTCTGTTGGAGCGGTTTTGTAAATGAAACTGTGTCACTCTAAAGGACCAGAGTGATCAGATAATAGTGGCTCTATAGCTTGGACTGTAGGTTAGAATATTTGGGAATTTATATATTTGGCTATTGCTCTCGCACAAGTACACCGTTTTAAGGAAAATTCTTATATTTATGTCTATTGTATGTTTACAGTTGCTATATTTTAATGCAGAAAAAATCCCTTTCTGCTATTTTGACATGAAAATAAACCCTTGACATTCTTCAAGGGGCCCGGTTACCCACTCCACATTTTTGTGTTCCACTTTGTCTTGTGCATATTATACTGACTGTTTTTGCAGCCATGCAATTCACTCTGTCTTCAAGCTAGGTCTTCTGCCTTTAAGGTTTCTTTAAGAGTCCTCAGATTTTTCTTTATCCTTATTTGCCACCTTTGGAAGGACTTTGAGGTTCTTAGTTGTACTGGTCACAGATGATAGATTCCAGATAACAACTAAAATGTGACAGAAGTAGAAAGTATTCTGTAAAATGTATTGAGGACAGTTTGAAGCATTTGACTCTTATAAATTCTAAAATTTAAGTTTTAAGAAGAGCATGTGAATTTGTTACATTTTTATATATGAAAGAAATAACGGAATTTGTTCTAGTTCCTCTTTAAAAGATTAAGAGACTGAGTTTGATATTGCCTACATGTTTTAATGTATTCAAGTAAAAATAGTTGTCATGCTTGCTTATACAGCGCTATCAAACCAAAGCAAGTTACATTACACAAATACATGGATTACACGTTGTAAAAATGGACAAGTTTGGCAGTGGAATTACAAAAACGAAAGAGGAACACATTTACTCAACATCTGAGGTCTGAAATCGATGCCTCTTTATAGATGTATTTGACTGGAATTGTGGTGACAATGGAAAGCTTTGACATTCAAGTGAAGTCGCAGCCACAGGCAAGTGAAACATTGCAGTAAGCAGACTCTTCATAAATGGAAATCAAACTTTTTGACAGTCACTCTTAACAGCTTTAACAATTGTCTAATGATCACACAGCACAGGTGTGAACAATATAGCAACTAATTAAGGTTCATGGTGAGAAAAATGACCTGTTGCCTTCTAGGGGTGTAACGGTACGTGTGTGACGTTAAGTGCTAACATGTATATGTTTCTCTGTAGGAGGAAAAAGACTGCCCGTACCAGTGATATCCACATACAATCTTACTTTTACTGCTACATGATTAGTTTTTTTTTTTTGATTAGTTTTTTTTTTTGCTTAATAAATAAAAATTAATGTCATCTGTTAGACAGTGAGCTGAATCCAGAACCATTTAAGTATTACTCTAGTGACAACTTTCTAGGGGCAAGTAGCTCACAGCCTCTAACCTCATGTTTAACTCATTTTTCCAGTTGGACTAAAATCAAAAAAACTCAGTGTACTAGTTACGCTTCGACTACATGTAGTTCTCGTGTCTCACAGCTCACTGAGCTCAGCTTTTAACATCTTTAGAAACTTTTATTGTATTTCTTCAGTGCAATCCAATCCAAGGTCTTTTTCTTGGTTCAGTAGAAAGAGGTTTTGTTTTTTGTTTTTTCTGATGGCATTGGCAGTCACACCATTAGGATTTCTAAATACACTCTCATAATGTGATTCTGCCTAACCTGTTAAGGAGCAGAAAGTCATTTTCTTTTCCAGAACATGTTTGCTGTACACCAGGTATGCATTGGCCATAAACTCTGGTAGGAGTATTCTTGAAAGCTCAGCCAGAACTCTGTGCTAACTCACACAACATATTTTATATTTAAACATTATATTTAACTGAAACATGAGTGCTCACAACAAACAATACCTATTCTGACAGTTCTGTTGTCCTCTTTTCAGGAGTTTTTTTTTTTTTTTTTTTTTTTTTTTTTTTTTTTAATTATTGCTAGTGTTTAAACCTTTTTATGATGAAATCATTCCCCAAATATGGGAAAGTATTTCTCTTTATTCTCAATTTAGAGTTTCTTTTGTCAAAGTAAGAATTATGGCCAACTTTTAATTTAAAAAAAAAAAAAAGAGGCTGCTCATAGGATAATTTTGACTTTTGTTAGTCTTTTGTTGCCTCTACCAAAAACATACCACACTGACTGTTACATCTCCACTCCCCACACTTTACATTGTGACTCAAGTTTTATGTAACAACTTTTTACTCCAGCACATAATCTCATCAGTTCTGTCTGAATTACCATAATAGTAAGAGCTACACCAGCAGACCGATCAAGCTCACAGACCTGAGTGAGGCAGGATGTTCGATGCTGTCTTACGGTTGAAGAGGCAGCGGCTTGTTTTGCCTGTCTGGTTGTGCGTGTTTCATGTCTTTGGGTAAAAGAGGTGCATTAGCTGCTGTCAGCCAGCTTGTCAAAGACAAGCTGCCCCAGTCCACAGTAGAGGCTCTTCTCTGCAGTTGGGTTACATTGACGATGAGTAGTTCTGCAGATGTCAGTGGACAGTAAAGCCTGGACTTGTTTGCACTGCAGCCAGAGGTATGCTTACACAGATCAGCTGAACAAGTAAGGTAAGTGTCCCATCCATGTTTATAATGCAAGATGCACAGTTGTCCCATGACTTAACTCTTCTGTCTTCTTATTCCACGTCACTGCTCACAGTGATGTCTTCAGGGCTTCTGGCATCACACTTTCAAAGAATGGCATCACAGTGCAGATCTCTCTTCATACTTCTTGGCAATAGATTTGCTGTAGCCTGTGGAGTGTGTGTGGTTGTAGTACTTTGGCTCCTCTGTATGTGTGCATGAAAACAAGTGTTTGTGTGGATTCAAATATATGGAACACAGCGCTGAAATGAAAGGTATTCTGCTTTTTTTTTTTTTTTTTTTTTAAAGTATTGCCTGGTACATTTAAGCTCCTAAGTGGAAAAAGCAGAAGTCTTGTCTACAACCGTACACGATGTTTTGCATTTTGTTTCCTTTTCTCGAAAACCTATATTTGAAAGTGATTAGTTTGGAAAAAGGCAGGGTGTTTGCAGCAACAAACTGGGGGTGGGGGGACAACCAAAGCCCAGCTCTACCAGAGGCAAAATACTATGAGAAACTGTTCTGCTTTGGCCATAACTTTGTTTTTTGTTTTGAGTGCTTTCTGATTGCAGTTAATCTATTCCTGCTTTGATAAAGTAATAGTACTGTTAAACACCCAGTGGCCTTTCATCAGCACATCCTCAGTCAATCGCAATGCAGTTAAAATCAGTCATGAAAAGTACTTTCACACTGTGTAAGCAGCACTTTTATCTTTGAACCCTCTATCAGCACTACTCCCTCGCCCTCTCTGCCTGTCTGAAATGACATACCGATTGTATTGGTACTGGGTTGGGTTTTTGAAGTGTTGAAGTGACTGTACAGAATGCTGTGGCAAGACTTAACTGGCACTAATAAGTGGTCACACATCCCTTGGGTTTTGGCTTCTCTTCATTGATTGCCAGTAAATTTTAGGTTTCATTTTAAAATTTTAGTTTTAACTGAACAGCTCTACATGGTGAAGCTCCCCAGTATATCTCTGACCTATTGAAACATCATGCTTCCTACCGGTCACTTCAGGTCAGAGGTTACTGTTGGTCCCATGTATTGGGTTCAAAACACGTGGGGATCGGGCTTTTCAGGCACTGGGTTGTGGAATTCTCTTCCACTGTCTTTACGCTGTACAAACTCCACTGACTCTTTTAAAAGCAGCTGAAGACATTTTTATACAAACAAGCTGTTAAAGTGTTTTCATTGTTTCATATTATTATTATTATATGTATATTTCAGGGTTTATTGTGAAGCGCTTTGATTTTTATCTGTGAAAGTGCTATATTTAAGATGTCACATACTTTTTGGGTCCCCAACCTTTCTAAGTTGGTGGTTCTTTTTCTTAAAAATATATAACAATACTTTTACAATTTTGTGCATAAATAACTGGTCAGACTTGTGTATGTGGAGCAAATAGAAACACAAATGTGCACTGTTTTTACAAAGGACCACTCATGTTTCAGTAATCTGTTTTAAACAGAACGAGCATGAAAGTTTATACTGTACCATTTCATCATGTAGAGCATTTGGGCTTGAAGTTACGTAGTGTTTGTTGTCAATCTGATTTTAGTTGCATCAAGACAGTTTGCTGCTTCTCATCTGTGGAATGAATTCGGTGTAAAACTAGTGAGAA
The DNA here is from genome assembly GCF_963969265.1 of Rhamphochromis sp. 'chilingali'. Classification (NCBI taxonomy): domain Eukaryota; kingdom Metazoa; phylum Chordata; class Actinopteri; order Cichliformes; family Cichlidae; genus Rhamphochromis; species Rhamphochromis sp. 'chilingali'. The sequence goes on from NC_137944.1 coordinate 29,194,032, forward strand.
AACTGTTGTTTTGAAGCTGGGAATTTGAGCCATGAAATGACACATAACCATTTTAGCTTTTGAAAGGGCATGATGCTAACTGTAGATAGGTTAGTAACGCATGTCTGTATTCACTGTGAAATTAATCGTCATTCTACCTTTTGTAAACAATATTTTAAAAAGTACCAGCAGGGTGAAAGCTGAGCTGAACATCACACTCCTGGGTGTCTTTTATTGTATCTGGTTGCTGAATAAAGACACTTTTAGGTGAAGGGTGCACTTAACACAAGATATGGGTTAATCTATATTTAAATTTAAAAAAACATTCACACACTCAAAACCTTAGGGTACATCACCATATTCTTCTTTGCCTAATGTACTTCAAACTCACAAGGAAATTATTTGCTGAGGTCATAAAATTAGGTGCAGTATCGTTTTCTTGACTTCATTTAGTCTGGCTTTTGTAATCGGGAGTTGCCCCCTGCTGGCCATTAGAAACAAAGCAGATTTAATTCACTCCCATATTAGCTTCACATTTAAAAACGATGCTCAGTCCACTGTGTGTGTGTGTGTGTATATATACAATCTGTATTCTCAAACACTGTTTTTAGGAACAAACTGATGGTTGCGTGGTTTGTCGGAGAAAATTTGGACAATCGTTTTAAAGAGTGTGTCCAGTGATCAGCTTCAAATGGACCTTTTCCTTTCTTCTCTCAGTACCTCTTATTCCTCATTCCTTCCTGTGACTCATGAATGGCATATCATGCACTGACCAGCCAGCCATTTGAATAAATGTACACAAGAAGACTGTGGCAGTTTCGTATGTTGCTTGTATTTAGATCTCTCATCTCTGTAGGGCTCTGCTGCCCTTGAGTCTCTCGAGCTGTGGCTAGACTGTGTTCAGCCAATGGCGGCTGTGATGATTTCATCTCTGCACTGTGATCCATTTTCTAACCATGCTCTGAGTCCTGATTGACTACAATCCTTCCTTATATCCTGTTGGAGTGTGATGCCAGAACTACCCTTCAGTCCTGTAATGGCCTCTTCAGAAAGGGCCCTGCCCAGAGTCCGAAAGACTGACACTGAAAACGACCACGGCTTCGTCAGTGCTAGGTTTATGGTGTAGCTCCAGTTTGGGGTACCTTTGCAGTAAAACACCTGATGTGTCAGTATGAAAGTCTAGCTTCACATGGCTTTGTAACAGATGGACCTACCTACCTCTCAAGGATTGCAACGGATTCGAACGTTGTCATGAATTTGTCTGTCCTCTCTGCAGTTTCTAATAAATTATTCATGTTCTGGGTGCTGAGATGCCCTTCAGTAACAAACACATGCATACACGTGCACACACTTCATTCATTCACACATTTTACTTACCCTCACACACGATTTTCTTCTAATTTATGTTAGAACCAACTCATTTTATTTTAAACATCTGTCACATGACATACAGCACATACAACACATACACCTACATACCTACACACACAGGCTCTCACTTTTGTGTTTATGCATTGCAACCACAGTGAGTAGTGTTTGAGTAAACCTGGTGATCAGTCCACTGTCAGGCTCTCATTGTCTGTCTCTTGCTGCAGGATCCTCGACCATTAGAGGGAGGCTGAGGATCTTTACGGATTTACCACCGTAAGTGTTGGACAAATGCAGTGTGTCTGCTTAACTTCCAAACATGTAAAATATCATCTGCAGCACTGTAATGCATCTTATTTAGAAACTTACCTTTGAGTGTTTGGTATTTTGTTGGTTGTGAGGCTGCTATGACAAAACTCCTGAGTTACTTTGTCACATGACACAAGTCAAACATCACTGATGTATTTTTTTGTTTCTGTGTTGTAGGGAAAATGAAGATTGTCTTGTAAAATGTCAAAGCTGGAGGAAGCTCGCTGTAACAGGACGCCAGGATGACCTCCAGGCTGGCTCATGTGCAGTTCGTCCTTCAAAACATGGATGTGAAATGTGCGTGCACAGTTTTTTTTGTTTTTTCTTTTTAAACATTTGAATAGAAACACACTGTGAAATATCTTATTTGCAGCACTTAAGTCTAATAACTCATTACTGTTTCTCAGGTGGCGGAGCAGTACCAGAACTCATCCAGCAGAGGGCAGTCTGCAGTCCAGAGGAGAGATGCGCTGTTTTCTCTTAATAATAAAAGATATAAACCTGAGTTTTGTTTCCATGTCTTACTTTTCACCTGATTACCTGTTTTGTCTAAGTTAGTTTCATTTAAGCGTTACACTAAATTTAAATTGCATTAAATGAGATGTCAAACAGTTTTTCTGTTTAAATTGAGGTTTGGTGCTCTGTAAAAGGAAAAGGAAAACCACCAGCACTGTAGTGTAGTTCATTAAAGTCATTAGGGTTAATTTAATCAAGTGTTACAGTACACGTTACTCATTGAATGCTTGGAAATGGCAGAAAACTGTAAACTAGTGATGTTTACTTTGGTAGACAGGTCCCAGAGGTTGATTCAGAGCCAGGAAAAACCTGCAATCACTCATTGTTGGATTCAGTGCCTCAGCTGTGAAGCACTCTGATAGGAGTCCAGTCCAATTACAATTAAGGCTAAAGGTGCAATGTTTCCGCTGCTGGCCCACACTTGCATCTCAAGTATTGGCTGTCAGTCTTGGAGCAGGTCCAGCCGAGAAGCAGCAAGATGATCCGGAGCAGTCTGAAGGCACAATCTGAATATGTGTCGGATCGTTGTTGTCTGACCTGAGCTCCACCCTGGCACAAAAACAGGCTCCTAAAGGCCAAAAACACAAAGTGAAAACTTGACTTAAATTAGTGCTAAAGTGAGTCACCCGAGCTCAACCTGCCAGAGCATCTATGGAGGGTTAAAATATGTCTTTCAAAAAGCTTCAGGCAAACCGGTGTGAATGAAACTCAAAACCAAACAATGACATGATCCAGTGTGATTTAATCCCCCCACAAGATCAAAAACATGCTGTCCTCTTTTACCCTGCGGCTGAAAGTTTAGTTTGCTATGCGGCATTATGTCAGTGCGGTTTGGTGCTGAAAGACTTTTTTTATTTTTATTTTTTTTACTTTCGCCAATGGTTGTCAATTTTCAGAAATGGACCCATGAGTGTGATTTGTAATGCCCGTTTCCCACCACCGTGCTACTGTTGCCCAGTCTAGGACCGCTTCCATGCATTTCCATTAAAAACAGGACCGGTGCTGCTGACTCTGCTGGGCCTAAAGCTGGAATCAGTGGTCATGTGAGGGGCTATTGGCACAGTATTTAACCTACACGATGGGGCTGTGATAATGTGAGCAGTGAATAACTCGCCTTTTGTCTCGCAACTAAGCTTGTGAAATGCATGTTACATAATTCTGTAATTTGTCTTAGGGAGAAAGTGTTCAAGTTTATATTGATCGATTTAGATTTTTGTTATAATATAATAATAACAAGCAAATCAGCGGTTTGTGATCTTAAGCATCAGGACAACACACAACAGATAGCGGCATCTCAAATATTAAAGATTTACTTAAATTTTAACGTAACTACTGCAGCATAAATTCACTGTGTTAAACAAACATTATGAAAAAAATAAATCGTGAAGTTGCTAAAATTACAGTCCAATATATTTGGTGACCTCATATGTTATCAAAAATAAATGAGTACATTTTTTAAAATTTCGAAACCATTAAAATGAATAAAAGTTACTGAAATAACTTAAAAGCAGAAAATGTTGTGGTGCTGAAATCGTGAGATGAAGTAAACAATGATTAAATGATGCCAGTTAACTGTATATTCACTTGGGTTTATTCATTTACATCACAGCTTATTTTCTAAGCAGCTCATGCTTTCTGTATGAAAACATCTAAGAAATGTAAGCTGTCAGATTGCTGTTGTGCTACTGAAGCTTAAAGTTTAATTAAATATACCAGACATACAAAGCCAAATAAACAGCCAGTGAAGGAGAACTGTTTTCTCAGAAGGAGTTAAACTTTAACTGTACCAGTAAAAAAATCACATTTTATTTTTCACTAAAGAGGGGTTCAGTGAATGCGCATATGAAGCTGGTGGGGTTCGGTACCTCCAACAAGGTTAAGAACCACTGAGTTAAAGTTTTTGGATAACGCTCAGACAGACATGATATTGTTTCCAAAAAAAATATTAACGTGGACTTTCTCTCTTGGATACATGCTTCAAATCTAAGAGAACAAATATTAACAAACCTTCATAGAGAACAAGTAACAGGTTTCACAAATATATTTCTGCAAAAAGAGCTTCCTGTTTGGGATCACCACCGAACCAGGGTCCCGGTTTATTCTCTCACATGAACGTTTCCTGGACACTTCCTCACCTACCACCTGCTCCCTCGACTGTAAGCCGACCTGGTGAAGAGGGAAAAGGAGCGAGGGAGAATTGGTAGTGTCCACCTGGCCGGCTCCATTCATGCATCATTAATGGCCCTGCATCATTGATGCGGTCCGCTGCCCACAGATAGAAGTGGTACAATGTCCTCCTCATCCACCCCCCGCAGCCTGTAGACAGGCAGGCTATAGATCCAGGTCTTTAGGTGAAGCCACATCTGCCATCCACCTCGTGACCATGCTATCACTTTCACTAGTCTTCATGTGTTGCAGCAGAAATCAGTGTCTACATTAGTTTAGAGAGCATATTTTCAGGTGTATTCTCCTGCAGGCGTAACACACCCACAGATAAATGAGCGGCACTGCTGGAGCTGCTCCCCCGACAGCTGTCCTGGGTTTGGACGCCGGCGGATCGTGGCGGCAGAGAGGCGCCCAGAGGAGTGGAGCTTTGGTCCAGACCTACCTGCTCACCGGCTCCATCCTCCCTCCACCTTCAGCGGTGGGAAACAGGGCAGCTAAAACCCCCCTGAAGCTGCCCTCGCTCGTACCTGGAGCCAAAGGCCCCCGCGGGCGAAGCAGCATGGCTCGTCTCAGGTAAGAAGTAAAGAAACAAAAGGAGAAGTAGAAATAACTTAACTTTCTTGATGCATTCTGACAGGTCAAAGTCCAAACAATATAAAATGACAATAATGTGGAGATTAATTCATATAATTAATAAAACTATATACTAATTAATACATGAATTAGATTGTTACATATCTCTTTTGTGTGCATCATGTTTTCGGAGGAGGAATGATGTCATTCGGTTATTTTGTATCCAGTTATTCTGATCTCAGCCTCTCTTTAGTTTCGTGTCAGTGACGCCTGCAGTATTGCACATTTTTCCTCATGAATGAAAAGAATAAAATCAACATGAAGTCTTAAACATGTTGTTCTTTGTTGTTTTCTAGATTGAGCTGTTTAAATAAATTCTGGCTGAAATTTGTGTTATCAGCATTACCTGACATTATAAGTGACTGATTATACTTTCCTGATTTTCTGTTACACATATTATATGCATACTGCTAAAGTGGTGGATGATCATATTGAAAATATCCAAATAATGAGGTCGGTATATGTAGTACAATCAAGCATGTCTTTATTTTTGTTGTACAGTCAGCAGAAGTCCCACAACAATAATGCTAAATGTAATAAATAGAAAATAAATATACAAAAAAAGCCACTTTAAAAAAATAAGTCAATTATTTAAAAGATCACAAATTAGTTTTTCAGACTGTAGGTCCTGCATGTTGGCATCCTGTACCGATGAACAGATAGAAGCAAGTACACGTCCAGACGATTTTTTCTGCACACGTGAAGCTCAGTGGTCAGCTGGAAACCCTGTGAGCCTAAAGCTCGGGCTTCAGGCTGCTCTGAACACTCAGTTGCACTCTTTTTTTTCCTGCTCTTGGCTCTCTGTGATGTCAGTGAGAAGGGATATAACTAATGTAGTCATCACAAGCGGACAGCTCTGGCTGTGAGAAGCTTTACCCACCTGCTGTTCGAACCTTCTGTTTGAGAAGAAAAGCAAAGGATCTCAAAAAGGAGAGATTTGGGTTTTCACCGAGACCCAGTGTACGATAAATAACGATCATTTTAACTGTGAGTCCTGCAAGACTGGTCTAATGGAGCTGTAAATGTAGGATCTGTGAGGTTTATGTGTTTTCTATGTATGGATTCTTATATATACCCAGCATCTAAAGATACAAATGGTATGTGGTACTAAAGATGTGGACCCCGGGTTGAGAATGAAGGCTTCGGTTATTTACATTATATACTCAGAGTTATATTATTATCCATCAGTCAGGTGAAATCCTATGGAAAAGGAACATCAGGTGTATTAATAACATAAACACTAAAGCCGTCATGTAAATGATACCAGGATGTCCTGGTAACTCACTGACCTTCAGTACCAATCATGCAGCTGTGGCTTTGAAAGTGATTAATCCCACCGTGTGTGTCATCTCCACTATTCACTTTAGCAAAAGTGCCTGTTAAAGCGTGGAGTGGATGCTTGACTGGAATTACACCGGAATTGTTTCCTCTCAGAAGCGACCCAGTTTGATGGCTTCATGTGGGCCGCAGCCCAGTGTGCCATAAATCTCAGGCGTGGAAACCGATCTACCGCCTGATGCAGCACCCAGTGGTGTTTCGCTCAGAGGAGGGCGAAACCTGAGTGAGACACAAACACACACTTCAGGCTCTTAAACACACCTCCCTCACTGTCCAGCAGAGTATTTGATGGCATCTGCTTACCCAAGCAGAGCAGGTTTTGAATAACCACCAAGTAAATGAAGAGGAAGTTCTGGTGTGTGTGTGTGTGTGTGTGTGTGTGTGTGTGTGTGTGTGTGTGTGTGTGTGTGTGTGTGTGTGTGTGTGTGTGTGTGTGTGTGTGTGTGTGTGTTGAATCCCTCTGAGAAAAAATACATCTTACTGTGTATAAATGAAGCAGTAGAGTAATGAGGATCCTTAATAGAAGTAAAAGAGTGAGTTGGTCAGTGCAGCACTTTGATCTGAGTGAAATTAGTACACCAACACATTAAAGTGGTGATAAAACTGTAGCTTTACACACTAAATCTGACTATGTGATGCTTTGTTTTATTTTCCTTTTATTTAATTTCTTCTTCTTTGATTTTTATTTTTTTTACAGGCCTGTTGTTTTTTATTAGTATCTTATTAAAATTGTGTTTCTGTTTTTGTTTCATTGTAAGTCTTTCTTGCTTGCATGTCTGCTGCAAACTGTATACAAAGTCTATTGTCCCCAGAAAATCAATACTTATACAGACTTTGTTTCTTTTTGGTAAGGAGATCACTGTTTTGTCCGTATATAGACTATAAATAAAGGAAAAAAGCAGCTTGTGAGAAACCTGCACTTTCTTTGCCGTGCCAGCAGGGGGTCTCACCCCCTTTAGCAAAAAGTGCAAAAAATGACTCACCTGCTCATTGGATTTATGGCACCAATAAACCCTTTTCTGGTGAATGTATGGTCTCAGTTTCTGTGTTAAGTATTGTGAATCTATTGTGAATAAAATCAGGGTTTATGAGGTTTGCAAATCATTTTATTCTGCTTTGTGGGGTTTGTAAATTATGATTCCCATTATGAGTTGAATAGATGATCCTCAAGCTTAATCAGTGAGCCTGGTTCTGCTGGAAGTTTCTTCCTGTAAAAAGGGGTTGTCTGATTGTTGAGGGTTTTCTGTATAATTGTAGAGTCTGTACCTTACAGTATAAAGTGCGTTAAGGTGACTGTTGTTGTGATTTGGGGCTATTCACTAACCAGGGGTTTATGCTGTAATGGCTATAAGACGTAAAATCTTTTTGCCTGTGTAATGAATGCTGCTAAACTTGCTCCTAAATCTCTCAAATCTCTCCTGTTGAACTTTAGCCATTCCCTCCTAGTGTATATTTGATACATACAGTTTTTGTGAATTTTTGAGACTTCTACATCATTAGTGTGATTTCTTTCCCTCAAAAAACCTTGAAAAAAAATAGCAAAGTACATTTTTAAGCAATAATTTAAAAGAAAAGCCAGATACAGCAAATATGATATCAATTAAAAGTCATATATGTGAATTAATGTTTTTAAAAATAGAATAAATTTGAATTTTTCTGTAATTATTTCATGGTTCAGGCTTTAGGATTTATTGGCACACCTATTAAAAACAGTTTCTAATGTCTCTGTTTTATTATTTTATTCGTAATTTTGTGCCCGTCTCACTTTGTCACTGATTTTTTAATATACCCTCACAGGGCCACTAACATGGCTGAAGACTGTTACTCTTGTTAGTAATATGCATTACTGAAAATTATTTCCTTTTTTCTCTCCGTCTGGTTCCCCAGTTTCAGTGAACCATCCCTCTTCACCACAAATGAGAACCTCCTGTTCGAGGAACTCTCTCTGAACCGTCGCCCCAGTGTTTTACAGAAACGACCACCACCGCGTCCTTCATTCAGCAAGTCATCCTCCGTGTTCCCCTATAAGACCAGCCAGCCCCACCAGGAGGTCTCGAGCTGCAGTCGACCGACCTTTATTCACCTCTCTCACGCCATCCAGCCGAGCTCGAGGCCAAGACCAGTGAGACGCCACTCACACAACCTTGCTCTGAGCTCAGACATGCTGCACGGTGACTTCCGGCCTTCAGCTTCCCAGTATAAGGAAGAGCCTTTGTCTGTGGTTGGGAAGCCTTGCCTTCTGACCTGCAGTCAGCGCCCGGCTGCTGGTCCGGCTCGCACACAGATTCACGTATTTCTACCCAGCGAGGCCGAAGGAGAGGAGGCAGACAGGGAGTCTGTGGACGAAGGCTTCATGGATGAGCTCGACAGCAAGATAACCTCTCTGAAGCTCCAGCAAGAAGCACCAAAAACAAATACACCCCACACATGACATGAATGATTCCTCCATTGTAGTCCAAGGGCAGCCCTGTCTGCATTATTATCAGTTCTTTTTTTTTAAATTTAAAGGTCTGTGGCTTTTAGGATTTAGGTCAGATTACCTTGTTTGGATGATCTATAGATTGTCCAGGTTTCAACATAGTAATAACACATGAAGAGTGCCCAGTTTTTCCCTTTGTTATTTGGAAGAACCGGGCAGAGAGGTCTGACCTCCGACACCTTCAGACTGAACTGTACATTAGCGCTGGACATGACTGAGCATGACGAAGTTGTAGATAAACTAGGTTTCTATGATTTAATGTCAGCATAGGTTTGGTCATGTTTACATTTTTTACACTCTTCATTTCTTCTTATTTTACAAGATAGCATAGAAAAAAAAACATGCATGAAAAAGTAAGGTTTTGCAGATTAATGAGCCACTAACAGAAAATAAAATGTAGTTATGCTGATATATATATTGATGGTTTTATAGCAAATAATCTTGATCATGCTGATACAGTCAGAGATTATTTCTTTCAAAACTATAAAACAGACTGTATAAGCTTAAAATAAAAACCTTTGTGCTCTTTTTAACAGTCCAACATGTGTGTTGTGTATGCAAATTAGTGTGTTTCTACTTTATTCACATGAAGGCACAAAGTGTGTTTACGCCCTGTTTCTGTCAACAGCAGAAATTTGCTGATAACAATGTAAACTATGTTGTGTATTGATAAAATTACTTTTACTGGCGTACAAGATTGGTGCTTAGTTAAAACCAATTTCCTGAACTGTTGTTTACTTCAGAAATTTCTCACTTACTGTAATGTTTTACCTTTCATTGGCCTCGTTTATGTTATTTGGTGTTTATTTGGTTATTTCTGTGAAGACGTTTTAAATGTGTAACATTTGAAACACTGTACAAAATACAATTTATTATTATGATACCAACAAATACAAATAGCAGTTCTATTTGGGTGAGATACATATTATTTTGGCTCCCACCATTGTAGTATTTTTCTTGCCACTAGGAGGCGGAAAAGCAACCCCAAAGATGGGGTAGACCTTGACCGAAGAAGAAGAAGGAAAACAAACGGTCCTGTTGGACTGGACGCATATGATTGTAGCAAGGGGATGCATTTGAAACGTTTTTCTGTTTTGGAGTTTGTTTACCATTGCTTAGTCGCATTTTATTATTAAACTAAAAGAATTGGTGATTTGGGACCACCATGGCCGATACGGGAACTAGCGGATGCGAACGTCTGACCACCAATCAAGTGACTCCTGTGCAGGTCGGCGCGGTAATTCTGTGCACGTTGTTACGGCGGTGAACTACACTTTTTAAAATCATATATCTGCATCCAAAAGAATTATAAACAGAGCGGGTATTTAACATGTGCAGAGGTTATTTATTGCGTGGTGAAAACACGGAGGGAGACTAACCGCAGTCGTAGCTGCATGGATCTGTAAGCAGGTTAGCGTTAGCTTAGCAAAGGCTGAGCTAGTAGTTCTCTCTTTACAGGTCTGCTAATTAATATATCAACAAAACATGGCTAACTCCAAGAAAGTGACTTGTACAGAGGTAATAACACCCATTACCTACAGTCTAACGGAGTATTACAGCCATTTGTCAAACCTTTGTGCAGCAGCCACGCTGTAGTAAGCTAACTTGTTATGGTGTTGCTGCACGCCTAAAACAGAAATTAAACCTTTGCATTGAATCTGTACTGAGTGTGTGTGTGTGTGTATATATATATATGTGTGTGTGTGTGTGTGTGTGAAACACACCCCGTGTTTATTAAATGGTCCCTGATAAGGTACCTCTATTGCAAACTTAGGCTGCTAAACTTTGCACAAATCCGTGCTGCAGAATTTAGCTTCGCAAAATGCGGTCGTCTTTAACCTGCACCAAACCTGAGCACTGACTAGCCCTACTGATAGTTTTAAAGGTTATTTAATTAATTACACGATGCAGTCAGAGAAGCAGACACTGCTGAGCTTGATCCTGCTGCACATGGAAGCAGTTCACGGTGTTTTTAGTGCTTCAGATCAGCTTATGGTAGCGCTTTTATATCCCTAAAATGAGGTTATATTAATGTGGTATGCACATCCCTGCGGTGTGACCATTTCCTCTGCTTGTGTTTCAAACACCTTAGTTTGAAGAGTGAAGCATCATGGGCATTATGAGTCTGCAGGAGAATTCAGTATCAGCAAAGATGGATATTTATAGGTCTGAGACAGCTTTTTAGTCTTTCTTTGATTAAACTGGTGTTTGGCAGACATTTCTGTACTTGGTTTTGATTTTAGAGCTTTATTATTAACTGCACAACAACCACCTTGTTTAAATTTGGCTACAGAGTGGTGGGACGTGTTTCCTGCCGTACTTAGGTTTTGTGCAGCTCATATTTCACAGCCCTGTGGTTTTGAAACTCTTAGACACAGTCATGTTCGGTCTTGAGTGAATATCTTAAAAAAAAAAAGAAGAAGCATATCTGGTTGAGTTGCGTCAGCGTAGCTAAGTAAAGATTTTAAATGTATCTGTAGTGTTTTAATTATTTTAAAACCCCACCATGCATGAGGAGTGACAGAAATGTTTGGGTCTTTAAAAGAAGTCTCCTTTCAAAACACTAAAACGGACACAGCATAAAATACTCACAGCTATGCAGGAAGTGCAGATATAAATGTTTGGTTTCTAAAATTAGTTTTTATTGGTCAGCTTTCATCTGGTCTTTGCATCACACACCTCTGTTGTTTTGTATTCTTTGTTTCTGTATATCTTGCTCTTGTCTGTTCTCTTTTATGTTGGCTTTTAACCAGAACCTGAGTGCAAAATTTACTTTTACTGCCTGTAAATACATCTGTTGGAATGACAATAAAAATAATTGAATTCTCAGATTCGCAGTCGTTGCTGCATATCATATTTTATAGAAGTGCAAATCTAGAAATTGCAGAACTAATTGTTCTGTTTTTGTCCATTGTGGACATTAGTGATTGGCTTAGTTACAGAGCAGAGACTTGTGTGTTCTGTAAACTGTCTATTGTCCATCATAGGTAACAGAAGGGACCGATGGAGAGGCTGTGGAGGCAGTTTCAGAAGCAGCAGCATCGGTGGACGCTGGAGAAACGGAACACGTTCATGAATCTTCCCATGAACTTTCCAAAGAGAGGGAAGAGGATAATGATGATGCTGCTGCTGCTGAAAAAGACATGGAAAGTGAAGAAGCAGAACTTAAAGAAACTGAGACTGAGGTGATCCACTCTGTTGGTTCTACATCTCCATCACAAGCTTTTTCTGCAGAGGAGACAGAGGAGACCGTTACGGTTAATGATGGTGAGCCAGGTAGCACCACAGAGCCCCAAAAAGAGGCTCCTGAGGTGAAATGTGACGAGGGTCTTGAGGTGATATCTGATGAAGGGGTTGAGTCAAAGGCAGAAGATCTTGCAGGGAAGGATGAGAGCCAAGAGGAAAGCCCTGCAGTAGCAGATGTCAGTGAGGATGCATGCATGGACGTAGCTCCTGATCGTGAGGAGGAGAAAGAAATAAAAAACACTGATGAAAACATGGACACAAGCAATGACACTAAGGAGGAAGTCTGCACAGAGCAGGAGTCATCCATCTGCTGTAAACCAAAGGTTTTGACAGCGGGCGATGAACTCGATGAGATGATGGACATCGGTACAGTGGATCAGGTGGAGCAGGAAGCTCAGATGAAAGAGGAGGAACAGAACAGCTTGAAGGATATGGAAAGCAGCCGCTCACCTGATGCTTCTAATACAGGTATAAAGATGCTCTTTGATTGGTACATTTGTAGATGCAAAATAGAATCTTTATGATCTTGTAGGAAATTATCTAAATAAATAAAACTTTTAATATCAGCAAATATGAGAAAACATCTACCCTGACACTCCTTCATCTGCTAAAGGCCAAAAATGTATTTCCTAAAAAGCGACCACTACAAACATTTTGTAACTTTTAAATGCAGACAGGCTTCTTTAAAAAGACCCTTTGACCTTTGTTACCCTGCAACCCTCTGCGAGTCCACGTCAGAGCACACTGAGCTTTAGAAATGCTTTCACTCCTCCTTTAAAGGCAGCATGGCAGAAAGTCTCTCAACAAGGCGTAGTTTTCATCATCCCACTAAATGCTGTGCTTTAAAATTCCCACACAGCCTCAGTGACGGAGGACAGTAACTCTGTTACGGAGGAAGCTGATGTAAAACCCACAACTTCAGACTTGATGCAGTCCAGCTCGTCTCCATCGTCTGAGGCCACAGGAAGTACAGGTGGGTGATCTTAATGCCAAAATACAAATAGTACGAAATTAAAATCTCATTATGTGGAAAATCTTGGCAGCAGAATAAACTTTAATATTAATATTTTCGTTAAATTTATTAAATTTGTAATAAATAAACAGAAAACCACCCCTAGAAATCCACACACATAAATTGTATATAACAAGACTAAAATGGTACGGTTCAAATGAAACGACTATCCTGACTGAACCTTTGTGAAATACTTATGCTTTATTAGAGTCCAAAGATCTTTTCAAATTTGACTGAACAAACCCAATTTTCTTTTTTTTCTTGTTATTGATAGAAATTAAAATGCAGAGATATACATCAAATAAAGTGATACAGATCTGCTGCTGTGTGCTGACCTGTTATGTTTACACATGCAGCCAAAAGGGAACACGCTAATAAAGGAAGTATTTGTCCCTTCTGAAATGGTCAAAGGCAAACAAGCATCTCAGCATTTTGGCTCTTAGTTGGTTAAAATGGTTGTAACTGTGCAACTAAGAAAACACTGAATAAAATTTAACATTGCTGAATATTTTTGAGTTTAATGGCTCACTCCCAACATAAAGCTGCTTTTCGGCTGCTCTGTTATTCACGAGCATGTTTGATTTGGAGGCGTTTTACACCAGGTTCCCTTCCTGAAGCAACCCTGGAGGTATTTTTGTCTCCTCCCAGGGTTAAACGAGGGATCATTGACTGGTTAAATGAATGATTAAACCATGACACCATAGAGCCACTAAAAACACAATCTTTTTTTTAAATATCTTAACACTCAGACCGTCGTTCAGTATGAATTTTGTTTTGTCCGACACAGTGACAGTTGTGAATGTTGTCATTCATTCATGTTCTTCATGTTTTTGTGTTCACTTCCTTTTACACTTGCTCACACGCTGCTCACGTGTTCTTGTAGGAAGAGACAGCTCGTCACCGGCGATGATGTTGAACGGCATGAAAGTCGTCAAGCTTTCTATACCGAGATTAGACGTTGTAAGTAGAAGTAAGATAGAATTTAGGTTTCAGGCTTTTCTTACCTGCTCTATTAATATACGTGAAAGTTCATCGAAAACTATTGATTAGGCTGTCGCCATAAGCTTTCCGTCAAAATAAACAGCATATACATGTACTCCTTGTTCTAGGAGAGGCTGCACACTTCAACCCAAAGTGTCAAGTTGTCTCCTTCACCTCCGTTGGTCACTGTGAAGGACGAGCCGGTGGATGAGGAATATGAACAAGCTCTAATGTCCAGTTCCTCTACAGCAAGTGTGAAAGATGAGCCTAATACTGCAAGGGTGAGACACACTCTGCTTAAGGATTTGTGGAGTTATGCTATTAGATTTGGCAAGCGTATGCAGAGCTGTCACGCAACGATCAGGTGTGGAGACAGTTGCAGAAAGTTTGGGAGATGGAACAGCAGTTACTGAAATGAAATATTTGATATTCAAAACCCATGTAGTGAACAAAAAGGCTGGAAAGGAAGAGGCACATGATGTCTGTAGTGCAAAGGTGTAAAACAACGAGTCCAAAGTGGCTGCAAAAGAACACTTGACACGAGCTGGGAGTATGATGGAGTGGTCCCAAAAAAAGGTGGAAGTTACGACAACGACAGAGGGAGAACAGGCCTGCGTATATGAAGGAGGAGAATCTTTCAGAATCTGAGAATTTGAGATGGTTTGGGCATGTCCATATAACCGGACACCCTGCATTAGACCTAGAACACTGAGAGTGGTTGTCCTCTGGCTTGCTTGTGATAGTTGGAGGGGGTAACTTGTATGTATGGAGCCAGTCTGTGAGCAGCAATGATACCAAGACAAAAAAAAACTGGGACAAGATCAGGTAGACTCACACATGAACTTGCATGTTTCAGGATAATTACTGGTTTCTTCGTTTCATCAGTTCTTTATTCTGGCTATTGTATACTTGGCATGACTGACACTGAGTCTAATAGACGAGAGGTGGGGAACTCCAGGCCTCGAGGGCCGGTGTCCTGCAGGTTTTAGACGTGTCCTTGATCCAACACAGCTGATTCAAATGGCTAAATCAATATCAATATGTCCAGAGGCCTGGTGATGAACTAGTTATTTGATTCAGGGTGATATCAAAAACCTGCAGTGCGTTTCCCACTCCTGTAATAAACCAGAGTGCAGGAAGAGGTTCAGACTCACAGATCTGTACCTCAAACTAGACTTCCTGAAATATCCACGTAGTTCCTAAAGCAACATATTTCTACCAGTATTACACCATTGCCATAAAATATGGTTAATTCACTACTTTGCAGCATTAAAACCTTTTCACACCTGAAATCTGGAAATTGAAGGAAGAAGAGAATTATTCTTTCTTACATGGAGTTAACAGCAGCAGGAAACCAGCTGCAAACATATGATTACTTGTGTAAGTGATAGGTTTGGTGGCAGAACATGACATGTTGTCACATTTGGACTTTGCAGGTTTAAAACTGTTTAGTGTCAGATCTCACTAGCTTGGACATTTTCATTGTCACGTGGATCTCCTTAGCTGATGTCTAGAAAATTCCACAGCTGTGGGAAACCCGGAGAACACCAAAGAGAAAATCTGTTGCTGCTAGTATAATATAATAATATATAACATCATCAGTCAGGATCTGGTCTGGGTCCAGTTTCTGAGAATGAAGCCTGAATCCCTGAACCGTTACTGACGTTTCTCTCATGTTGAAAGGAGGACCTGAGGATCGGATCCGTGTATTCTGAGAGTTCTGAAACGCAGACGCTGCCCATCGTTAGCCCGCCGTCTTCGCACATGTTCTGCGCTCACTGTAAGAAGAACCTGATGAAGGGACAGACGGCTTTCCAGAGGAAGGGCTCTCCAGCGCTCTTCTGCTCCACCACCTGCCTCTCATTGTCTCAGGCCAGGGGAGCCACTAAAATCTGCCACAACTGCCAAAAGTGAGTTCTGCAGACGAGAGTAGGCTTACTACTGTTATTACTACTGTTTGATGGGTGAAGTAATGTCACCAAATGATACGCCTCAAAGTAAACTGCATTGTAGTTTGATTGAATTTGGATTTCTCCTTGGCCTCTTTTCCTCTCGTTCCTTTAGGTTGATAATTCGGCCTCAAGACGTCATCCTGGCTCCGGATCTCAAAGGACTCATGAAAGAGTTCTGTGGCCAGATCTGCCTGACGTCCTTCAACTACAAGAAAACTGTCTCCAACTTCAGGAAAACTGCTGTTGCTGTGAAAGCTCTACAGACTGTACCACAGTCACTCTGCAGCATGTGCACCAGATACTGTGTCGTAAGTCGAACAGAACAGGACTGCCGCTAATGATTATTTCAATTATTTAATATAGAATTATCCAAACCGTGTTAAAAATGTCCTCGTTGTCTCATGCGTTATTTACACCATATGAAACTATGCTGATAGTGTGAACACTCTTCACCCGTGCTGCTCTTTGTCGTCTCTCTGCAGAGCAAACATGAGGTGATACTGAGCGGCGCTGTCCACAAGATGTGCAGTGACGCCTGCTTTAACCGCTTCCGTACAGTAAATAACCTTTCGATGGCGGGCTGCGCCAACTGTGGCTCGTACTGCCACAGCAAACCGCTCATGCTGAAGCTGGAAGAGGGCAGCAAAACCGTGTGCAACCTGGATTGTTTGGGGAAATACAAAGAGGTATGGAAACAGTTCTCTGCTTCATTGCAGATACATTTATTTTGAATTAGTCTTCATTTGAACTCTTGAAAGCCCAGTTTGAGTAACTCAGAAGGCAGAGGGTGGTCTCTGCATGTGGAGCTACCCTTTGAAAAACCTGCAAACTTTATTGGTGGTGTCTAAACTGTTCATTAAAAGAACAGAGGGGGTCTTCAGATTTCGACTCTATAGGGGAAAGAGTTAAATTTTTTAGCACTATTTTAAAGTTGCATGCCTGCACTGAGTGTCAGCACATGTGGGAAACAAAGCCAGTTAACTTTCTCGCCTCCTCTTTCTTACTCTGAGAGTTAAAACGGTTGAGGTTGTTTGCAACATGCCTCATATTTGTTTTTTAAAATTAATTCACAGAAAAGCAAGATAACCAAGATGACCCAGCCGTGCACAATGTGTCGCACCGCCCGCTTTGTGGCAGAAATGGTGGACAGCAAAAACAGTGATGACTCTGTGGATCTTTTCTGCAGCAGCAGCTGTGTGATGGCGTACAAAGTCCAGACTGTTAGTTCTTCAGGTACGCGATACCAGCTTCTCATTGAAGATTAAACCTTGTACTTGTTTTTGTTAAATGATTGTTTATGATGGATTAATTTGGTTTCAGGTGCTCGGATAAACTGTGATAACTGTGGCAAAAACAGCGTACCGTCCTACCACCTGGCCATGTCCGATACCTCAATCAGGAATTTCTGCACTCTCCCGTGTGTCATGGCTTTTCAGGTATTTACTTAAAGTTATTTAAAGACAAACCTAAGAAAGATTTTTGAAAAATGAAAGCTGGTATTTCAGACTTCTGTTGTTTCTTTTTCTGCGCTTTAGGAAAAATTTAAGCAGTCGCAGAAGCAGGTGAATGTTTTTACGAAGCTGCCCATGGGATCGTCCCAAATTCAGCCCGTTAGTACAACGCCAGTGCAACAGGAGGCAAAAGTGTCCCAGAAAGTGAACTGCTTCCAGTGCTCCCGCGTCATCACTTTTAAACCTGAGCTCATCCAAATGAAGGTAATTAATGGAAACAAATAAATTATGAGTGGAAAGTTTTACATTTAGAGATCAGTAATACCACAACAGTGTTCCTGTGGGCTTTAAATGAAAGTCACGGCATTTCGGATGAGGACCTGAAATGCTTTTGGTCCTCTCGGGTAAAGTCTTGTCAACACTTTCAAGAAAATGAACACAGAAAATAGACCTTGTCCGTTCAGGCTGACATTTCTCATGATTTGTATCTTCTGTGTGTGCGTGCAGGACAAGATGGTTTTTCTGTGCAGCGTGGACTGTTCTCACGAGTTTAAGAAAGCCAACAACGTGACGAGTGTGTGCGAGTACTGTATGATCGAAAAGATCACCAGAGACGTGAAGAGAGTCAACAACAAAGACTGTTACTTCTGCAGCGACGGTAAGGAGTCGTGGAAATCGATTCGTCAGCTGTAAGAACCCGATTCTGCTCTGAAATCTGTGTTTATTTTATTTATTTCTGTGTGTCCAGGCTGTAAGCTCCTGTTCAGACACGACTTGAGTAAAAACTGGGGGAAGCACTGTCACTCCTGTGTTTACTGCCACTCCGTTTCAAAGAAGCTGGTGACGGCACAGTACGGAGGCTCGACGGAGGAGTTCTGCTCGGAGGAGTGCAGGTCCAAGTACACCATGCTGTTCTGCCACGTAAGCAAACCGCAGTAAAGATATTAAAATCATAGTTTTACACCAAAGCGGTAATCTCCGTGAGCATGATCTCCTCCTCCACGTAAACACATTGCTTTTCCACTCAGGTTGCAAAGTGCGACACCTGCGGGCGGAAAGGGAAGCTAAAGCAGAGCCTTCCCATGCTCGGGGAAGTCAAACACTTCTGCGACCTCAGCTGTCTGCTGCAGTTCTGCTGTGAGACAGTGGCCACGCAGGGTGAAGTCGTGAAAGGTGCATACCGTGTTTTTATCCCTGTTTGAATCTGTAACTTCATCTGATTTATATATTTTTTTTAATGGTGTAGTGGTTAGCACTGTTGCCTCACCGGTTTGATCGGCCTTTTTGGGCGGAGCTTTCTGTGTGGAACCTGTGCGTTCTCCCAGTCTCTGTGTTTCCTCCTGTTTTACTTAAGTGTTGGAGTAATCTAAACTGGTTTCAGGAGTGTGAGGTTCTGAGTCAGCCCTGTGATGGACTGGCATGCTGTCTAGGGTGTAATTTGCCTCAACCTATGACAGCTAGAATAGAGTGAGGCTTATTCAGACATGTTTAAAGTTTAATTAATGACTTTTGAAGCTGCTGCTTTTGATAAAATCAGTTTGGGTTTGATGAGTTTGGCTAAGCTTTCCTTAGCAGTCTTTAAAACTGTAGTAAAGCGAAGTATTACTTTCTTTTGATTGAGTGGCCAGTTTGATGTTAAGGGCTAGCACAGAGAGATGTGCAATCATTTGTGGTCATGTTGACACCTAAGGCCAATTTAGAATTACTATGTAACATAACATGCACGTCTCAGGATTGTGGGAAGAAACTGTCACCTGGAGAGAATCCACACAGACACATGGTGAACATATAAATTCCTCACAGAAAACCCACAGAGCTCTTACTGTGACCCCACAGCCTTAACCACTGTGCTGCTGTAAAGACAGACCATCAAGAAATGCTAATGTGGTAAATCAAAGAGGCACTGAGGCCTAGATTCATACTGTGTTGCGGACGCAGACAGCTCCGAGACAACACTGTCGGCTTCTTTGATGCCCACCGCATGCACAGTTGTTGCAGTGTAATGTATAATCTCCATGAATGAGTCAATGTGAAGTTGGATGGCACTGACTGTTTCGTTCATCATCTGATGGCAACATTTGCATTGCATGCAAGACTGTAAAACTGAGCTGCTGCAACACTGGACTGCATGTTTGACACCAGCTGTTAACTGTTGTTGTTCTTTAATAAAATATGAATATTTCTGGTACTAACTATTAAGGCAACAAAGCTAAATGTTTACCAGTCGTGCACAGCTTAATTCTTTTTTTTGATACTTTTTATTTATTTAGGAACATTTTTATGCAGAAAAACAAAACAGACAAACAAAACCAAACAAAACAGACAAAATATTATGAGGTCATGGGAAGACAATATATGCCCGTGTATACAGCTGTACATCCACACATACATATATCAATACTTTGGTATTGCAAGTTCTATGCATTAAAGAGTGCTGCCACAATTTGTAAAGCCCCACAACTTAATTCTTAAACTAGAAAAACTAAAAAATGTTTTGCAACTGGGTCACAAAGTAAGACCAAGAATGCCTCTCTCTGAGGATTTAGGAAGAAGTCGGGAGCGACTTCCTACTGAGACGTTTTAAGTTTGTTGCTGTTTTGCTTTCAGCCAGCACAGGAGAGGCCACACCTGTGATCGCCAACGTCATCTCGCTCGCTGGCACGCCAAAAGGAAAACCTAACACTTCTGATAGAAGTGCCCAACAAAGTACAAAACAAAAACAAACACACGCAAGATATTAAAAAGAAATCATTTTGTACTGTTAATCATCAGTAGCTGCACGAGTTTCATATTTTGCCTTTTTTCTGCAGGTACAGCATCAAACTCTCAGTCAAAGACCTCTGGACACGTAAGTACATTTTTTAAATTCATGTATTCTTTTTGTATACAGTTGTATTTTTTCCAATTCCTTTTTTTCAGTGTAAGTTATGTTTATGAAAAATATATTTCTTAGTTGAAATGACGCACTTTTGCTTTTAAAAGGAAATCTTTGGGACATTTAGTTCAGTCACTTTTAGCTTGAAGGAAGTAGCCCGTGTAGTGTTACAGATGAGTAACTTTAGAGATGTTATTGTCATTTTTCTGTCCTTCAGATCAGCATTCAGACCGAAACGGTGAAGACTCATCCTCCTCCCCCGACTAAAATCCTGAAGAACAAGGCTCTGCTGTGTAGACCGCTGGTGCAGAACAAAGGAGTCTCCTGCAAAACGCAGACGGTCGACGTGGAGGCACAGACGGGTAAAAGAAGCACACAGGCAGTGTCTCTGTCAGGGCAACACCTCCGCTTTACTCTGTGTTTAAAAAGCTTCAAATAGCTGTTCAATCTGATTGATTACAGCTGAATTACTGCTGCTAGCTGCACTTCACAGCGTTTAACGCTCGGGTCACAAACACAGGTTAAAGGGTAAGGGTCATAATCAGCTAAGCTTATGTTGTTATGAAGACAGCGAATGCTTGTGGAGAGGAATCTTATTCAAATGCTTAACTGATGCTTTGAAGTTTGAACTTTCTGGGCAGAGCACTAATGTATGCTCACGATTTTACAGACAAGACTAAATGTAAAGTATTTGTTTGTCTTTGCACACTGTACATGCTTCCTCTTTAAACATACTTACTGCAAGAGCAAACTCTGTGCCATGTTCTTATCTAATCACGACTACTATTCCCTTTTTTTCTCTCTCTGTAGATGATATCTTCCCAAAAATGGTGATCCTGCCTGTTCCTGTGCCGGTGTACCTTCCTGTACCCATGAACATGTACAGCCAGTGCACTCCCAAGCCTGTCGGCCTGCCGTTACCTGTATGTCTAACAATGCAACCACCTTGGAACTTTATTATTTCTAATTAATTCAAAGTTTTCCCATAACTTTTTGTCTTAGAATTTACATTTGTCTTTTTAAGGTTTATTTAGAATAATTAAAATGAGGAATTTTAAGATCAAGATGGATTTTATTTGGGAATCTGTTAACATGCTTGTGACAAAACCATGCACTGTAACACTGTAACAAAAACAGCAGCAAGAAGTAAAACATGTAGCTCAACAAATGGGCGCATATATTTACACATGAACCATAGGCGTGACCCCGTGACCCATAGCATTTTGATTCAGACAGGATGTTCAAATGATTGGCGACCTGTCTGCGGTGTACCCTGCCTCTTGCCCTATGGCAGCTGGGATAGGCTCTCGCCATGGATAAATTACATTACACACTCCTTTAATCTTCAGCTTTGTTTTTGCCCTTACTAAGGTCCCACTCATGAGCTCCTTCTTTCTTTCTACCTCAGCTTCCTGTGCCAATGTTTCTTCCTGTGACAATGGACAGTGCTGAGCGCATTGTGGAAACCATCCAGGAGATCAAACAGAAGATCCCGTCCGATCCATACGAGGCAGAACTCATCCTCATGGCGGAGATGGTGGCCGAAGACGACGAGAATAACGACAAGCCGGAGACGCGCAAAGAGGAAAAAGCGGTGAAGAAAACGCCTGAAAAGCAAGAAGCACCTGTCACAGATGGTGAGACGAAACATTTAATGAGGCCACGAAAAGATGAAAGTAGGGGGTACTCAAGGCCATCAAGCCATCATATTACAGGGTTAAACAGTTAAAGCTATTGTAGTTTTGTGTTTATTAAGTTTTATTTTGTTTGTGCACCAGTGGCTCTTGAAGGAAGTATTGACATATTTGACCAAACTGACTAAAACTAAAGAAATGTTGTCATATTTATAATTTAGTTTTGTAAATGCATAATTAATTAACTTTAATAACGTCAGCGTGCACATGTTAGGATTTCATCCAAGTTATCTGTCAAAGTTGCATCATTTTATTCCCATACAGATAGTTTTGATGTTATTAACAGTGTATTCATGCTGTACTAACAGACAGTGTGATGGTTGTTTTGTAGACCATGTCAGTAACTACAGTGATGACTTGGACACCGACGAACTGGCCACTTTCCTCAATAGCTGGGAGGATGCCTCCTCTGACGCGGGGCCCTTGTCGCCAAGTAAAACCTACGCCAGCGAGAAGTTCAACTCAGTTTTAGATGTATCTGTGGGCATGCCCAGTGAGCCCGAGCCCGCACCACCTCCTGGTCCGCCTCCCATGGACATCGAAGCCGACTTCACTGTTGGTGAGATGATAGGCATACACCCATAATACTGGACGTTCAGGGAGTTTATCTCCAGTTTATCTACATTTCTTTGGACATTTTTACTTTAACCCCTTCAAAGATCTGCTCTGGGCTTTTGCGCGTTTAGTCTCATGTTTGATGTCATGTCATTGCCAGAAACTCTGGAAAGGATGGCCAAACAAAGAGAGCAGTGCAACAAGTCCCCAAGCCCCCCGCCTGCTGCTCCAGTACGACGACAAGCTCACAGGAAAGCCAGAGAGAAGAGGGTAACTGCTGCTTACACATCTAAAGCTGGCTTTATATGCAACAAAACATTAGAGAAGGAGATGATGTAACAAAAAGATGGCGTCGTGTGACCCCTCCACCCATAATTATGTGTCAAAACAGGAAACAGTAGTAGTAGTATAACATAGTAGGTTTTCAACCTTTTCCTTCTTTTTCTTTATTTAAATAAAAGTTTTAAATGTCTCCCTCCTTTAGATGGGGACATAAAAATAACCAGCATGGTTTTATCAAAGAAGGCTGCAGAGCTGCAAGACTTGAATGACTTTGGTCTGTGTTGTCTAAAATGTCCCCATTATACCCATAATGGTCAGAAGAAGCTTCTCGGATGAGAGGTGAAACGTCTTCAAGCAACTTAAAGAAGTCCAGACGCTTTTCTTTGCAAGCTCCTTAGACTACGATGACCTGGATGACTGAGAACCTTCACAGACATATACCCATAATGCATCCTCTATATGTTATCACAGGGTCGTAAGCCACAGCGTCAGTCTAAGGCTGCTGAAACGTCTTCGGCAAAGAGTACTTCCAAAAAGCCCGTGGAAGTAGAAATCCCAAAACTGAAGAGTGAATATGGAGTTGATGCCTGGAAGCGATGGATCCAGTGGAGGCAAACTCAGCCCAACCTGGAGAATCCACGCTTTGGCTGTAAGTCTGAATATAAAATGCATTTGAACACTGCAGCACTTCGGGCTGCATTTCCTGCATTCTCTGACTTTCCTGTCTCTGTTAAGACTTTATAATTAAAAACAAACAAACATGGCTTTTAATCTTGATGTCAGCGCGTCCTCTGGAGCTGAAGGAGGATCTTCTTAGCTGCACCACCGCTGAGCTCAGCTACGGCCTCTGCTGCTTCATCGCTGAGGTGAAACGACCAAACGGAGAGCCGTACTCGCCCGACACCATGTTTTACCTCTGCCTCGGCATCCAACAGGCAAGACATTTTTCTCAGAGAAACTAAGTGTAAATATGGATACACTTATAAATATGATGACATGTATATCTAACCATTTTCTAACATAGTCCAAACTTCCTTTACTTTCCTGGTTCTCTAAACTTTTTGTCTTTCTCTGCAGTATCTGTTTCAAAACGGTCGTGTGGAGAACATTTTCATGGATCGCTTCTATAACAAGTTTTCCACTGAGTTCACCAACTTGCTGCGAGGTTTCAAACCTTCAATCACACCCAGTGGTGAGTTTCCAACACCACCTTTGTCTCTGTCAGTGTTACACAAACGAACGTCTGTTTGCTCAGATTTACAGCGGGTCACTTTCCCTCCGCAGGTTATATCCACTCCCGTGTAGAGGAGGAGTTTTTGTGGGACTGTAAACAGCTGGGGGCGTACTCCCCCATCGTCCTCCTCAACACTCTGCTCTTCTTCTGCTGCAAGTACTTTGGCTTCACCAAGGTGGAGCAGCACCGTCAGCTGTCCTTTGCACACGTCATGCGCTGCACAAAAACCAATCTAAACAACACCAAGACCACATTCCTGCGCTTCTACCCACCGCTGTCCGGACCCGAGGCGGAGTCAGGTACCAACGTGCAGAACGCCAGATTTAAACACACAGAGCTAAACGCGTTGATTTTGCAGTTAAGAGTCGACAGTCCACCTAAAATTAGCAGTCAAACAGATTCTGACTGTTTTCATGTACAAATTATCCTGAAACTTGCACACTGTCTGTATGTGTCCTCTTCAGATGCAGAGGGTGGCCCAGCGAAGAAGCGAAAGGAAGAGGAGAGTAAAGAAGAAATCCTGGAGATGATGGAGAACACGGAGAACCCTCTCCGCTGTCCCGTGAGACTCTACGAGTTCTACCTCTCAAAGTGGTGAGTGTTGTACAACCACTGGTGCACTCGTGATGGATCTGTGGCTGGTTGGACTCCGCTTTCAGCACGTGAACTTTGTGAAGTAAATGGCTGCACAATAATCTTGCATTACCTTTCCCACATAACTGCTATGTTCAGTTTATTTTAAATAGGTATATTTATTTAATCTTTCAGTGTCTAGTTTGTATTTTCTCTCTGTGCCTGTGTAGGTTTCCTTCCAGAGTACAAAAACTTGATTGTTTGCTTCTTCTAAATAAGCTGTAGGTGAGGTTAGTTATCTGTGTTAGGCTGCGACGGACTGGTGACCTTTGCAGGGGCCTCTCGGCCTGCAACAGCTACTTGGTTAAAAAAAGGGATGATGCAGCTCCTGAGCTACAGTCGCTTCTTTTGTGGCGCATATATTGTTTGTTGTCAGATTTTGAGACCTGATATTACAGGAGTAGCTCACAAAACTGTCTAAAACCAGTATTTTGAAAGGTACAAATAAAAACTCACTCAGTGGGCTCAGTTAAGCCCAGAGAGTTTGATCTAAAACCAGAAGAAGAGATCACATCACTTTCAGCATCGCGACAGAAGCTCCAGTTTTATGTTTGTTTATGTAAGAAGGATTTTAACTAACACAAATGCATCATGAAAATATGCCAGATTCAGCCAAACATTATCTTGATTTTTCGTGCTCAGGTTGGACGTATTCCTCTGCTAAACTTTCAGGGCACCAAAGCTCTGGAAGGATCTGCCTGAGAAGTTTAGACTCTGCACTTAACTACCTTCCTCTCATTCATCTCCTTAAATTTGAACTTAACCTCTGAGTTTTCTTACTTGTGACAGCATATTGTTTCATTTGTGTTACATGAAGTAGGCTTGTTGGGTTTTTTAAAGATGCAGTTTCCCATTTGGCAAAATACACTGATCACATGACTTGAATTTGAATGAATGCTTTATTGGCCATATGCAGGTTGCAGGTTATTCCTTCTTTTAGAGGAATAGGAAATATCTTTTTTTAATATTACTTTTAAATTTTATTTAAATTTAAATATGATAATAAGTTACACTTGAAATATTAAGCGTCATAACATTTAAATGAGCCGACATTTGCCACTTGCCTGATCTGCACTACTGCACAACTAATAAAAGGTTACCGTATTTTCACGACCATAAGACGCACTGTGCTAAAAGGCGCAGTCTCAGTTATGTGTGCCATTACTGTATTTAACACACACATAAGGCGCACTGGATCATAGGGCGCATACAAGTACCGTATGCGTATTTAAAAATAAAGCGGGAGCAAACCTGAGTTCGGTACCTTACTCACATTTTTATTACCAGTAATCGTCATCATCAACAACACACAAGCATACAAGTGTGCGTATTTAAAAATAAAGCAGGAGCAAAACAAAGTTTGGTACTCACATTTTTATCATCAATCAAACCCATCGAAGTCCTCATCCTCTGTGTCTGAATTGAACAGCTGCGCTAAATCTTCATCAAACATGCCAGGTTCACTTTCTTCACTGTCAGAGTCACTTTCCGTGCCGTGCGGCTCCTCGGAAATGATGCCGGCTTTCGCGAAAGCTCGAACAACAGTGCCAGCAGACATGTTAGCCCAAGCATCTACAATCCATTGGCAAATTGTGGCGTAACTCGCCCGGCGCTGGTTTCCACTCTTGGTTAAACTGTGGTCTCCATCGGTCATCCATCGCTGGATGTGTTTGTCGCCGATGTGTTTGCTGCAGTAGGAGCGGAAGATGGCCAGCTTTTCCTTATAATCCGCTGGAAGTTGCTGCGCTACCGTAGTCCTGGTCCGGATGGAAAAATGGCACCGTTTCATAAAAAGTGAAAGTGAAACTGCTTTTAGCCGAATGGTGACCGTCGAAACGCTTCTCCCGCTCGTTCTTTGCTCGATGATTGCCTTATGTCCGCGGAAACTCAGCTGCGTCTTCTTGACCTGCCGGAGCTTGTTTTCCAGCTTCCTCCACTTGCGAACCATCGATTCATTAATCTTAAATTCTCTCGCCGCTGCTCGATTTCCATGTTCCTCTGTGCTTCGTAAGCGTGTCTCTTTGCCATTTTCAGGGTTGTTAAAACAACGGTGTCCTGCATAACGCACATACCTGTTCTTTTATACAGGTATGTGCAATAAAGTCAACGCACACACTTCACCCTTTAGCGTTCTCATGGTGTTCTCTACTACGTCCTCCTTACAACACAAAGGGCGCACTGCGCTATAGGGCGCGCCGTACTTTTTGAAGAAAATCTAAGACTTTTAAGTGCGCCTTATGGTTGTGAAAATACGGTAAGTGTTAAATGTCAGTAAAGACTAATAAAACCTGCCACTCATTGATTCTTTTAAAGTTTATTTCTTGTTTGGATGTGGAAGGCTGGATTGAGATGGTCCACTGGCCGACCCTCATTTTACTCTGATTTATCAGCACATTGATCTAAATCTTTGTTCCTGTTTCTTCCGCCCAGCTCGGAGTCGGTTAAGCAGCGAACCAACATGTTCTACCTGCACCCCGAGCGCTGCTGTGTCCCCAACAGCCCGCTGTGGTTCTCCTCCACCGCTCTGGATGACACCACCATGGAGGCCATGCTCATCCGCATCCTCACAGTCAGAGAGCTGCATCTCGACACAAAGCAGCAGACGAGCGATGACCCACCGTTTATACCCGAGGAGGAGGAGGAGGATTCGGAGTGAACGTGAAGTGACCTTTTACCGGAGTTGCAGCTAGTGATGTAAATGTTTGGATATTATCAAAAATGTTCGCTGAACATAAACGGACAGGAAAAAAAAACATTCACAACAGCAGTATGAAACAGCAAAGAGTCACATTTCAAACGCACGTTTGGACAGAACCTCCGATTCACATCGCTTATGTAGAGGTGAGGCTGAGATGCTGGACTCAGCATTAAAGACTGTTTACTGCTCAGCAGGGCACGCAGCTGCCCTCCTGTGTTTATGTGGTTGTGTCTTATGGAAAATACTACTTTTATCTCCTTCCATGTGTTATGATTCCTGACCTTCCTGTGCACACTGGACTTCCAAGTTTTTCTAAAGCTAGCCCTCCATCTCGGAGTGATGGAGGTCCCGAATAGAGAGCTGCATATTGTTAGTTTCACTACATTCACACCTCAGAGGCCAAAATGAACACGTCTGTGTTTGCAGTAGTTAGAATATTTCCTGGGTCAGTACTTTTGCACACCTCAAGAATTGTTGCAATCTCACTTTGAGAAAACACAGTTTTAACATCTGACTGGAGATTTTACCTGAATCATGATTTGATTGATTTTTCTTCCAGATTCCTTTTTAAGTTGTGATGCTAAACGTTGAAAATGTACACAATTCACACGTTGTGTTTTGTGGTTAACAGATAATCCTCAGATACTTTAAATGATCTTATCAACCTGAAAAGAAATTACAGCATCGAACAATGTAAAAATCATCATTGGTGCCTGATTGAAGGGATTAAAGATTTTGGAAGTGATTCAATTACATTTTAAGAAATTAGAGATTTGAGTGTTAGGTAGCTGCTATCCCTCATTATGACTTTCAAGCAATCTGAGAAGAGAAAAGCCTACAACTCTAAAGTTTTAAACTCATTTTGGGATTTCATACTAAACAAACCTTAAAGCAGTGAGTTTTTGCATAATGAGCTCTGGTATTATATGAAAGCAAATAAAGCTGTCCGTTTGTGTATGTCTAGATTATTTTAACCCCCTTAGAGTATGGCTGCCAAGGTTCTCTTGAGTGTTTTCTATTATATGTTCATTTTGAATAATAAAAAAACAACTTCAAAACACTTGTTTTCTTTTGAGACTCTACAATTGCACCTGTGAGAGAGGTCTGCCTCTTAGTCTCGACAGAATCTGTAATGTGATTTGATTTCAGCCCAAACCGTGATCTTTTAATGAACCTAAAAGATCTACCTTTTGTTGCTTAAATCGAACCAGGGTGAAACCTTAAGGGGTCACCACAGTGGATCATCTTTCAGTATCTCATCCTATCCCTTCCATCCTCTATCACACTAAATGCTGCCAATATAACTCTCCATGTCCTCCTTCACTACATCCTTGAATCTCCTCTGTGGTCTTCCTGTTTTTTTTTCCTTGATGTTCAGCATTCGTCATCCAGGTAACGCTTTCCCTCTGCGCATGTCCAAACAGCCTCGCCTCTCTAACTTTTGTCTCCACGCTGTTTTCGTTTTTTATCCAAGTCACTTCCAGTGAACTAAACTAAAAAGAAGTAATGCATAAATGGTCTCCGAGCAGAGAGACTTGGAAGGAGAGCTCTCTGAAATAAGGTAAAAATTTATCGATTCAGTCGTTAAAGCGGCTCAAAAGTAGATACAAATGTGATGAATGTGATTTCCAGTTGGTGTGTTTTACTCGGATTACGAGGACGCTTAACGCCGACGGTACTTGTCCCCGCCATGTCCTCATAAACTGCTCATTCCACTTTCACGGTTCTCCGCTGCTCCTAGTGGCTGAGACGATCGCGACCGCGGATTCGCTGCCGCTGCAGTCAATCGTTGACGTTACCGCCAGTGATTGGTCAGAGATACCGCCGCTCCTCCCAGATCGTGCCCCTTTATCGTCACGTGGTCTCTCATTACCCATACAAGAAAGATGGCTACTTCTATGCTAGCTACA
This sequence comes from Rhamphochromis sp. 'chilingali', assembly GCF_963969265.1. Lineage (NCBI taxonomy): Eukaryota > Metazoa > Chordata > Actinopteri > Cichliformes > Cichlidae > Rhamphochromis > Rhamphochromis sp. 'chilingali'. The sequence goes on from NC_137944.1 coordinate 29,223,343, forward strand.
CCTGGAGCTCTTCTTGTTTTTTCTTGTGGACACTAAAGCGGAGGTAACTGTTGTTTGGTGTGAAACCGAAGTAGTTCTTGAAATACATTTAGCTAGGTCTAAAACAATGGGTAAACAGCTCAGAAACCACTGCTGGTTTGTTTCTCACCTGCTGGCTAATGCAAGGATACTAGCAAAGCATGTATGTGTACAACTAACTGAATGTAAACATTAGCCAGATACAGCTGCAGCTGTCCAGATGCATGGGTTTTCTGCTCAGTTGTATAGTGCCTGGTACAACTGAGCAGAACAGACAAATTTATCCAAGAAGTTACAGAGGAAAGTGGAACAAACTTCTACATGCAGAGCCGCTCAAGTACTTTAGTACAAGTTTGAGGTCTGTGGAAAATCTACTCTAGTGCCAGTTTGTTCATCCTGCTTCACTGCAAATCAAGTGGAAATACTTATTATTATAAGTAATTACATTTAGTACTTAGTGCATTCATTAGTTCAAAGTAGTATCAGTATCAGTTTTTACTTTATAAATAAAATGAGATAGTTTAACTTATTTTCCCAATTTTGTGGGCTATTTACATTTGAGTGAACAAATGTTAGAAATATGAGCTTCTTGAATTTTTTTTTTCTACCAAACACACACACATTTATTGCAACTAAAAAGTTACAGTTGTTCTGAATAAGGTTGGCAGCGTGTTGAACATATTGTATGCAAGTACATAAAAGGGATGAGTGTACTGAAAGTATACAATCTACGATACTTATGCAACCTGGATTCATACAGGTGTACTTGAGGAGAAAGAGACTAAGCAATTCATCTGGGCCAGCTTTTATAGCCTGGAACGTCAAGGTGAACTGACTTGTTGACAACCCTCCTATGTTAGTCAATTATCAGTAAGAGCAGTCCTGGACTTCCTTTAGTAGTGGGTGGGGCATAACATTATTTTTAAGCACCCCAGATGTGTTTTGACTTGCATTCGCACACTGAAAACACACCTCAAGCCTCAAACCTTGAATATAAATAAACTGTCTGCTGCAATATTTACATTGCCATAATTGTTGTGCTCAGCAGATTTTTCCAGCTGTCATGGAAAACCGACACAAGCGAGTGAATCCAGAGCAAGATGCCCTGGTGCACATTGTGGCTTGCAGAGACAAACCCTTCCTAGAAGAAAGGTTCATAGACTCCTTTAAAGGTATGTGGTGTATATATAAGACTTTTATAGTGGAACACGAATGGGTGACAAATTAAAGGAAAATTATGCAACCTTGGTAGCTCCAGTGAATGAATATGGTGGTCCCATTAAACTGTAGGGGGGCTTAGACTTTCAAGCAGTGTATTTCTGGTCTTCAGAAGTAAAATTAGACATACTTAAACACAATTTATTTTTGTATATGATGAAGTAAAAATGTGAATATTCCTTTATAAAATATGTCTGGGAAGTTGTGGACTAATCACAGCCACAGTTGGTCTGAAAAGACTTAATTCTACTTTTGCTGGATGTATTTAAAAGGATGATGTCTTATTTGAATGCACAGAGTGCTATATTTATTGCCAAAGTCATGGCAGTTCCAGTGTAAACAGTTTATAGGGAAATTGTTGAACCTAATTTTTATGTTCTTAATAAAATTTTTAGGAAAGGGTGTCTTTACAAACAAAACCATTAAAGCATCTGCCTTTGTTGTCGAGTATCGTGGGAAGATCTTTCTTCGCAAAGACGGGAGGCCTAAGAAGAGAAGCGGTGATACTTTGAATGGTTTCTTATATGAGTTTACATGGAATGGAGAACAGTGGTGGTAAGGTGTTTGTTTTGCATTTTTAAAGTGTTTTGGACTGTTTATTTACAGCTTCCTTTTATTAAGGGGACACTTTTGTATGTGCAGCGTTGATGCTTCCAAAAACGACAAGACCCTTGGAAGGCTTGTGAATGATGATCACATAAGTCCAAACTGTGAAATGAAGAAGATCGTTTATGAGGGGAAGCCACACTTGTGCCTCTTTGCAGTGGAAGAAATACCTCAAGGCAAAGAGATAACTTACAACTACGGCAGCTCCTATTACTCGTGGCGTCCCAAGGTATGTTTATATTATTAAAGAAGCCTTTCTTATGATTTTTATATATTCCACTCACTCCCTCTGAACACACCAGAACAGTTCTCTGTGCTCATTCAGAAGAACCTGACATCTATAAGTGTAAAATAGCGTTACACTTACTCTAGAACTAATAGTGTTTTACAGGAGGCGTTCTCAGTCTGGCTAGTACCAACGAGTAGTCCAAATGTGGTCAGAATGAGAACCCCAGAGTGGCTCTTTTATGATGAGATTGTGATCTGACTTTGGTTCGGATCCTTCTACCAGTCTGAGATTGATGCCTTTCTTTAGCCTGGTGTGCTTTGTTTTCTGGGATGTGGCAGATGTGCAAAGTTTTTGAATTCTTTTTAAGACAAATAAAAAAAATGTTTTGTAACAGTAAAAACTCAATCAAACCAGTACACAAATATGTCCAAATTTACAGTTTGGTATGTAATCATTTCCAAATATTAATGTTTATATTCAGTTTTTTTGTCTTATTTCACATTTACAGGAGTCACGTGATGGACCAAGTACTTCAGACAAAAAAATGTATCAAATTTCATCAACACCCAAGAAAAGAAGAGTACGTAAACAATCAGCAATTTTGTTTTGGAGTACAGAAGTACAAAAGGTTCCTGGTTCGAACCTTATGGTCTCTCGGGGGCCGTTGTGTTAGGAGTTTGCATATTTTACCTGTGCAAGATTTTATAGTCCATGCTTTTTAGGTATATTTCTAAATTCTACATTTGCTGAAGGTTGTTTGTCTGGAAGGTGTGTAGTGGTCTGTCTCTCTGGTTTTGCACAGTACCTTGAAGCTATGTGTTTGCTAAATGCATATAAAAACATATAAAGTATCTGTTAGTGAACCAAATGTAGTCTGTCAACATGCTCTTAATTTGTATTTTCAGTTTAAAGACTCGGATGATGACAGCGAACTACCAGGTCCAAGTCATGACAGTGACCACTCTGTTGATCTTGGAAGGTCATCCAGGGACAGTTCGCCACATTCTGAGTCAGATTCTCAAGAAATGACGAAAAACTTCAGGAGAGTGTCATCAATTCAGGAGGATGACACTTCGAGTTCTGATGATCATGACTCGGACAAAGACAAGACGTACAAAGAAGACAGATACAAAGGAGACAGATCCAGTAAGGCTGGACTAAAAGGCGGAGGAACATCTTTCACAAAGAAAAATTACTGTTATGTTTGCGGGAAAGGTTATCACAAAATTGCTCGGCATCTTTCAAGGCACATCGATGAAGACCCTGAAATCGCTGAAATCTTTGCTTTACCCAAAAACTCAGCAGAACGTAAAAGTCTGCTGGCCAAATTACGAAAAAGAGGAAACTACAAACATAATCAAGAGGTTCTGAGGAGTAACACAGGACCGCTAAAAGTGGGAAGACGATCATCCCGCTATGTAATGACTGCTGAAAATTTTGTGCACTGCATTTATTGTAAAGTAATGCTTCATAGCAAAGACCTATATAGGCATGTAGCAAAGTGTGCTAAGCAAACAATAAATGCTGCAACACATGGCGAGACGAGCATCTTGGGGGATGTCACCGAGTCGGAGTTCTCTGAAAAGTTTCCGTCTGAAGTTTGGGAGATACTTTCACCGATGAAACAAGATGAAATTGTATTTTTAATTCAACATGACTACCTTTTCATGAAGATGGCCCAGAGTCTTATTGAGAACAGTGGAAATGATCCGACAAACCAAGAGCGCGTCAGACAGAAGTTGAGAAAAATAGGAAGGCTCTTAATAGAGCTCCATGATAAGGGAATAGTGAGTTTTGAAGCAGCACTTAAACCCAGAAGCTTCTACAAAGTTGTTGCTGCTGTCAGAAACCTCTCTGGTTTTGATGAAAAAAAGCAGAAGTACAGCAAACCGAGCCTTGCCTTGTTTTTTGTAAAGTCTCTGAAAAAACTGGGAGAATTTGTTGTCGCACAGAGCGACAGCAGTAAGCGGGCCGTGAGAGATGCTAACACATTCATGATGCTGTGTGCGAAGGAGTGGAAGGAAACTGGCCCTCACAAAGATGCACCTTCATCAAGTGAACACAAAGTACACAGCCCCTCTACGATACCGTTCACGCGTGACATACAGACGTTCTACACGCACCTGGAAAAGACTTCTGCTTCTGCCATTGAGTGCATGAAGAAGTATGAAACCCCTCAGATGTATAATGCACTTTGCAGAGTCATACTTGCACAGGTGTCAGTCTTAAACAAATGCGCACCCGAGGTTTCAAAAATTACCCTTAAGTCATTCCAGGAGCGGGACGAGACTACCCAGGTGTTGTCCAAGCACTTTATCAGGATTAATATTGCAGGCAAGACTGGGCAGAACGTTGCTGTTTTGTTGACGTCTCAGCTCGTCAGCGCATTAACGTTGCTTATGAGCAAGAGACCAGCGTGCGGAGTACACGAAGACAATCCTTTCTTGTTTGCAAAGCCAGACGGTTCATCCACAAGCCTCTACCACGGAGGCCACTGTGTTCGGGTCTACACAAGAATGTGCTCTGCAAAGAACCCAGAGCACCTCACGTCCGTTCATTTTCACAAGCACATTGCAAGAATTTTTCAGATTCTTAACTTGGAGAATGACGAGCTACCTCACCTTGCTAAACTGCTGGGTCATGACATCCGGATGGACAGGGATTATTATCGGCTGCCCGAAGCGGCTGTTGAACTCGCAAAAATTGCTAAACTGCTTCTGGCAATGGAAAAAGGCTCTCTTGAAAGATTCAAAGGAACCTCTCTGGATGAGATTGAGATTGAAGGTTTGTGTCCAGTATTATGCAGACATAAACACACATTAGCCTGCCAGTGGTCATTAGATTGTCTTTTAAGGAGTTGTGAATAAATGCAGTCTGTTTTGATCATTCAAGATGAATTGGAGCCAGATATGGAGCAGGGCAGCTCTGTGGTGGACCGTGAAGAGTCAGATTTTCTACCTCAGCAGAGCGGTATGTTGCAAAGATGAGCCTTTCTGCACCTATTAACCTGGAGTGATTATTCTTTTGGACTCCTCAAATGTCTGTACTATTCTTGTGAACACAATGAATCTCAAAATCTCCAACTTCAACACTCTAAGGACTCAAAAATAAGCTGAAGATTTTGGATGGGAGGGTCAAAGAATTCATTCGCTAAACATGATCAGGTTTCACACAAATGTTCATGAGGACAAAATGAAGGGATGCCATATTCCAGTAACCTTTTTAATACCACTTTAAATTTTGTCCAGATGTGTTTATTAATGCAACTAGAAAATCAAAATATTGTTTTTCTAAACTGTTTCCTGTTCTCTCGGGGCCTGCAGGCCTAAGTTGCCCCTACAAGGCTATAATCAGAGGATATTTGTATTTTTAAGCTACAACTTTTAAGTTTTCCACTATATTGGGTTAGCTGTCATGAACAGTACTTACACAGAGAAAACAACCTTAAAAGGTTATTGAAGTTATGAAGGATTTTTAAAAAGAACTAGACAGTGTTGTCTACTTACATTCAATAATGACTGACTACAATATTCATCACTCTCAGGGAGCTCATTAAAATCCTTTAAGATCTACCCAAACAAAATTTTAAAACATGACCAAAGGTGAGGACGTACTCACCCTCTGTATCCAGGGCGTGCACATAGTTTGCTTCGTTCCACAACATGAATGGTGAATAAACTAAAAAAGGCGAGAGAAACTGCAGCATGCTGTTATTTGTTTGAAACAGATGATAACACATCTTCATCTTTACATCAAAAATAGTTTATGTGAAAATTGTGTTAATGATTTTTGTATTTCAATAATATTTTTGGACTCTTCAGATGATGTGGATCAGCAAGGCGGACAGCTAACTCCTGGGCAGGATGCCATGCAGCACATAAAGGCTTGCAAGGACAAATCCTTCCTGAAGGAAATGTTTATTAATTCCACTAAAGGTTGGTCATGAATCCCTTATAACCGCCCTGTTATGGTTGTTTTTGTAAACTGGCTGTTAGTCTCAGCCCCTGTTGATTGTTGATATGAGACACTGAAAGGTAATCTTATAATAGATCATGTAAACGGTGAATACATCAGGAAACTTTATTGCTACACTTTTCTTTTCGTAAATACTATTTGATTACTATTGGTCTAGTTGTTGCCATGGATTGGTCTTATGACTACAAATTAGTAACTGAATCAAACTTTTTTTTTTTTTTTTTTTTTGCATATTTGTAGGGAGAGGTGTGTTCACCAGTAAAGCCATTGAGCCATCCAACTTTGTTGTTGAGTATCGGGGGAACGTCTCAACCTGTGGAGAAACCCGTCCAGAGAAATGTGTAGACACCCTCAACAATTTCTTGTTTCAGTTTTCCTGGAACGGAACAAGCTGGTGGTGAGTTTTCAGCAATATAAGGAGGGTTCTTGTTTTAAAATGTCTAAAAGCTCATGTTTAATAGAAAGCCCTCGTGTATCCTGAGAAAGGTTGATATCAAGTCAGATCCAGGTTTTTAAAAAAAATCTTCATTATGTGCATGAAACATGCTTTTCTTTAACATTACTTTACTCAACCTACTTATAAAGATAGCTTGAACGTGCAGACACTGACTGTCCGTCACCACCATCAGTCCGAGTCACTGTGATAAAATGCATAATTTTAACAGTGGTTGAAGGTTCATTGTGAGCATTTGCCCTGCAGCATTGATGCTTCTGCAGAGGATGGGACTCTCGGACGACTCGTGAATGATGATCACGTAAGCCCCAACTGCAAAATGAAGAAAATTGCTCATGAGGGGAAACCACATCTGTGCCTGTTTGCTCTGAAGAAAATATCTCCAGGCGAGGAGATAACTTACAACTATGGGCAGTCCTCTTACGCTTGGCGATCAGCAGTAGGTTTATTTGGTTTGGTATGATGTTGGATGGACTTCTTTGTTCTTTGTCTCTGTGTGTAAATTTCTAACCTCTGTTCATAACAGTATATGAGAATATTAGGGGTGCAACGATACACAAAATTCACGGTTCGGTTCGGTTCGATACTTTGGTGTCACGGTTCGATATTTTTTCGATACAAAAAAATGTTCATGCCTTTTTAATTTGTCATTTATTAAAATTATAAATATATATTTTAACTCAAAAGTACAGTTTTTAAATTTAACCCTAACCCTTGTGCGTGTTTTTTATTTTGACAGCGAATGCACACCTGCGGACCACTTATGTGCAGCCCTGGTTATTTAGCTCATCATATTGCAGCCAAAGAAATTCTTTTGTCCATGAAACCATAAAGCTGCACTTTCTTTTTGCCTTATAGTCTGATATGTCATAACTTCTCCTGCTGCTTTTACACACGCACTCACATAAGCTCAGCGATTCTCTGCGCGATCAACCTCTCACATATTTAAGCTTGCTGCGGGAGATTTCACTTGTCATGTTTGCATAGTAAGCTAACAATTAATAAGACGATGTCAGAGGAATTGGTGCACAAATTATCATCACTCACAGATCAGTGCTGTCGCTCTCTATACACAGTTCGCACGATTGCAAATTGAAAGCAAAAAAAACAAGCGCAAATTCAAACGCGATTTCAATATGTCACATATTGACAGTGGCTCACCGATGCCAATGACATAATTACCCAGCTACATTTCCGAAAGAATGCAAAAGCATTGACATATATTTTTCCTTCCTACGGGCAGGGCAGAGATAGATTTTGGTAGCCCGACAGAAAAAAAATCGCTAGCTCCAGGACGTCGGGCTAGCGATATTGCGAGCCCTGTATCTGATTGAGGAATCACTCATCTTTGGAAAAGAGAGTTTATTACAGAGAAATGTCTCTTTCCAAAATAAAAGCTATACTATCCGCTTCTTCTGGGCTATATTCTCAGCAGCATATTAAACATATATAAGGAGAATCATGTGCTAACAGCTGTCTAAATGACTCGGCTAAAGTTGGTAGCATGCTTGCTTGTTTTTTTCTGCTTCCACTTGTCTTTGCACTAGGATGATGTCGGCGTAAATGTGCAGTCATATTCGTTGTGTTCCCACTAGTGCTGTCAGCGTTAATCTCGTTGAAATGACCTTAACGCCACAACACGGCAAATCTCCGTTAACGAGCTACCGCCGATCGCCCCGTGCATGGGGCTAGATGGCCAACACGTTAACGAGCTAACTGCGCTAACACACTAAAACCAAAATAATTCCAAACGCCAGATCTGAATGAGGTTCAATTTGCCTGTTGCAAGGAGAGCTTAACTTCTGTCTCGCTAGCTTGCCCTGCGCTCTTCCTTCTGACTATGCTGTCTGTGTTGAGCGCTCAGTGGATCTGCGCTCGACAGTGCAGCCTAGGCGGAGTAGTCGAACGCAGATTCACTGAGCGCTCAACACAGACAGCATCGTCAGAAGGAAAGTTGATAAAATAAATTACAAATGTTGTATTGTTCGATACATATGCGTACCGAACCGAAAGCACTGTATCGAACGGTTCAATATCGATACGAATATCGTTGCACCCCTAGAGAATATATACAGGAAGTTTTCTTTTTGACTTTGCTGTCTTCTTTTTATTTACAGGATCAAAACAAAGAACCACAAACCTCAGAAATGGAGACTGCAGCGTCTTCGACAGTGGATGAAAGAGTAGGTGTTGAACAAGATTTGTTTTATATTAAACACCAGCACTGTAAATGTGACTGCAGACTCGGGATTCATCACTTTATGATGTCTGGTATTTACAAAAGGGTTAAAAGGGTTTAACTTCCCTAAGAGTCCATCGGTAATCTAGCAGCACAGTCTCTTCTGCAGACCTTCTGCTTATAACGACATCTGTGAATGAAAAAAGGCACTAAATACACAGTAGCAGTCATAATGCTGTTAATTCTGAGTCAAAATGCATTGTTTGCAATAAATGCATCCAGTGTTGTGGGTGGTGAAGACAGGGAGTGATTTGATGCCTCTCTTTAATAACTATGATTCAAGTGTAAAGTTCTGTTGAGGTTATTAAAAGCGTTTAAAATCCATCCAAACAGAATTTTAAGCCTAAATATGTCGGCCAAAAACGAAGGAGAACTCGCTCTGAACTAAACTAAGACAGAGAGAACATGGTAGTCTGGACTATCAGCATGAGTATTAAGTGGCTTGTTTATTGTAAAGAAAATCAGAGTGCAGTTAGATTTGTGTGTTGGGTGCATAAATTTGCCTTTTTCTTAATTAATTCTAGGTGGAAAACTCAGATGAGGAATTCAGTTCTGCAGAATGCTTCTCTGATGAAGATTATGTCATTGACAATGAACCAAGCAATGATGACAGTTTTACCGAAAACGATGACCAGGATCAGGAATTTGAAGAAAATGCAGATGACTCGAAGGCCGGTTCTTCCAAAGCGCCGAACGATATGTCGGACTCCGATGAGTCTGACTCTGATGGAAAGTCTAAAGAAACTTCCTTCACTAAGAGAAATTACTGTTACGTTTGTGGGAAACCTCAAACTAAAATTTCTCGTCACCTTTTCACGCATAGAAAGGAAGAACCTGAAATTGCTGAAGTGTACGCAATGCGCAGGAACAGCAAGGAACGCAAAAAGCGTCTGGAGATGTTGCGAAACAAAGGAAACTTCAAACACAACCAAGGAGTCTTGAAGGCTCGCAGAGGAAAACTGAAAGTGGAAAGAAAATCGGAGATGTCCACACTTAAAACACTCGCCACTTGTGTATATTGTAAACGCATGTATGATCGTAAAGTGGTGTGGCATCATATGCAAAAGTGTCCCTCGATGGCATCCAATAAACCTCCAGAAGGCGTTCAAAGTCAAATCTTAACTTTGGTTGCCGCCACTGGACTAACGGACCCTGAGCAGATCTCAACAGGTGTGAAGAAGATGTTGAAAAAAATGAAGAAAGACGATATTTCCTCTGTAGTTTGCGAAGATTCTTACATATTACAATTGGCACAATGTTGCTACCACATGAGAGAGAAGAAACAGAATCAGGGATACGTCACTCAGAAGCTGAGGCAAATGGCACGGATCCTGATAACGTTAAGAAAGAAGTCGATAAACAGCTTCGAAGACGCAGTCAAGCCCCAAAACTTCAACGCCGTTGTAGAAGCTGTCCAGGAGATTGCGGGCATCAAAGAGGGGTCGAAGTCGTTTGACAAACCATCTCTCGTTTGGAAGCTTGGAAATTCGCTGAAGAAGATCGCTGACATTAAATACGCCAGGGCTTTGAAGGATGGTGATGAAGAGGTGTTAGAGGAAGCTGAGGCATTTATTAAGCTGTGTACGAAAGAATGGCCCTCCCATGCAAAATCACAACCAAAAACACCCTGCCAGCCAACCTTACAGTTTACACAAGATGTGATGCTGCTCTACAAGTGCCTGAACAGGACAACAGCTTCTGCAGTCCAGAGCCTGATGATGTATGCAGTAACACCGGTCTACAACGCGCTTCTCAAAGTGGTACTTGCATTCGTGTCCTTCTTAAACAAAAATATTCAGGATGTTTCAAGGGTGACACTCCAGTCATTCAAGGAAAGGGCTTCCGCAGAGCTTCAGGAAGATGCTGCTGGTTCACAGACCCAGTTGGAGCAAATTCTGTCCAAGCACAAAGTCACGATTGGTGTTAGTAACTCAAATGGAAAAATATTTGCTCTTACTTTGAGCCCTGAAGTGCTTTCTGCGCTAAGGGTGCTTGTGGACAAGAGGGACACATGTGGAGTAGGTAAGGACAATCCCTTCTTATTTGGGAATCCTGGTGGCAAAGGGTCAGACTTTCACAAGGGACACGCGTGTATCAGGATGTTCGTTAATCGCTGTGGTGCAAAGAACCAGGAAGCTCTCAGGTCTCAGTGTTTTCGTAAGTACATAGTAAGAATTTTCCAGATTCTCAGCCTTAAAAATGACGAGCTCACTCAGCTAGCTAAGCTGTTGGGCTGTGACATTCAGACAGACTGGGAGTATTATCAGACGCCCGAGGCAGCTGCCGATGTCGCAAAAATATCAGAGCTTCTGTCGGCACTGGAGAATGGATCTCTCGAACGATTCGAAGGAAAGACTCTGGAGGAAATTGAGATTCCAGGTATGTGACTCAAATCTCTGTTCACCCAAATCCTCCCTCAACGCATTTGCAAAACTCCATTAAGAATGTTTAGAAACCCCGATTGTTTCCATGCATGTTTATTTTTTTCTTGCTGCGTTACCGCCACTTGTTGGAATAATGTTGAACCACTGTCGAGTTCCTTTTTTCCTCTTTCCTTTAAAGATGAATTGCAGCCAGTCATGGAGCCTGTCACCCCCAGAAACAGCGATGCTGAGGAAGATGATGAAGGTTCAGAAGTTTCCTTTGATGTGTGATATAATAGTCGTGCCTGCAGTTATTTTTGAGTGGTATTCGTGTTTATTATGGCAGATGATTCACCTTGTATAGTCCTCAACTGATGTATGGTGGGACAATATTAGCTATTTGCTTATTTCCGAAGGATGTTTCTTTATTAAAAAGTGAGCTGAAATGTTTAAAAATTAAAAAGTACGAAAAATGCAGATATTCTTCTTACAGATCTGTCTTTGTCTTTTCCACAGGTAAAAAAAGCAAAAGAAAACAAAGCCAAAGAAAGAAAAAGAAGAAGGAGATTGAAAAAGAGCAGCCGGAGCCAAATGAACATGAAGCCGTGAACACAGAGAAAGAAGACAAGGCAGAGGACGTGCCGGTGAAGAGTGACATCAGCAAACCTGTGGAGAAGAAATCTTTTAGCACAGCTCTTGAGCCAAGTATTTATTTCAGTGACGATGATGAGGACATGAATGTGAATTTTGACATCGACATAGACACTGATGACGACGATGATAGAAATGAGGAGATTGCTGCAGACGGTCGCTCAAACAGTTCAGGTACAAAGCCCAGGGTAACAGATGAAGATGCAACAACAGAAGTCAAGAAGAGCAACAAGGATGGTGACGGAGAGCAGAAAAATACGTCTCCAGACGAGCACAGTGCTGATGAAGAGCTCGCAGAGGCAATGGATATCGACACAGAGAACCATGTGGAGGAGGACTATGATGAAGATGATGATTGGATGGATGTGGACAGTAACGCTTCTGCTCCCACTTTAAATGAAGGTAAACTAAATCTGGTGAAAAATGGGTTCATGTTCTGTTAACTGGGAACTGTGGAGAGGTTTGACTCACTAAAGTGGAAATGTGTTTTACTAGTCACAGAAAAGAAGACCAACCTATCGGTGCCCATGGCTCTGATGAAAGAAGTGAAGATAGTAATCCCAAAACTAGACATCGTGAGTCCAGTTTGTTGTTATGTTTTACAACCTGCTGAAAATGACACTTTTAAAAAGTTGAATAAATGTGAGGTCTGTAAGCATCGCTGCATTCTTTACAAACTACTCTTTAAATGTAGGAGAAGGTGCAGCATCCCATCCACATTTCCCAGTTGTCATCTTTGAGTAACAAGCAGCCGGTGGAAGATAAACCCGTCCATGATGACAAGAAACAGAGTGCAAGACCTACTCCACTTACAGAGGTCACAAACAAGCCCAGCTCTGAAAAGGTAGGAAAACTTTCTTCTCTTCCAACGAAGTAGAATTTGTCTGTAAAATATATATTTTCGGTGAAATCATCTGAGCTGAATGTATGAAATATCAGGCCTGTAGAAAGGTGTTTTCCATAATCTATCTATCAATTACAAGTATTAAAACGCTATTGTTGTAGTTTATTTATGTTAAAGTATAAAGTGCCTTGAAGCAAATGTTGTTGTGATTTCGTGCTATATAAATAAAATTGAATTGAACTGAATTGAAAATGATCAAATCCATAAATGTTCTGGATGCCTTTTAAAGTTTTTAAGAGACTAAATGTCCATTAGTTTTATTTTCATAACACATAAAATCTTCTTAAGTCCGACAAACATGCCAGCTGTTTTTCTTTCACTGCACACTCAGATTGATTTCTTTTGTCAGTAAAACTTTGATACCATTAAAGGGATCACTTGGATTATGAGAACAGCTCTATCAGAGGCAGATCTCCCTCGTGCTGTCAGAACAGCTCAGACCCATCAGGGCGTGGTCACAGGATCTCTGTGTTCAGGTGTCTGACTCTGGGAAATTGCTAGCATGGTCTGTGGATTGAAGGTGGTTCTCGCTAGTGAGTTGGAGACCAGCTGAACACCTCCTCATGCTATTGCTGAACTGTCTTTGGGGGCTGTGTCAGAGATCGTCTTTAGCGCACCACGGCAATGGCAATCTGTGTTTTACACGTTTGGGTTTTAGTGTTGTAGCTCATCAGTGCATAAAATGCTGTAAAAATGTGTTTAATCAACTCTGTGATTTACACTTTTACATTTCAGGCAGTGCACATGAACTGCTCCCGCTGCAAAAAGAGCATGATGAAGGGACACACTGCTTACCAGAAGAAGGGCTTCTCAGACGTCTTCTGCTCCAAAAACTGTCTGTTTGAGATGTTTTCTTACAACAAACCAGCCACCAAGACCTGTCACCAATGTCATAAGTGAGTGTTGTTGAAACTGTGCTCTGTTCTCGATGACTAACAGGCACGGACTGTTTTAATTTATTTCTATTAAAGACTTTCATCCACTTGAGGGCAGCATAACCAAAGAGTATATACAACAATATGACATTATAATGACATTAAGTTATAAACTGCATGACGTCACTGTTAGTTAAGCAGCCACCAGATGATTGCTCAGTTTAGACCCGTGTTTCAGAGCAGCTCCTGATGGAATCATCTGCTGAATGAATCGCTTTGTCCAGCAGGTGACGATTATTTAATTAATTTCTCCTGTTTGTCGCTGAGCAGGTAGGATGGTTATAGGATATATAAGTGTCTGTGTTAAGTGTTTGTCCTCCCCTTCGATCAGAGCGATATCGCAGCCTCTGGACCTCATCATGGCTGCTGTGGACACTAAAGGAACTATGAAGGACTTCTGCAGCCCGGCTTGCTTGAGCTCTTTCAAGTCTGCATCCACCCAAACACAAAAGTCAGTCTGCAACATATGCAAAAAAGTCTGCAGTGTAAGCACTTTTTTTTTTCTTTTGATACCTGGGTGTTCAGAGTTTTTATTTTTCCCTTTATTATGGTTAAAAAAAATCGTATTTGTTGCCTTTAATTGCATGTACATGCACATCACAGTGTCTCCTTTAAGAGCTGTATGTCTTTATTATCCCGTTCAATGGCATTTTATTAATATTAATAACTAAACAAAAAAGTTTTTTATAATCCATGATCTTATGTCCACGGCTCCTTTCTCACTGACTTCAGACCAAATGTGAGCTGACCCTGAACGAGGCAGTCATCAGGTTTTGCAGCCACGCATGCTTCGATGATTTCTGCAAGAACAACATGGGCATCTGTGAGAACTGCAGCTCTGTGTGCTGCAGCAAACCGCTCACGCTGAAGCTGGAGGATGATAACAAAACATTCTGCAGCGGTGGTTGTCTGAAGCGGTTCAAAGAGGTGCGGATACATCAGAGAGGGAAAATGCAAAGTTGTGGGACCAAAATGTTGTAATAATCTACACAAAAACCCAAAGATCTCTTTTTAAAAAAACATTTATTCTGCAGAACTCCAGGATGCTCCTACGCTGCACCACTTGCCTCTTTTCTCGACCTGTCTTTGACATGGTTAACTTTAAAAACGATGAGAACGTGGTGCAGCTCTTCTGCGGCCGCTTTTGTGTGAAATCTTACAAGCTGCGACTGACAGATGAGATGGATCAAGGTAATCCACAGTGAATCTGTCAAACGTCCATTTTTCACATCTTTTTACTGGATCTTCAGGTCAAAATCAGAGACGTTATAAAAGACGTATAGCACTCACTTCTTAAAACGAAACAATTTAAACTGTTTTTATCACATACAAGTTATTCTCTCACCAGACATTTAATCAGGTACATCTTGCTAGCACTGTGTTGACCCCTTTAGCTTTCAAAACAGCCATAATCCTTCATGGTATAGTTTCATAAATTTTGGTTCATGTCGGCATGATAGCATCACACAGTTGCTGCAGATTTGTCAGCTGCATGTCAGCAAATATCCTGTTCCACCACCTCCCAAAGGTGCTCGATTGGGTTCTGGTGAGTTCTATTTGAGTGCAGTGAACTCATCGTCATGTTCAAGAACCAGTTTGACATGATCTGAAAATTCTGACATCAGAGGATGGCTGCTTCCAGGCCCTGTGGCAGAGGTTTTGGGCACATTGTAACCACTGAATTTACCAAAACCAAAGTATTCTAGAGTCAAATCTGAGGCCATCTCTCTGACAGCCAAAGCTTGGCTGAAATCGGGTCACAAAGGGATGGAATTGGTCAGCAACAGTACTCGGGTAGGCTTTGGCATTTAACCGGTGCTCAACTGTGCCAAGAAATGATCTTGCACACTGTTAGACCCCCACCAATCTGAACTGTTGATACAAGGCAGAATCGATCAATGCTTTCATATTGTTCTTGCCAGATTCTGTCCATACCATCCCAGTATCAGCAGTAATCAGACAAGGCCACATTCTTCCAATCTTCTACTGTCTAATTTTAATGAGCTCAGTTTTCTTAGCTGAAAGGTGTGGTTGGAACAGCCAGAGAAAGGCTTAGAGTTTCCCCCTCAAAACCCCAGAGATGGTTTAGTGTGAAATGATAATATAATTGAAATTAATGAATTATGTTTGTGTAGCATTTATCTGCATACTTGTGGAGGAATAGGGTGTGAGGAAAATCTTGGGTTGTCATAGATTTCATAAAAAATAGGACCACAGTGCTCTGATGCCACGTCTAAAAGGTAAAATAAAATCATACTGAGCCATGAGAAGCCACAGAATCCAGCAGCGAGGCAGTGTAACTACTGCAAAAACAGTTCAGACTGAATCAGCCTTTCAAGTGGCACTCCTATCTCTTTTTCTTCCTTTTCACTCTTTTGAGGTTTCCTCATATTCAGAAGTGATAGTGTTGTGGTCAAATTTTCACTGTCACTATTTCAAAACCAAAAGCGACTGAATGATAACTTTTTCACAGGATTTACAAATAATCAAAAACTCTTATTTTGTAATAACCATGATGTTGTTATATGAAGATAGTAATAAGACTATTGATGTGTTTGTTAACAAACATGTCTCTATAAAGAGAAATCTAGTAACAGAAAAACATAGAATTCAAATACTGTTGGTAGAAGTCTGTGATGTTGTGACTTGTTGTACTTTTACTTGCTAAATCCAAGCAATCACCTTAACTGTAGGTAAAAGGCTCATCTTACAAATCTCTGCATCCTGTCTTTGCTTTTATTCTGAAAGTTCTTAACAGAAGTATCGATTTCTTTTCCCTTTATTATAATTCTCTTCATTCGTCTTGACATCTTCTATTTAAAAAGTGTCCATATGCCTCCAACATGTGAGATAAATCCAGTAAGTGTTTCTTAAGTGTGTCCCAACAAGCCTTACGTTGACTTTGTGTGGAGGAGGAAAGTTTGGATCATATTTAATAATTTCATCTGTGTGACTCCTAAAGGTTATTGATCAAGTCATGAACAGCAGCTGTATTTTCAGTAATCACATGTCTGATTTCTCCCTTCAGTGAAGAGAAAAAACGATAACCAATCAAAAGAGACAAACACTGTGAGTATGCTTTGTTTCTTTTTCCGCTTCAGTCACAGAAAACAGAGCTTACATTCAAGTCTGGGGAAGATTTCTAATCCCTATATACTAACAGAGGCTCTTCCCACAGGAGGATGCTGTCGAACCAAACGACACAGTGTTGCTCATCGCCGACGAGTGCACGCTCTGTTTCCACTGCAAAAAGAATTTGTTGGAAGGAGAGACACTTTACAAGCCGAAAGACACAGAGGAGTTTTTTTGCTCCATGGCCTGCTTACATGAAAAGCGTTGCGAGATCAAAATACCCATCAAAAAGTGCCACAACTGCTTTCAGTAAGTCTGTATTTTAATTCTCCATTTAAATGAGCAGCGGGGTTAAATGCACAAAAACAAACATTCTACAGATTCAACAGGTTTGTGAATGTGCTAACTTGACATGCTGATCTACAAAAAATTTAATCTCAGTGACTCAGAAATCTCTTTGATCTCTTTCATCTTATTTCTTCAGGGTGATTGCGCGACCTCAAAACATCATCCTGGCTCCGGTGGATGATTCGGGAACTATGAAGGAGTTGTGCAGCGATACATGTCTCTCCTCCGTCACATCCAAAATGAAAAAGGCTGCTACTAAGCCTCCACCAAAAGAGGGACCTAGTTCACAGTGCAGGATGTGTGCCAGATGTTGTTATGTAAGGAAAAGAAATAAAGTAAATTACTCTGAACTCTGTTTTATATGCATTAGGGATTGTAGCGCATTTGTCATGAACTGTTTAAGGATTCTTAGACAACGCTGGAGGCGAGTGTTTGTGACAATTTAAAAAAAAAGCTGCAGAATATCTCCATCCTTTTACTTTAAAACTTGTTGTTATTATTATCACGTTCATAATATATTTTTGTAATAACTACTCTTAACACATTCCGTTTCCAACCTTAGTGCAAACTCACGGTGACCCTGAACGGCGTGGTCCACAGACTTTGCAGTGACTCCTGCTTCATGAGCTACCGCAAAGTCAACAACCTGCGCTTGTCTCTCTGCGACATGTGTGACGCCGTCTGCTACAACAAATGTCTCGTGGTCAAGCTGGAGGACGGCAGTAAAGCCCTCTGCAGTGATGAATGTCTGGTCAAGTTTAAAGAGGTGCAGAAATAAAAACAAAACAAAAAAAAACCCAAACACATTATCTCCATATTTGACAAAAAGACTTGAATGTGCCTAAAACAACAAATTCATAGCAGGAATGTGCAAAGTGCAAAGGAAGGACTCCATTTTAACAGGAAGAGATTGCTGGAAGGTGGCTAGTTGAGAGGAAAGAGAACGAGGAGCATGTTTTATTATTCTTAGTTATTAGAACTGTTAATTACTAATCATAATCAAGCAACTATGTCTGTGGTAAAGTAGCTATGTGCAGGTAACATGAGGCCATCTTTTATATATTCCCATAATGTATTTGTGCTTAATGTAACTCCATCATATAATCCAGACATCCTGTTACTGTGTCAGTATGAGGAAAGCGCACAGAAATTATTAAATGTTCTTTAAATGTTATTTCAGGACCGGATGTTTGAAAACTAAGGACTTGAGAAATAAAAAGAAATCAGGGCACATTTAACCCATAGAGCATCCGATAATTTAAACGAACTAATAACAGGTCATCACCAGGCTTTGTGTTTCACGTGTTAAGCAAAACATTTGCAGCTTAAATGCAAACAGCAAAGTGTTATAACTTCTGTTTAAGACACTCAGTTCAGTTTTAAAAACCATTATGAGTCTCACCTTCATAAATGTGGAGTAGGCATAATACTTTACAACATATGTCTAAGGTAATGGTGTTCTTCATCTCACATTTTTCATTCGTTATCTTTGCAGAAAGTTGGCACTCGTCAGCTCTGCCCCATGTGCCAGACGTCCCATCAGCTGTCAGACATGATTGAAAATAAAAATGATGAAGGCAGGCTGGAGTTCTTCTGCAGCAACAGGTGTATGATGGTGTACGAGGCCCAGACCTTCACTGTGATGGGTATCTCCAGTCATATTTCAAACTGCAGAGAAAGTGTGCTCTATTGTGCTGTGCTCGCTGAACTTTGCAGTTGGACAGCAGTTTTTAAGCTTTTAGGTGTCAAAAGCAGAAATATTGTTCATGCTTTTGTCCTTATAGACAAGAAAAGCTCTTCATCTGAAGTTTGTGAGGTTAAAGACGCGAAGCCATCTGTAATACATCTCAACTGCGTAAGTTTTATGTAAAAAATGTCTTCTTTAGTAGCCACACCCAGTTTGGATTCAGTGACAGAATAAATGTTATTAACAACTGAATGATAACAGCAATTCATGATTACAATAAATTCTGTTTATTAAATCTCTTTCCAGTACATTACCACTTACGTTAGAGTCCTTACAGTGCTCCACATGTCGGCCTTTGCTATTAACCTTACACAGTTAATCCAAATCTCTCTTGCCTCTTCATCAAGATCAAAACAGAGCCCATCGATGAGGGGTACAGCCAGAGTCTCACAGCCTCAGTTTCTCATCAGGACATCAAGAAGGAGCCAAATGTAGTAAAGGTAAGATACTCAATCATTATCAATCATTTTCCCCTTTACATTATACAGTAACTTCTTTATTATTTCAGTTAGATATTACTGGACACAATGATGTCATTTATTGTAACTAGAAAAACATAGACAGCACATTAAATCATCTAAATATCCAAGGGATCATTTAAACAGCACTCCACCCGCGCATCGTCTCCTGTTCTGGTTTTTACAGGAGGACTTAAAGATTGGGTCGGTTTTCTCCTTGACCGATGAATCCAAACCTGCAGAGCCCTCGCTCACCAACACGGATGTCCCTGCATCGTGCTCCGCCTGCAAACAGGTCCTCATGGATGGAGAGACAGTTTACCAGAGGAAAAACCACACTGGCACATTCTGCTCCACTTCCTGCCTCCTGAAATGTTACCAAAAGATACCAGTTTGGAGGACGTGCCACTTCTGTCTTCAGTGAGTCTAACAGTCCCAGTCTTTGGTTGCTGGACTGCTCTTGTGAGAGTGATAACTTAAGATTGTCATTTGTACTTAGAAACATATAATTGTTTGTATGTTGTTAAATGTCTCATCCTTATTTAGGTCTGCTAAGGTTCTGGGTGCATTCTCTGTTCACTCCCTTCTGCTGTTAGGTGTACCTTATACACATGTTAAGTTAGGGGTGGCTGTAGCTCAGGTGGCAGAGCAGGTCAGCCACTAATCAGAAGGTCGGTGGTTCGATCCCAGGCTGCCTCCTGCATGCCAAATATCCTTGGGCAAGATACTAACTCCATGTTTGCCTACTGGTGGTGGTGCCTGCTGGCGCTGTGTGTGAATGACTGAATGTAGTGTAAAGCGCTTTGGGGTCCTTAGGGACTAAGTAAAGCGCTATACAAATGCAGGCCATTTTACCAAGTTCATGGGAAGGTCGCATCTTGTTTTGTGATATATGGTATGGTGGAACACACGCACTCTATATCTGTTCAGTTACAACAGTTGTTTGTCTTAGTTGGGCTGGTTGGAGGCGCCTCGTGCCAGTCATCTTGGGAGTTGCATTCCTTTGCAGATAACATAGTAAAACATTGCTAGGCCTGGCTGAGCAGGTTTCACAGGGCCATATTTTCACACACACACACACACACACACACACAATAAAAGGGGCGCTACGGGAAGTCCGGCCGAGGTTGACAGGGTTCAAGTGGAAGGAACAGCGCTTGACCGTAGTCGGCTTCCCTCGCGAGTGATCAGACGAAGAGCTCCGTCTTGTGTCTTGTTTTGGTGCTGCTTTGGTTGTCTTATTGTTCCAGCAGGGTTTGTGCTTAGATAAACCCAACAGCTCTAATTATTCTTCTTTTTAGGCTCATTCACAGAATAACTGATGTCCTTTAACTTATTTCAACTTCATCTAAACTTCACTCTATTGAATTTTTTTAATCTTACCGTTCCTCGTTTTCTCAGAGTGATAAGAGAGCCTCAGGACATCCTCGAGGCCCCGCTGGATAACGAGGGGACAAAGAAGGATTTCTGCAGCCAGACTTGCCTGTCCTCCTTCAACTACAAGAAACAAGTGTCCACCAAAATACCCGTGGCTTCTGTCTCATCACACTCACAATGCAGCATGTGCAGCAGATATTGCATTGTAAGAGACCAGGGAACAGTTTCTCTAATCTAATTACACGACACTGCCTGCTATAATAGTTTCATCAGTCGATGATTAAGTTGCAGTTTATTTGTTAGCTGGATTCGTGTGTTCTAAATGAGCCTGACCTCTGTTTATCTTCTTGTAGAGCAAACACGAGATCACGAAAGAGGACGCCATCCACAAGATCTGCAGTGAGCCGTGTTTTCTGCGGTTCTGCGGCATGAACAACATCACAGTCTGTGCGAACTGCCGCGCACACCGTAAAACACCGCTCACGCTCAAGATGGAGGAGGGCGGCAACAAACTTTGCAGTGAAGAGTGCCTGGCCCAATTCAAGCAGGTCTGAAGGATAAAGTTTGCTTTTCCTACTGTTGTGAATGTATTGTGGCAAATATTAAACACATCGGATATGTTAAATAATGAGCCAAAAACCCAGGATTCAGATTGCTTTTGTCACTTAGTGTTAGACAGCTGGGTCTGTATGACATTAAGAAAAGAGGGCATTGCTACACTCATCTGAGGCAGCTTTGGCTGCAAGTTTGCAAGTGTAAGCAGGTTGCAACAAAACTGGATCAAAGGAGGTTCATTTTTCATTTAAGATTTTAGGCAATTTCTAAAAGCAAAATGTTACTTTTTCCTAATCTTCAAAAAATGACACGAGCTGAATTTGAGTCTTTGCTTTTTGTTGTTGCACAGAAAATCCAAACCCCGCAGCCGTGCACAATGTGCCGTAACACTTCTCCGATATCAGACATGGTTGAAAACAAAAGCAGTGAAAATGTTGTGGAGCTCTTCTGCACCAAAAGCTGCGTGTCTGCATTCAAGATCCAGGCTGTCAATTCATCAGGTACGGGACGGATGCTTTGTTCAGCTTCTGTTTGTCTTATTTAGTTCTGTTTGTAACTCAGAAGCTTCAAACTTTCATTGTGTGTTAACTATTTTTTATTTATAAAAGTAAAACCTGGAGATAAAGCATTTTTTAAACTGTATGAAAAGACTTCAAATTCAAAGGTGCAAACATAAATCTGCTCAGTTTCATGCTTTCCTCGATTAAACCTCCCCTTCTCCTCAGCTGCCTCATTGAATTGTGACCACTGTGGTAAGACTGCAGTGCCAACCTGTCACCTTGCCATGTCAGATGCCTCCATCAGAAACTTCTGCACTCTTAAGTGTGGCATGGATTTCAGGGTAATGTATTTAATATATGCTAATAAAACAAAGCCCTCGATTCCCACCCAAAAACATTTAAAAGCACCCAAAGGTGAAATACTTTCTTTACAGCAAGCTTGACTTTAAGATTTTGTTTGTCACATTTCTATCAGAAGTTTTGAACAATGGCTCGCCCATTTCTTTCTTTTGTCTGATTTACAGGAGAGCCAGAATCCAGCAGGAGTCCCCGATCAAAGTCAAAGGGATTTCCTCCATCCACCACCGAAGCTGCTATGCGCCCAGTGTCAAAGCATCGTATTAACTACACCCAAAGTCATCCAGAGAAAGGTACCATTCTCCCGTCCTTTCTTTAAATGTGGAGAACCACAAACAGTGAGGGCTGTGTGGGTTGAAAATTTTGTTGTTTTTTTTCCTCTCTTGATTGTATGCATTGTTAGTTCAACACTGTTTTACACCAGCTGTTAAACTGTCTCTCTGTCACCTGTAAGCTGTTAGAAACATTCATGTTTATGTGGACAGATTTTTATCAAAATATAACCATGTTTGTGTGCAGGAAAAAATATACTTTGCATGTAGTGTGGCCTGTTTTCAAGAATTTAAGAGGGTCAACAGCATCACGGCTACCTGTGAATACTGTAAGAATGAAAGAATCATCAAAGACGTCAAGAGAGTCGGCGGCAAAGACTGCTGCTTCTGCAGCGATGGTAGGGAGAACATGTCAGTGTAGTTTGTTTATGGTCCATTTCACATGATTGGGAAGTTTACTGGAGCCTCATCTTTCTCTTCTCGCAGCCTGCAAGACACTTTTTTGTCAAGAGCTAAAAGGGAAGTGGGGTAAACACTGTCGCTCGTGCAGTTACTGCCAGTCGATATCCAAGAGTCTGGTGACGACACCGGGTGAAGACACGGACATCGAGTTCTGCTCTGAAGCCTGCTGCTCAAAATACAAAATGCTCCTCATCCATGTAAGTGAAGGGTGATGCTCACACTCTGCACAGTCTGTCTGCTGCAGATGAAGGTTCTTTTTCCTTTTACCCTTGAATATAATTTGTAAAAAGACAATTTAATCACCAATTCTTCTCCTAACTGATTTTTTTCTCAGGTGGCAAA
Organism: Rhamphochromis sp. 'chilingali'; assembly: GCF_963969265.1. Classification (NCBI taxonomy): domain Eukaryota; kingdom Metazoa; phylum Chordata; class Actinopteri; order Cichliformes; family Cichlidae; genus Rhamphochromis; species Rhamphochromis sp. 'chilingali'. The sequence goes on from NC_137944.1 coordinate 29,246,425, forward strand.
ATGTGACACCTGCAGTAACAAAGGGAAACTAAAGCAGAGTCTGCCACTGCTGGGAGAGGTCAAATACTTCTGTGGCATGAAGTGTCTCCTGCACTTCTGCAGTAACAAGGTTCAGATGCTCGACGGAGGTATGCACATTTGCTGTTTCATTTGCTCCTGATGGAGCTTCCTGGTTAAGTGAAGGCTATAATTTGTTCTCGAGTCCTGGGTCAGTTACAGGCTTTATAAATCTGTGCTGCAGTTTAATCAGTTACTGGCACCACTGACTGGCTCTCCTCTCTTTCCAGAAGTCTCTTTATCTCCAGTACCTGCAGCACCAGCAGAGTCCTCTCCTGTCATTGGGAATGTTTTATCTTTGGCTAATGCTCTGACCAGGCAGCACAGCGGCCCAGCAGCCTCTCCACAGCTTGGTACACGCACACACACAGACACATTATTTATTAACACATGGTGATATTTCACCCAGGAAATAAACTGAGTAGTAATTGTGGGAAATTGTGATGCTGTGTGTGTTTTGTTTTAGCTGCTCTGACTATAGTTGTTGCCATGTTTTTTCTGGTTATCATTTCTCCACAGGCTCCATCACTGACATTCAAACAAAGGTCATTGGACATGTAAGTCTGCAAAGATGTTTTAATCAATGTGCCTCTATATAAACTTCTGTTTTGATACATTAGAAGTGGCTAAATTTCAGAATGACCTAATAATATGATCTGTGTTACAAATGAAGTTGTCTTTGTCGTCATTTTGATTTGATCGTAGTTGAAGGTGTTTTTGTGACCTGTCTGTTCTTCAGGCCAGCGTTCAGACTGTCCCAAAGGAGCTCAAGAACAAGTCGATCATCTGTACTCCGCTGGTTCATAACAAAGGGGTCTCCTGTACAGAAGAGGCTCTTAACATAGAGACACAAAAAGGTGAAGCACATAAAATGTCTGTTGTGAAACATGAACAGGTACCATCTTTTCAGAATTAACAGTTTTGGTGTTTACTCAATTTTTTCTTTTCTGTTGTTAGAAGACCGTTGTGATCCTAAAGTCGTAGTCCTGCCTGTCCCAGTGCCGGTTTACGTTCCTGTGCCTATGAACATGTACAGCCAGTACACCCCACAGCCGGTGGGCCTGCCCTTACTGGTAAGTAAAACACATCTTTGATCTTAAACAAATATGAGACCATTACTGTAAGATAAATGCTCTCATTCTTTAAAAGTACTTAAATGTTGCTTTGTCATTTCTAGGTTACATATTTTTTAAAAATCCTTGAAGTTTTTTTCTGTTTGAGGAAAAAAACATTTCTGAGTTGTGGTTCATTTAAAAAACGATGATAATTTATTGAAAGCTGTTTGTCCTGCTGCTTTTAACTTTAAGTACATTTGTCATTTGCCGCATTTCAACCTTTTAAACTCAGTAGAAACCCGAGTCTTAAGTCTGTGTTTCCCACAGCTGCCTGTGCCCCTGGTCCTCCCTGTGAACACAGATGGCTCTGAGGCAACGGTGAAATCCACAAAGGAGAGTTTGCATCCTGAAAACTTACAGGGTGAGCTCAACATCAGGCCTGAGACGGAGATAGAGCAGAGCGAGGAAGGGCAGAAGCATGGAAAAATGATAAAAGAGGAAGAAAGACCCAAGCCTTCATCCCTGGAGGGTAAGAATTGTTTTTAATTACATGAAATAATTACAGAGTTATATTTTTACAGGGACAGGACGACCTGTAGTACTCGGGTAAGAAAAGTTAGTTTCCATCATTTATGGACACATGAACCAAACTGAGCCAAACAACTGTTTGTGTCATTGTTATGATCTCATCAGTCATTTATGACTTAATGTTTCGGTTTACTCGGGATGGACGTGACAGTCACAGCGGTGTCAAAGATCCTGTGTCACCATAGAGGGCTGATTAGGGATGTTTCCTGTAAACAAACACACCTTAGTATTACCTGTTAATAATGTTAATACACAGGTTACTATTAGCTTCAACAACACTTACATACAGTGTGTTTTTCGGGTTAGTAATAATAACAGCTGGCTCTACTCCATTTAGCTGCAGTTGTTGAACTTGCTGGTTTTACTGCTTTGAGCTGTCAGAATGTGCTTTGTAAAAGATCTTGGATTATAGGTGCTGTGTTCCTGTAATAAGTGCACATATTTTTTTTCTCTAATAATAAAAAATATCAAGGATAAAAGAACTGTTTCTCTCTCTTGTTTTTTTTCCATTATTTTCAGACCATGCCAGGAGCTGCAGCAGTGACTTGCGTACAGATTTTAAGCCCACTTTTGACAACCAGGAGGATTTCTTTGATACCAGCGCCGGGCCGGTCACTCAGCCGCGTGGCCACAAAACCTCCCCTCCAGTTTCAGATGAGGACATGCCCAGCAGTCCTCTTCCTGACCCCCCACCTCTTTCTCCTCCTTCAGCTCTGAAAACTCCTCAGAGATCACCCGTCGCTCCTCCTGCTCCAATTTTAGTACCACAAACTTTGGACAAAGACAAGAACAAGGTAAGAAACCAGCTGAGCTGGTTAGAAGCTGCGTGATGTTTCCTTTCTGTGGTTTTGACTCTTCTGTGTGTCTCAGGATTGTAACCTGGAGCAGCTTTCAAAGAAAGATGAGCAAGACGCTCCTAAAACAGACTTTACTCAACCAGTGTGTTCAAAGCAAAACACACTCAAGAGTCAATGTGGAGTTGATGCCTGGAAGAGATGGATCAAGTGGAGAGAGTCGCAAACCAACCCGGAGCCCGTTTCTTGTATGTTTTGTAACATTTTTTTACTTGTCTGTAAGCTTTAGATTTTTTTCCTCTTTGAAGTGAGTTTAAAAAAATTCAGGTGGAAAAATCCCAGCAAACACTACTATAGTCATAAACATGCTGTTTTCTGCTTTGTTCGTGCATATGTGCAGGTAGAGGATGGAGCTTTTTCTAACTTTTAAGAACTTCATGCTGCTGTTTGAAAATTTCCCCATTTTTCCAGTGAAGAAGTAACTACACCCTCTACATTGTAGAATCTAGCAGGAATAAATTTCTCTTAAGGTCCTGTCACAGCATTTCAGTTCAGTTCAGGTCTGGACTTTGTGACTTTATTCATTCTGAGCCATCCTGCTGTGCTTGGGATCATTGTCCTGTTCCATGATTCAGTTTGGGCCTCACGTTTGACTCCAAAGCCAAATACTTTGGTACACAGAGGAGTTCATGGTCGACTCAGTGACTGCACGATGCCCAGGTCCTGTAGCTGGAAAACAAGGTCAAGTTTGACCTTCGTATAGAGACCATAAAATCCATAGTCCTGTGAGAAACCTTTGTTTTTCCATTCTGAGACAATTCATAAAAAAAGAGCAGATGAATACAATTTGAGTGTAACTTTATTTTTTTTGTATTTTGTCTCATGAAGGCAATGATGTCAAAGCTAATCCACTAAAACCTTTTCATGACTCTTTCATCTGTTAGCTCATGCACTGACGCTGAAGGCGGACCTCCTTCGTTGCTCTGTGGCTGAACTGAGCGACTGCCTGCTTTGCTTCATCAGGGAGGTGAAACAGTCCGATGGAGAGCCGTACTCCCCCGGCAGGCTGTTCTACCTCTGCCTCAGCATTCAGCTGGTAAGACTAGAAATTACAATATATACATTTATAATTATTAACAAATGGGCTGCCTGATCCTGCTGGTTCTTTCTAACTTGGCTCTCTGGCTCCTTCTCTGGGTGGCTCTTGCTTCCGAGATTGATGGGGGTCCAGGAGTGTGGGGCTTGGGTGGGTTCCTTTTGGGGCTGCTGGTGGTCTTGTGCTTTTGGCCATGGTGCCTGGGTTGTGCTGGCCAGCGCCCTTCTTGGACTTTTGGGTCTGTTTGCTGTCCCTCGGCTTCTGTGGCGTTCTGGGCCCTTCTCTCACTTACTACGTCTGCTGGCTGGCTTAAACTATATCTTCATGCTGGCTTTAGACACTAGTGTGCATGTTTTTCACACAGCACGCTGGTGTTCTCGGCTGGGGATTCTGGGCTTCATGACGTTTGTGTTCTGGTGATTTGGGCGGAGTCGATGGAGGTGGACTTGTTTTTACAGCACAAGTTTCCACATTGATGATAAGATTTAGAGGCTGGGAGAGTGTCATGGGGCTTTCATGCTGCTCCGTGGGCACAGTGATCCAACACTCAGCGATTGTTTACTTTTTCTGTTAATTTCTCACCCACCTGTTTGTCATAACCATATCCTGTGTTTAGTGTTTAATGAGCCATATTGGTTTTTGTCTTTCTCTGTAGTTTTTGGTTCAGAACGGTCGGCTGGAGAACATATTCAGTGATCTCATCTACGACAGGTTTTCCACTGAGTTGACCAAGATCCTTAAACCTTCAGTCACAGGTGGAGGTAAATTATCTTCAGCACCTTAGTTTTTTCCTGTCTTTGATATTTTGATCACGATCATCAGCTGCCTGCTGTTTTTGGCAGGTTGTGTCCTGTCCTGTGTGGAGGAGCAGTTTCTGTGGGACTGTAAACAGCTGGGGGCGTACTCCCCCACTGTCCTGCTCAACACGCTGCTCTTCTTCTTCTGCAAGTACTTTGGCTTCACCACAGTCGAGCAGCACCGCCGGCTGTCCTTTGCAAACATCACACTCTGCACCAAAACCAGCAAGAGCAACACCAAGACCACCTTCCTACGCTTCCACCCACCTACTTGTACAAACCAGGAA